>NC_138778.1:55013998-55556498 GCF_965119305.1 Pelophylax lessonae | reverse complement strand
AGGTAGTTTTTCTCCAGTGTTTTTCCTGTGAGATCTTCAAGCAAAAATGCCGGACTGGGCGACACTTGTGGTCACCCCAGCCGGCCTACGAGCGCGCGCAGACCATGGCATTGCGCTTGGTCGGCCGCGACACATTCAAGTAAGTATGCGGGGCCGGGCGACGGGCTGGATGTTGAGATCCAGTGGTCACCCCGGTTTTCTGCCTACGAGCGCGTGCAGACCAGAGCTCCGCGCTGGGTCGGCCGCGACGGAGTCCCAGTGGAGGGACTGACCTTGCGAGTTAAAAGTCTCGCTTGGACGCCAGGAACCAGAGAGTCGAGGCGTCCGGAGTGGTCCACAAACCCCCACCCCGGTGGAGAGGGTATTGTGAAGAGAGGGTGCCTGTCGGTTCGGTATGGTGAGTAAACGTTCCCTTTTTTTCTTTCCTCGTTATGAGGCAGTATGAATTATGGGCCCTTCCATATATAGTCAGTATATATCTGATACTTACAAGTCCCCCTTGTAATACAGCATGTGTTTGTGTGAAGTGGACTTGGTTTGAGAGCTAACACTCTACCCAGCAGACTGTAACATTACAGCAGACATAGGAGGTATAATCCTACCTTATTTGTAGTGTATCTCCTGTAGATCCATATATCGCCTCTTAGCAGAGATGCAGGTGGATGTGCTGGGAAAACGAATTCGGCGGTCCACCGCCATTTTGCCGTAGACCAAGTGCATGTATGTCCTCAGGTCACGCCGGCCGCCATGTTTTTGGAGTCTTATGTCTCTTCTATGGGGGCGGCCATGTTTCGTGAGCCCAGCTACCTCGTGGAGAGCTGGGAACGCCGGAAGGCGTACACAGGGGGCGGAGCCACGTCCTTCTACCCGGGAAAAAGCAACAGCTCCTTCCAGTCTGTGTAAGACAGACGCTGACTGCAGTTGGTTGGAAACTTCACTGCATCGGTTGGTGAGCCTTGGGGGTCCCTCTCTCTCTCTGTGGGATCGAGAAGCAGGTACTCTGAGGGGCGCTATTGCGCTAGGGGGAGACACACACAAAAAAAAAAAGAAAAAGTTTTTTTGTTTTTGCTGGCAAAGGTGTCCTGAATTAACATGGACCCTGCCACTCATGTATCTCCTCCGGATCCCCTCGAGGGGTCTGCGGGATCCTCCAGCACCCCACTGACAATTGAATCATTGTCAGCTATTATGGAAACTTTTGTGTCCCGGGTGGAAGTGGCTTGTCAGGGACAGGGCGCAAGAAAGCGACCCCCGCCTAACCCCTTATTATCTGAAACCTTGGATTCAGACTCTGAGCCTATTTCTGCAGTTGCAGGTACTTCATCTGGGATTGGTGTCTCGGGTCCTGTCTCTTCAGACAGCGAGGAGGATGTTTCGGCATCCGCCATAGCCCGAGAGGAAGCGTTGGTAAACGCACTCATTGTATCTGTTCAAGAAACCTTAAGGTTACAGGGTATTCCATCGGAAATAGCTGAAACTGAAATCCCTTTTGGGACTAAAAAACGCATCAAAGTGGCGAAGGTTTTTCCATTGCCCAAATGTTTTGGCAATCCAATCGAAGAAGAATGGCGTCTGCCAAAACGCACTTTTACTATTTCTAAACGCATTGACAGGCGTTATCCGTTTGAGGAAACCCTCATTAAGAAATGGACAGAACCACCTGTGGTGGATTCACCAATTGCTAGATTGAATAAAGCCACGGTTATTCCTCTAGAAGACGCTCCGTCTTTTAAAGATCCAGTTGATCGCAAGATAGAAGCTATGTCTCGCACCATGTTTTCCTTGATTGGATCAGCTTTCAGACCTATAATAGCTATTGGTCTGGTTTCGCAGGCTGTAACTGAATGGACCAAGTGGTTACGCCGGGACTTAGAAGAGGTCCCTCAGGCGGTATCAGATTTGTTGGAACAAATGATACAGGGGTTACAGTTTGTGTGTGATGCGGCGTTAGACGCCACTCCGTTATTGGCGCGAGCATCAGTCTCAGCAGTGGTTCTCAGGCGTACACTGTGGCTAAAAGGTTGGTTAGCCGACCAAGGTTCCAAAAAAGCACTGGCTAATATCCCCTTTTTAGGAGAGCGTCTATTTGGAGCCAACTTAGATGAGATCATTAAGGATCTCACGGGTGGAAAGAGCACCTTTTTAGCGCAAAATTTTAAAGGTAAAGGAACTCGTCAAAGACGAGGGCCTTCTTTTTCTGCTCACATGAGGTTTTTTCGTCCCGCGGGTGAAAAAATGAAGTCCTCCAAAGCTCCTGCAGGAGGCGTCAGGGGTCGTTGGTCGGGCAAGCAAAAGCCCGCCCCCTCCAGACCTGAAGATAAACCGTCCAAAGCCTGAAGGTGCGCCCCCACCCATAACTGGGGTGGGGGGACGTCTTCGCCGGTTCCCGGATCCATGGCTTTCCAGAATCCCGGACAAATGGGTTTGCGAAGTCATAAGGTCAGGGTACAAGATCGAGTTTCGATCTCTCCCACCGGCGCGATTCTTCCCTTCCAATATCCGACTATCCCCGGATCGTTTAGAAGATCTGCGGAGAGCAGTCACAGATTTACTACAACAAGGAGTGGTAGTCCACGTTCCTTGGACAGAACGGTTTCAAGGGTTTTATTCAAACCTATTTACAATACCCAGGAAAGAGGGCAAAGTGCGTCCAATTCTGGACTTAAGGGCACTCAATTCTTTTGTCAACATAAGAAGATTCAGAATGGAGTCCATTCGCACAGTAGCAGCCTTCCTGCATCCAGGGGATGTCCTAGCGTCCATAGACATCAAGGACGCATATCTTCACATTCCCATTTTCGCAGGACATCAGCGGTTTCTACGCTTTTCCGTAGAAGAGAACCACTATCAGTTTGTGGCGTTACCTTTCGGTCTCGCCACGGCTCCGCGGGTCTTCACAAAGGTGTTGGCCCCAATGTTGGCACTTCTGCGCCAAAGAGGCATATCGATCCTTGGTTACCTAGACGATCTTCTGCTTCATGCAGAGTCTCCTCAGACCTTGCTACAAAACATAGAAATTACTATGATTTCTTTACAGGAATTCGGGTGGCTGGTGAACCAGCAAAAGTCATTTCTGGTTCCCACCCAGAGGCTCGAATATCTGGGTCTAATTCTAGACACAGTCAGGACAAGAGTTTTTCTTCCGGTAGGGAAACTCCGAAGGATTCAATCAGCAGTCCAGTTGTTACTGTCCAACAGCTGGTCTTCCCTTCGGACTTGCAGGAGGGTTCTGGGGTTGATGGTGGCTTCGTTCGAAGCAGTCCCATTTGCCCAGTCCCATACCCGAATTCTTCAGCAAGAGATTCTTCTCAGATGGAATCGGAATCCGGAATCCCTGGACAATCAGATCCGATTGAGCAAACAGACCAGAGAGTCTCTGGTCTGGTGGCTTCGGTCTCCGATGCTCAGCCAGGGAAAGTCATTTCTGCCAATATATTGGACGATAGTGACCACGGATGCCAGTCTATCCGGATGGGGAGGAATTCTCGGTCAGTTATCTGTCCAGGGACTTTGGTCCCCGGAAGAATCCAGGTTACCGATAAATGTATTGGAACTGAGAGCGATCAGACTTTGTCTGATTCACTGGACCGAGCAGCTCCAGGGCAGCCCGGTTCGGATCCAGTCGGACAATGCCACGGCCGTGGCTTATGTCAATCACCAGGGGGGCACCAAGAGTGTCCGAGCGGCCAAAGAAGTGGCTTGCATTCTTCGCTGGGCGGAACGGTTTGTTCCAGCAATCTCTGCGGTGTTCATTCCGGGGGTGGAGAATTGGCAGGCAGATAATCTCAGCCGTCAGACTCTGGATCGGGGGAATGGTCCCTCCATCCAGACGTTTTCCACCAGTTGTGCCTACGGTGGGGCACCCCGGATGTGGATCTGTTGGCATCACGATTCAACAGGAAAGTTCAGAGATTCGTGGCTCGCTCCCGCGATCCTCTAGCAGAAACCGCAGACGCACTGATCGCCCCGTGGGGGCAATACCAGCTAATGTATGCCTTCCCTCCTCTCGCGTTACTGCCAAGACTTCTTCGCAGGATAGAGGAGGAAGGAATTCCAGTAATTCTGGTAGCTCCGGACTGGCCTCGTCGAGCTTGGTACGCCGACGTGGTCAGACTGGTGGCGGACGTCCCGTGGAGACTTCCTCTCAGGGAGGACCTACTGTCTCAGGGACCGATCTTCCATCCTGCTTTACGATCGCTGGCTTTAACGGCCTGGCTATTGAGACCCAGGTGCTGAAGGACAAGGGATTGTCAGCTTCAGTTATTCCTACTCTAGTTGAAGCAAGGAAAGCGACTTCCAGAAAGATTTATCATCGCACATGGAAGTCCTACATTGCATGGTGTGAACCTTTGGGGTTCCGTCCTCGGTCTTATTCGATTAGTCGAATATTAGCTTTTCTGCAACAAGGGGTTGAGCAGAAACTGGCCTTGAGTACTATCAAGGGTCAGGTCTCAGCATTAGCTATCTTCTTTCAGAAGCCTTTGGCTACTCATTCCTTGGTGCGGAATTTCATCCAGGGGGTGCGACATCTGGCTCCGCCAGTGCACGCGCCGTTACCCCCCTGGGATCTTAATTTAGTGTTGTCGGTTCTTCAGAAACCTCCCTTTGAAGATATTAGGGAGATTCCTCTACCTACGTTGTCCCAGAAGGTGGCCTTCTTGGTGGCTATCACTTCTGCACGCAGGGTGTCAGAACTGGCCGCATTATCTTGTCGTTCACCATATCTGGTGGTTCATAGAGATAAGGTGGTTCTTCGTCCGAATCCATCCTTCCTACCAAAAGTGGTTTCAGAATTTCATCTGAATGAAGAAATTGTGTTACCTTCCCTGTGTCCTAAGCCCAGTCATCCGCCAGAGTTTGCTTTACACTCCTTGGATGTGGTCCGGGCGATCAGGGTATACTTGAAAACGACAGACTCGTTTCGCAAGACGGATTCACTTTTTGTGATCCCAGATGGACCCAAAAAGGGGTTGCCTGCATCTGCCGCGACCATTTCCAGATGGATCAGACAGACGGTAGTACAGGCTTATTCTATTAAGGGTCGGGAGCCCCCGTTCCCTGTTAAGGCGCACTCCACTCGGGCACTTAGTGCGTCATGGGCCTTTCGCCATCAGGCGTCAGTGGTCCAGGTGTGCAAGGCGGCTACCTGGTCGTCGGTGCATACCTTTACTAAACATTATGAAGTTGATGTAATGGCATCGTCTGATGCCTCGTTTGGCCGCAAGGTTTTGCAGGCCGCAATTTGAGGAGACCAGTGGTCTACCTCGAGGGTTTTTTCCGTTGGAAAATTTTTCTTTAGTCTCATTCTTTGTTTATAATGAGCCTTTAAAACTTCTAGTTTGGCACCGGTTGGGCCTACTAGATTGGATTTGATTTTGTCAATCCCACCCCTCATTTGTGGCACTGCTTCTGGATGTCCCAGCTCTTGAGAATCAAGAAGACTACGTCTGTCAATGAGCGATAGAGAAAAATGGATTTTTGTAAGATCTTACCGTAAAATCCTTTTCTCTTAAGCTCATTGACAGACGTAGTACCCGCCCCTCTATCATTGAGTTGGGTTGGGTTAAATTCTCTGTTACTGCTTTAGAACAGAACTGATTCCCTGTAGCAGAGAGAGGGAGGATATACCCTCAGGGACTGCCCCTAAGGTGGAGCCAGAACGTTTTGTCTTTCTGCCTAGTCCTACTCCTGCGGAGACAACATAACCCAGCTCTTGAGAATCAAGAAGACTACGTCCGTCAATGAGCTTAAGAGAAAAGGATTTTAAGGTAAGATCTTACAAAAATCAATTTTTTTATTACCAGCAAGTCCTTGTCACTGCTTATTAACCGCTCGGTTACCAACCAGGGTATGGTCTTTCATTCCTTGGTATACTGAGTTTTTGTACATTAATCATTTGCCCTTGCTCAAGATGGCTACGGCCAGAAATACTAGGGGGTTGTTTTTCAAAATGATTTCTCAGAAAAATAAAGCATGGAATTATGGATAGAAGGGTGAGTTTTATTTGAATATTAAAAATGAATTAATTAGTGTTTTTGATTTGTGGTGCTCAGATGCAGTGAAGAACTGCTTTAAGTACTGATCTCTTCTTACCCAGGAGAGGAAAACCACAAGGAACACAGAGTGTCTCTCAGCACGGATATGGAGATGTTGCTCAGGGGAGGTGATGATGAGGAGGAGGAGGATGAGGAGACATGACTGAGGAACAAAGGAACCAACTTTGAGGAACAATGAAAGATAAATATGACCAATAATGTGAATTTACCCTGGCTCACTTTGAAATATATGCCAAGGAGGTGAACAGCAGAAGCATTTCACCACGAAAGACTGCGGGCTAGTAGCTGTGATGTTCATCAGTGCCTAAGAAGTTCTGCCGCCACCTATCCGCTTTCATTTCTAATAAGGTCCACAGATTCTCATCACTCCAGACTCTTTAATATTTTGCTATTTTCTGGATTCTGCAGCCTTTTTCTTTACCCTGATGTATTGACAAAGATGGGCATATACTGGTGCATCAGAGTTTTATACTATAGGGACTAGTATATCTTCTCTGTACATTACCACATTCTCTTTCATGTTGCAGATGGACAATCGCCATCAGTTTCTGTATAAGCTGGCGTTACACAGAACCTATTAATGTGTGTTATCTATTATATAGCTACATTTCAGTTAAACAGCTGATAATTTGTCCGCAATGCTGACCATTTCCATCTCAGGGTTGTGCTTAAAGCATATCTAAATCCAAAAGCAAAAAGTAATATATTGCAGCTTATCAATACTTAAAGTGTTACTAAACCTAGAACCTGCATTCACTACATCTGGTCTCCCACAGTACACTGAACATTTTATATTTTTTATATATATATTTATGTAAAACCTTTATCCCAAAAGGAAAAAAATGTTTGATGTAACTGCTTATAAAGTGTTAGCTGGAGTTCAGCTTCCATTTATTGGTGTATCTAAATCTGCTGATACATCTAACATACACCTCCCCCAAATTAAGAATGCTACTGTCCAAAGGTGCCCCCTGTGCTCCTTCACCCAGACCGGTGTTACTGGCAAGATCACTAGGTGAAAACGGAGGGAAAAAGCCTATAATAAAAATGTATGCCACCACCACATCTAATTATTGGTAGGCTGCAATATATTACATTTTTGGTTTAAAATCCCTTTAAGCTTTTTTATTTTTTTTCACCTGTCTAGTAAGTTTGTTATTTTTTAAACTTTCTGTACAAGACCAAGCTGTCCAGCAAAAGTGGAAGTTGGAGGATTGAGGCTAGCCGTGTAACACTGACAGCGGTGCTTAAAACTGCCAGCTTTATACAATAGTAAAAAAAAAAAAAAACTGTTTCTGTAACTGCTTAAAAAGTGTTAGATGGAGCTAAACTTTAATTTATTAATGTGGTTGTAAACCCCTACCCATACCCAGTGAAGTGACTGGCCTCAGGCGATACATAGAGATTAAACAAATCCTCCTATATGCAAACCCGATTCCAAAAAAGTTGGGACACTGTACAAATTGTGAAAAAAAAAAAAAGAATGCAATGATGCGGAAGTTTCAAATTTCAATATTTTATTCAGAATACAACATAGATGACATATCAAAAGTTTAAACTGAGAAAATGTATCATTTTAAGGGAAAAATAAGTTGATTTTAAATTTCATGGCATCAACACATCTCAAAAAAGTTGGGACAAGGCCATGTTTACCACTGTGTGGCATCCCTTCTTTTTATAACAGTCTGCAAATGTCTGGGGACTGAGGAGACAAGTTGCTCAAGTTTAGGAATAGGAATGTTGTCCCATTCTTGTCTAATACAGGCTTCTAGTTGCTCAACTGTCTTAGGTCTTCTTTGTCGCATCTTCCTCTTTATGATGCGCCAAATGTTTTCTATTGGTGAAAGATCTGGACTGCAGGCTGGCCATTTCAGTATCCGGATCCTTCTGCGCAGCCATGATGTTGTAATTGATGCAGTATGTGGTCTGGCATTGTCATGTTGGAAAATTAAAAAGGTCTTCCCTGAAAGAGACGACGTCTGGATGGGAGCATATGTTGTTCTAGAACTTGGATATACCTTTCAGCATTGATGGTGCCTTTCCAGATGTGTAAGCTGCCCATGCCACACACACTCATGCAACCCCATACCATCAGAGATGCAGGCTTCTGAACTGAGCGCTGATAACAACTTGATTTGTCCTTGTCCTCTTTAGTCCGGATGACATGGCGTCCCAGTTTTCCAAAAAGAACTTCAAATTTTCTGACCACAGAACAGTTTTCCAGTTTGCCACAGTCCATTTTAAATGAGCCTTGGCCCAGATAAAACACCGGCGCTTCTGGATCATGTTTAGATATGGCTTCTTTTTTGGCCTATAGAGTTTTAGCCGGCAATGGCGAATGGCACGGTGGATTGTGTTCACTGACAATGTTTTCTGGAACTATTCCTGAGCCCATGTTGTGATTTCCATTACAGTAGCATTCCTGTATGTGATGCAGTGCCGTCTAAGGGCCTGAAGATCACGGGCATCCAGTATAGTTTTCCGGCCTTGACCCTTACACACAGATTGTTCCAGATTCTCTGAATCTTTGGTTGATATTATGCACTGTAGATGATGATAACTTCAAACTCTTTGCAATTTTTCTCTGAGAAACTCCTTTCGGATATTGTTCTGCTATTTTTTGCTGCAGCATTGGGGGAATTGGTGATCCTCTGCCCATTTTGACTTCTGAGAGACACTGCCACTCTGAGAAGCTCTTTTTATACCCAATCATGTTGCCAATTGACCGAATAAGTTGCAAATTGGTCCTCCAGCTCTTCCATATATGTACATTTCCGGCCTCTTATTGCTACCTGTCACAACTTTTTTTAGAATGTGTAGCTCTCATGAAACCCAAAATGAGCCAATATTTGGGATGACATTTCAAAATGTCTCACTTTCTACATTTGATATGTTATCTATATTATATTGTGAATAAAATATAAGTTTATGAGATTTGTAAATGAGTACATTCCTTTTTTGCTCACAATTTGTAGTGTCCCAACTTTTTTGGAATTGGGTTTGTATGTTGTACCTGTTTATCTGCAGTATTTTCTTTTCTACAGCAGTTCAAAGTTCAGGATTTATAAAGCTTGTCTGAGCTGGCAGAACAAAGGAGGCGGAGAGCTGAAAATGCACTCTGCAGAGCTCAGTGAGGAGAGTTCTGAGAGCTGATGGGAGGGAAGGGACACCCCCCTCCCTCACACAGGAACAAAGCTGAGGCTGTCAATCTACTGAAGCTCGTCCTCCTGTCACTATTTTTCTCTTGGTGTCAAGAAAACTTGTCAAGTGATTCATGCTGATAGAGGAACGAAGCAGCAGACAGAAATGATACTTAGTGCTCGCAATTGAGACAAGTACACGCTATAGAGGGATTTTATTTTTAAAATTTCATGTCTGAGGTTTTCAACCACTTTTATCACTTATGTGAAGACCAACTCAAACTAATAGTCCAACAAATACTACCCCCTCCATACAATGCTGCTGCCCATGGGTGTCTCTGTTGCTCTTCCATAGAGGACACTCTGAGAGTGTGTTACTGGCCAGGCTACTGGTAGAAATAAAGCCCAAAACAGAAAGCTAAAGAAACCACTAGATCTATGGATTGGTAAACTCTAATGCAGACATTTTTTTTTCTTTTTGGGTTTGGATACGGTTCAATGATGAACTCTTAAGTGATTCAAACATTTGAAGTAAGACTTCCAGATTTATTAAACTCTTCTAACATTATCCATCACTTAAAAGACTTGCAAATAAGTCTGATGTACCTTCAGTGAGTCTACATTTCGGGTCCGTAAACAATGAATTTTAATTGGTCTTTATAGATCGGTGCACATTGCACACTGCCTTGTTGAAAAGTTTAATTGTGAGATTTTTACCTCTTGATTCAAAGCTCTATAACTTGGATGTAATATGTTCTGCAATTTGGTAAAGGTGATAGAAGGTTTAAGACAGAAAAATAAAAAGTTGGAGCTTTAATTGTGTGTGTGTGTGTGACTCTTTCTAATGTACAGTACATGTGTTTTGTCATAGTTACCAACCCTGTCTAGCCAGTTGTAATTTATAATCTCTTATTTTCTTCTCAATATTAACATAAGCTCATTCACTCACTGTTCAAGCCTTGGTTTGCAGCATTACCCTTCTGCGGTAGGGAGGAGTTATGAAAACTTAAAGAAAAAATATAGCCAAAGCTATTTTGGCTATACTTCTCCTATGGATCACAAGAGTGCAGTTTATTCTGCACTCCTGTAATCTGTTTTCAGCCAATCACGGGCTGAAGCCCACTGTCCGCTGATGTCAGAGAGCTGATCCATGCTATGAAAAAGAAGCCTGTACCTACAGCTGGCTCAACCTCCCAACGATCCTCTAAGAGCCTGAGCCAGCCCCCCACCCCCTTCTACAGCTCAGTGTTTCAGTGAGCGAGGGGGAGCCAAGGAGAGAGCCAGAGACTGACAGTCCCTGGCTCTCTGCTCACAAAATGCTGAGAACTGAGCAATCAGTGGTTTTTGATTGCTCAGTTCTCACACTTAGAAACGACAGGGGACAGATGCAGCATCAGATCAATGCTGCATCCACCTAGATGAATATAAATGTTTATTATTTTAAAAGTCCATGCTTCTCTTTTACTGAGTCCCTGCTGTTTATAGCATTGCACTACCCAGTAAATCAGTGCATGCTGAAAAATAAATACAGTGCCTTGAAAAAGTATTCATACCCCTTGAAATTTTCCAAATTTTTACATGTTACAACCAAAAACGTGAATGTATTTTTTTGGGGATTTTATGTGATAGACCAACACAAAGTGGCACATAAAATCTAGTGGAAGCAATTGCCTTTAGAAGTCACCTAATTAGTAAATAGAGTCCACCGGTGTGTACTTTATTCTCAGTATAAATAAAGGTGTTCTGTGAAACCCTCAGGGGTTTGTTAGAGAGCCTTAGTGAACAAACAGCATCATGAAGGCCAAGGAACACACCAGACAGGTCAGGGATAAAGTTGTGGAGAAGTTTAAAGCATGGTTAGGTTATAAAAAAATATCCCAAGCTTTGAACATCTCACAGGGCACTGTTCAATCCAACATCCGAAAATAAAAAGAGTGTGGTAGAACTGCAAACTTACCAAGACATGGCTGTCCACCTAAACTGACAGGCTGGACAAGTAGAGCATTAATCAGGAAAGCAGCCAAGAGGCTCATGATAACTCTGGAGGGGCTGCAGAGATCCACAGCTCAGGTGGGAGAATCTGTCCACAGGACAACTATTAGTCGTGCACTCCACAAATCTGCCCTTTATGGAAGAGTGGCAAGAAGAAAGCCATAAGAAGTCCCGTTTGCGAGAAGCAATGTGGGGGACACAGCTAACATGTGGAAGAAGGTGTTCTGGTCAGATGAGACTAAAATCTAACTTTTTGGCCTTAAAGTAAAACGCTATGTGTGTCGGAAAACTAACACTGCACATCACCCTTAACATACCATCCCCACAGTTGAACATAGTGGTGGCAACATCATGTTGTGGGGATGCTTTTCTTTAGCAGGGACATGGAAACTAGTCAGTGTTGATGGGAAGATGGGTGGAGCCAAATACAGGGCAATCTTAGACGAAAACGTGTTAAAAGTCTGCAAAAAACTTGAGACTGGGGCGGAGGCGAGCAGGACAACGACCCTAAACATACAGCCAGGGCTACAATGGAATGGTTTAGATCAAAGCAAATTTAAGTTAGAATAGTCCAGACCTAAATCCAATTGAGAATCTGTGGCAAGACTTGAAAATTGCTGTTCATAGATGCCCTCCAGCCAATCTAACAGAGCTTGAGCTATTTTGCAAAGAAGAATGACCAAAAATGCCACTCTCCTAGATGTGCAAAGGTTAGGGTTATTTTATTGCCAGTACAGACACAGGAGAGGGTTTGGACTCAGGAAAAGGGTCAAGGACCCATGTCAAAGGTCAGGAGGTGTGGTCTCAGAGGTCAAAGGTCACAGCTCCACCTAGTGTGACCCATAAAAGACTTGCAGCTGTAATTGCAGTAAAAGGTGGTTCTACAAAGTATTGACTCAGGGAGGCTGAATACAAATGCACGCCACACTTTTCAGAATTTTTTTTGTAAGGAATTTTGAAAACCATTTATCATTTTCCTTCCACTTCACAATTATGTGCCACTTTGTGTTGGTCTATCACATAAAATCCCAATAAAATACATTTACATTTGTGGTTATAATATGACAAAATGTGGAAAATTTCAAGGGGTATGAATACTTTTTGAAGGCACTATATCAGTATCATTGTAAGTTATCTCCCAAATAACCCAATAGAAAACTTCAAATACAAAGTCTTTGTGATATACTGGATGCCATCAGTGACAACCTTCTGTAAATGCAAATTTCATGTGTCTTCTATGACAGATTTCCGTCAACATCATTTATATTCCAATGACTGCACATATGATATTCCAAATATGTAGCACTTGTGATATTGAACTTATAAAACAGACTTCACGTGACTTTCACCACTCACTCACTCACAGATGTGAGTAACCAGCCAATCATACCAGTGAGCACTGAGGTGGAAGTCACATTTAGTCTGATTTATGACTTTACTGGGATTTGTTGTCATGGGCGCTACATATCTGATATATCATTCATGGACTGTATATACTTCATAATATCTGCAGCTGTTTAAGTGTATAAGTGGTGCAGAGTTTACTTTTTGATTTGGAATGAAAGCATATATATAGTGGCTCTAGCCCCATATGTGGGCAGAAAGCTAGAATACAAGTGAATGTTAAAGCTGAGCTACACTCAAAAGGGGGGATTCTGCTTTTCCTCCTCCCACCCTCCTCTCCCATGTTTGTAGTGTCTTTTGTAGGGGGGATGGGTATCTGATTTTGTCAGATATCCCACATCTGCTATGGCCGCCTAGGCGAATTGAGCGGAAGTCCCCCTCCCCCCTGCCTGCAGCATCTTGGGACAAGGCAGAGGTCCCAGGAGACAGCAGGACCAATCATGTGGCACCGTTTGCGCAATGGGCAGCTGACTTTGAAGCCACAAGAATTTATAGCCAACTAGCCACAGTTAAGATGCTTGCACCTAGCCCCGAAGACAGGACAAAGACCTGGGTTGGGTGAGGACATCTCTGGATCCTGGGACAGTCAAATGTATTTTCCCTTTGATGGACACAGATGGCAGTCCCAGAGGATATACTACCACTATAGGCACTCAGTTTTTTTTCTGCCTAGTGAGAAGGAACCCAGTTCCTGGCTGGGATCTCTTGTCCTGGCATTTTTTCCTTTTTAGATGGAATTTTTTCCTTCTTTTATTATTTTCTGTTCCTGTAAGAACTGCAATCAACTGCCGGACTGGGCGTTGACCTGGATATCCTAGATCCTTATGGATCCGGCCAGGGAGCGCGACCCGATCTCAGCTCCACGCTAGGTCTGCTGCGACCTAGCCTCACTGGACTGGGGCTGGCTGGCGGGTTAAATGTCTCGCAAGGACGCACAGACCTGGCTCTAGCCTGAGTCGCAGCGTGCCTCTAGCCCTAAGCACCCCCATTCTGATGGTGAAGAGGTCTGCCTGGAGTGGTGCCCACCCGGGTTCCACGATGTGGTAAGTGGTGTCCCCCCTTTCCCCTGGTGGCCTCTTGGGGTGGACTTGGGCCCCTCCCTGCGATGGTTGGACCTCGGGTTCCCCTCCTTCCCGCATAGCTTCTCCCTCTCATTTATTGGGGTCCCCCTTTTACCCACACCTAGCTCCCCCCTCCCAAGGGTGACCACACACGTGTAATGTCTGAGGGTGTCAAGATGGGGGCCGGGGGGGGGGGGGCGGCCGACTGCTAAACACGTTTTTTTTGGGGGGGATGGTCCTGGTGGGGGCTCTTGCCAGGGCTTTGCCTGGCCCATTGGCCGGATCGTCTGCAAGGGTGCCCGGTAAGGATTCAATTGGACAATGCCAAGGCTGTGGCATATGTCAATCACCAAGGGGGCACAAAAAAGTGTCCTAGCGGCTCGAAGTATCCGGCATTCTAAGGTGGGCGGGGCGTTTCGTTCCAGCCCTCTCTGCTGTGCATATTCCAGGGGTGGAAAATTTGCAGGTGGACTACCTCAGTTGGCAGGCGTTGGACAAGGGAGAATGGTCTCTTTACCCAGAGGTGTTTCATCAACTGTGTCTTCGTTAGGGAACTCCTGATGTGGACCTGTTGGCATCTCGTCTCAACAGGAAGGTACAGAGGTTCGTAGCAAGGTCTTGGGATCCTCTGGCAGACGTCACAGATGCTCTGGTGGCCAGTACCATCTGATATACGCATTTCCCCCTCTAAAACTTCTGCCGAGACTTCTGCAGAGAATCGGGGCAGAAGGATTTCCGGTCATCCTAGTGGCCCCTGACTGGCCTGGCTGGTCTTGGTACTCAGATCTGGTGTGGCTGGTCGCGAACATCCCTTGGAGACTCCCTCTCAGAGAAGATCTTCTGGCTCAAGGGCCGATCTTCCATCCGTCCTGACTTACAGTCGCTGGCTTTAACAGCTTGGCTATTGAAAGTCAGGTGCTAAAGGATAGAGGGGAGTCGGAATCAGTGATTTCCAAACTGTTAAAAGCTAGAAAATCTACTTCTAGGAAGATTTAGTCTTAAAGGCTTACATTGCCTGGTGTAAGTTTCGGGGGGTCTCTCCCCGTTCTTTTTCGGTGACTCGAATCTTGGAGTTTCTCCAAAAAGGTGTAGATCAGCGTTTGGCCTTGGGAACCATATAGTGCCAGGTTTCAGCCTTGGCGATTTTCTTTTAACGCCCAATGGCTATGCATTCCTTGGTTCACACCTTTTGTTCAGGGGGTTCGCCACTTGGCTCCCCCGGTGAGGTCTCCGTTGCCTCCGTGGGACCTCAATTTGGTGCTATCGGTTATTCAGAAACTGCCTTTTGTAGATATTGGTGAGCTTCCTCTGCTTACTTTGACACAGAAGGTAGCCTATTACTTCTGCACGCAGGTTGTTTGAGTTGGCTGCATTGTCTTGTCATTCACCTTATTTGGTGGTTCACAGAGACAAAGTGGTGCTTTGTCCCTGCCAGTCGTTTCTTTCTAAGGTCGTTTCTGGTTTCCATTTAAATGAAGACATTGTGTTGCCTTCCTTGTGTCCTAAGCCTAAACACCCTAAAGAGATTGCCTTGCATTCTTTGGATGTAGTTCGGGCAATCAGGGTGTACCTGGCCACGTCTGAGTCGTTTTGGAAATCTGACTCGCTATTTGTCCTCACGGAAGGGTCAGGATCCACATTTCCCTGTTAAGGCGCATTCTACGAGGGCGCTTAGTGCCTCTTGGGCTTTCCGTCATCAGGTGGATGTGTTGGCATCCCTAGATGCTGCCTTTGGCCGCAAGGTTTTGCAGGCTGCTGTTTGCTAGTCCTCTTTTAGGGTGTATGTTTTTATCACATGAGCTCCAGTTGTTCCTGGTTGAGCTCCATGTTACCTGTTTTTTTTTCTGCTGTGTTTTTCCCACCCCTCATGTTTGACACTACTTTGGGATGTCCCAATGGTCAAGAATACTCTGGAGCTGTGTCCGTCAATGAATGAAAGAGAAAATGGGATGTCTTACCGTAAAATCCTTTTCACTGATCTATTGAGCTGGGTTATATTTCCTCTGACACTGCTTGCTACAAAATGGAGTGCCTCTAGCAGGATGTGGGAGTAGATCACCTGTGACTGCCCCCATAGGTGTGGTAGTTATTTTCCTGCCTAGTGTACTACTCCTGTAGGGGGCAGCATAGCCCTATGGTCAAGAAGATTCTGGAGCTGAGTCCATCAATGAATATTAGAGAAAAGGATTTTATGGTAAGACAAAAATCACATTTTTTTTAACCTCTTAGCACCTGTGGCTTCCAGCCCTTTCAGAGGCTTAAGATCATGTGATTGGCTGTCATGTGATCTGAAAACTCAGCTAAGCAATGGTAACTGTGGACCAGGCGCTGAGAGTTTGCATATTTGCATATGGCCAGGGCCAAGGGGTTACAACTGCTGTAGCTGCTGACTTTTAACCCCTCTGGCGCCGGCCATAGGCAAAATTTTTGCTTTGTTCACAGTTTTAAACTGTATATGCCTTCCAAAAAAACCCAATGTAGATTAGTAATAAAACGTAAAAGTGTAGCGCTAAAGGACGCCGCATCTTTATCCCTGACATAGCCATTGATATGCCTGTTATTTTATGAAATACTGTGAGTATAACTTTTAATAAACAAGATTTCAAGTTTTAAACGGGATTACGCTATGGGCTTTGCCTCTCTTTTCTTCACATATTCATTTATGATTGATGACATATATTGATGAGTGCCAATCCTATACTGATCCTCCTGTATCTTGAGTGTATCTTGAGTGGTGGTTCCTTGGAGCTGATAAAGTACCTATATAACTTCTGACCTTCAGTGGTTTGGATTATACAGCTGGGAGAGGCTGACTCACTAATCTGAGCAGCCATGGAAATCTGGTAAGCTGCTTATCATATTCCATCACAGAGGTGTTCCCTTCCTTCACATACCCTTGGTGTCCCGGGAAGAATCCCTCCCCCCCTTGGATTATTGCACTTGCGGATATATGTTTTTTCTCCACATCAGTTCTTTTGTTGGGGACTCATTCAATTGGACATTTTTAAACACATTATTGTGATTATTAATGATTTATTCATTTGGACACTTATTTATCACTTTTATGATTATCAATTTTTTCTTTAGCGCTACACTTTTACGTTTTATTGCATTTTGAGTCACTGTTGGTTGATTTTGTGTTGGCTGCTGATATTTATTATTCCTTTTTATTCATTATACTAGCGCGGAAATTTTATTTTTATTCTTGCAATGTAGATTAGTACTGAAAAACAAAAAAAAAAAAAAGTTATAAAGCTTGGGAAGCTTAAAAGAGTTTGGGGTTGTTCCAAAAAAGACAAACACACACTACTGTGCAAAAGTTTTTTAGGTAGGTGTGAAAAAATGCTGTGAATTATGAATGCTTTCAAAAAAAGAAGTGTTTAAAGTTTGTTTTTATCAAGTACCAAAATGGAATGTAAATGAACTAAAGAGAAATCCAAATCCATACAATATTTGGTGTGACGACCCTTTGCCTTTAAACCAGCATCAATTATTCTAGGTAAACATGCACACAGTGTTTGAAGGAACTCTGCAGGTAAAAGCGGAGTTCCACTCTTTTTTTTTTTTTTACGTTTTTATGTTCCCAATGCCCCCCGGTGTACAGCCATGACCAAAAGTTTTGAGAATGACACAAATGTTAATTTTTACAAAGGTTTCTGCCTTAGTGTTTGTGATGGCAATTTGCATATATTCCAAAATGTTATGACAAGGGATCAGATGCATTGCAATTAATTGCAAAGTCCCTTGTTGCCATGAAAATAAACTTAATCCCAGAAAAAAACATTTCTACTGCATTTGTGAAGAAGGCTTCAGGGCACCCAAGAAAGTCTAGCAAGCGCCAGGACTGTCTCCTACAGTTGATTCAGCAGCTTGATCGGGACACCACCAGTACAAAGCTTGCTCAGGAAGAGCAGCAGGCAGTTGTGAGTGCATCTGCACGTACAGTGAGGTGGAAACTTTTGGAGGATGGTCTAGTGTCAGGAAGGGCTGCAAAGAAGCCACTTCTCTCCAGGAAAAAGGACTATGGTAAAGTCATTTTCTCTGATGAATCCCCTTTTTGATTGTTTTGGGCATCCGGAAAAAACCTTGTCTGGAGAAGAAAAGCTGAGCACTACCATCAGTCTTGTGTCATACCAACAGTAAAGCATTCTACAGTCATTCATGTGTGGGGCTCACTCACACAAAACAACACAGCCATTAATAAAGAATGGTACAAAAACATTCTCTGAGAGGAACTTCTCCCAACCACCCGTGAACAGTTTGATGAGGAATAATGCCTTTTCCAGCATGATGGAGCACCTTACCATAAGGCAAAACTGATAACCAAGTGGCTAGGAATCTCGCCAGACCTTAATCCTATTGAGAACTTGTGATCAATCATCTAGAGGCGGGTGAACAAAAAGAAAACGACAAATTCCGACAAACTCCATGCATTGATTATGCAAGAATGGATTGCCATCAGTCAGTCAGACTTACTGGAAAGATCACCATGGGAAAATAAAAGAGAGAAAGCTTAAAAAAGAAAACTAGAG
Source organism: Pelophylax lessonae (assembly GCF_965119305.1). Classification (NCBI taxonomy): domain Eukaryota; kingdom Metazoa; phylum Chordata; class Amphibia; order Anura; family Ranidae; genus Pelophylax; species Pelophylax lessonae. The sequence continues at coordinate 55,538,313 of NC_138778.1, read as the reverse complement.
CAGCCATTACATCTATGCATCATCTGTAGCGCTGGAGCTACAGATGACGCCCGGGGAGGAGGGCGAAACGCATCTAGCTATTGGCTGAAGCGTCCCGCATCACGACTATGCCATATCCGACCGGTGGAGCACACGCTGCGAGAGCAGCTAACCACCGAGCCGTGTCTTGCAAATTTTAAGCTTATGTCTGTAGGTAGGTTTCTGTTCATCTAAATAAAATATTATCATTACATACTTCACCATGGATGGCTTTATATTTTTATGAGGACACCCTGGATCCATGAATTATTGGTACAAAGGATTTTTCTCAATATTTGATATCCAAAGGCTGCTCCTATCAGGATCTGTGGTCATACACCAGGAGATCACATACAATTCAACGCTTGATTTCCATCTGCCTGTGGTGAGTAGGGAACCATAGGGGGAGCCCCAGCACTTTAACTCAAGCAATTGGAGCACTACAGCACTTGGATATATGCATTTAAGGACTATTCATTTATGCACTTAACGATTATTTATTAATTCATTTATTTTTAAGCATATTTGTATTGCACACAGGTTTATCCATATTGCTTATTTATTGATGTGGATTATTGCTAATTTTGCACATATATTTATTATATAGTTGCACATTATACAAATAATTTGGGAAATTGTCACATAGATAGCAGCGCTGATCACTTTTGGTTTTTATCACTGTAAAGGCACAAGTACTTTATTTTTCAGCATCAGCTATATTGCACATTATCACATTATCCATATTTATTTATTTATTCACCATAAGCGCAAGGTTATTTATCCCTTTTACTTTTGGCTGTGGACACAGATCAGCATGGGAACCCTGACCTGTAGTTTTTCTATTGGATCTGACAGCGAGGACCAGCCTTTGCTCCCCGCATTTATCAATGACCCTTGGCTGCCCATAACCTTGACACCAGTTTTCCTTCCTTGGACCACTTTTGGTGGACCACAAGCTGCAGTTTTTGGAGTGGCTCTGATCCAGTCATCTAGTCATTACAACTTGTCAAAGTCGCTCAAATCCTTATGCTTGCCCATCTTTTCTGCTTTCACTACATTGACTTTAGAGACAACATATTCACTTGCTGCCTCATATATCCCACCTACGCTCAGATGCCATTTTAACAAGATGATCCATGTTATGCACTTTTATTCTCAGTGATCATAATGTTATCCTTTGGAAGGTGTGCTCTCTGTACTAGGCCAGCCCTGTCCCTTTATATAGGGTGAAGTGGAGCAGATGTTGGTCTTTGGTCTGCAGCAGGATGGAAGGATGGAGTGTTTAGAGGAAGTACTTCCCCTGGGGTAGGGAAGCCACCAGAAACTATGGAAACTCCGATTAGTGAGTAGCACCACAGCACCCCCTCCTTTCCAGTTGGTGGGACTTTATTATTATTATACACAGGATGTGGATAATCTTTTATGATGTTCATGCAGTGGAACTGTTTGTATTCTCTTTGGTTATTTAAGTAAAGTTCAAAAAAAAGCCTTTTAATGCCTATGCCTTGTCTAAAAGTGGGAGTATAAGAAATGTGAAACAGTAGGCACTCTTTTTATTAAAAAAGAATAGCGCGCAAATGCAAAAGAAATTACTACCAAATCTGAAGAGAGTCCATAAATAAAAATGGGGGTTTGGTCCCACCATATGGCCATATCGTGCTCAAGCCCACTACTGCGTCAAAGTACCCCATTATCAGTGGGTCCTACACTATCCATGAAAAAGAGATGAATCCAGCCCTTCTAACCCTTGGAGACAACACTCCTTGCTGGGAAAAATGTGCAAATGCACTACAGGGGACTCCTCCTATATCCATTTGATGGTGGACACTGATTGAGTACAGGTGTATGTGGGGGGTGGGGAGGGCTGCTCAACCTCGATAGTCTGGTCAGACCGAATACATAATAAACAGGCAAAAAATTTGGGGGAGCATACCCATGTATTTCCAAAGCTGCTGCAGCTATGAACCAAAAGACATGTATATTAAAAAAGAATAGCGCGCAAATGCAAAAGAAATTACTACCAAATCTGAAGAGAGTCCATAAATAAAAATGTTTGCCTGTTTATTATGTATTCGGTCTGACCAGACTATCGAGGTTGAGCAGCCCTCCCCACCCCCCACACACACCTGTACTCAATCAGTGTCCACCATCGAGTGGATATGGGAGGAGTCCCCTGTAGTGCATTTGCACATCTTCCCCAGCAAGGAGTGTTATCTCCAAGGGTTAGAAGGGCTGGATTCAGCTCTTTTTCATGGATAGTGTAGGACCCACTGATAATGGGGTACTTTGACGCAGTAGTGGGCTTGAGCACGATATGGCCATATGGTGGGACCAAACCCCCATTTTTATTTATGGACTCTCTTCAGATTTGGTAGTAATTTTTTTTGCATTTGCGCGCTATTCTTTTTTAATATACATGTCTTTTGGTTCATAGTTGCAGCAGCTTTGGAAATACATGGGTATGCTCCCCCAAATTTTTTGCCTGTTTATTATGTATTCGGTCTGACCAGACTATCGAGGTTGAGCAGCCCTCCCCACCCCCCACACACACCTGTACTCAATCAGTGTCCACCATCGAGTGGATATGGGAGGAGTCCCCTGTAGTGCATTTGCACATCTTCCCCAGCAAGGAGTGTTATCTCCAAGGGTTAGAAGGGCTGGATTCAGCTCTTTTTCATGGATAGTGTAGGACCCACTGATAATGGGGTACTTTGACGCAGTAGTGGGCTTGAGCACGATATGGCCATATGGTGGGACCAAACCCCCATTTTTATTTATGGACTCTCTTCAGATTTGGTAGTAATTTTTTTTGCATTTGCGCGCTATTCTTTTTTAATATACATGTCTTTTGGTTCATAGCTGCAGCAGCTTTGGAAATACATGGGTATGCTCCCCCAAATTTTTTGCCTGTTTATTAGGGACTCTTTTTGGAAGTTTATTTGTACAAACCTAAATTGGGTCAGGAGCAGGTGGTGTTTAGGAAAAAGGAGTCACCTTCCTGGCGGTGAGAGTTAACCCACTCATGGCAAGTGCACTAGGTGATGTCAACCCCCATGTGACACAGGCCCTAGGTGTTTGGTCTGACTCCCAAAGCCCTAATCACAGGCCTATGTAAGAATTGCTTTGAGCAGAAGGGGTTCATTTGGACTATGATTAGGGGGATGCAGCAGGATGGATTCAGACCAGCAATTGTGCACGTAAGGCCTGCATGGGCTTGGGCATTGAATACTATAGGAGTAGCCCTGGAAGCCCTGTTTGTAGATGGGGCCCTAGCTGCATGTGTAGCTAGTGAGTCAGAGTTGAGTATCCTGCTTACAGCTTCTACGAATGGAGGAGATGGGTGGGAAAGGCAGGCATAGCCTGCACACTTGACAAGTGCATATGACAGGTCCCTCGGTTAACCCCCACTGTACCTGAAGATTATGGTGGGGGTAGGATTTGAGAAGAAAGATTCACCTAAACCAGGACCCAGCAGCACATTGTAAGTCATATCCCTTCTGTTTGTTTATTTTATTTTGCTAAACTTAGACTTTATATTTAAAATGTTTTATAAAGTATTTTTTTTTCCGTTTTGGTCAAGGAATTAGTTTTTAATTTATTATTATTATTATTTTTTTTTTTTTTAACCATATTGTGTCCTGGATACACCCTGAATTAAATGTTTGCAAGATAAGGATTTTATACGCATAGATTTTATACGCCATTACTCCTTTACTATGGATCAGTAAGACCACGTGCCCTAATTGTGGACCCTGTGCTGGAGAAGCCTTACATACTCTACTACATTAAGGGCAATGCGAAGACAAGCACCACTCTATCAACAATTACGACGCCCCTTAATACGGACCTCCTTTTCTGGGATCCTTGTGGTGAAACAGGATTGGGGAACCAGAACCATTCAGTGGGGGTGCCCTATTCCCTTACTTGGTACTTTACCACTTTGAAACAGATTTCTGGGGACTCTCTTAAATACCCTGATTCTTAAAAAACCATAACCAAGTACAGATCAATTGGTGGCCTTTTGGCATTATGGGTCTACACCCCGATAGGATTTTAATTCTCCACATGGTCTTTTCCAGCTTGTCACACCGAGAACTCTTTCATTTTGTCTGAGATCTGGTTCTCTTTGTTGGACTATTGAAAAAGGCAAAACCGAAACGCGTCTGGTCCCTTCCAGATATCTCAGACAGTTCTCCTCACCAGAGACGTATCTATGACCATGTTTTTCTCATGTTTTTTAGATTTTCATGTGGTTTTTTCTATATGTACCATCATTTATTTTGTATAAATTATCTACAAAATCATTAAATAATAAAACTTGTTACTCTATTGACTAAGTCCTGGTTTCTGCCTCAAAAATCCCACCCACAGGGGAACTTTTTTGCTCTACAGTATCTAGAGGGATGATGGCAGTATCCAGGATAAAGCACTGAACCCGAATAACTTCTTTGTAGTAAAAAAAAAAAACAACACAAAATGTAAAATAACATTAACCCAGAACCAATAAAGTTTCACGTAATATATAGTCATTTTAATAGGACCAAAAATAAATGGTAATGTAGTATATAATGAAATAAAATGTTAATTGCCAAGATCATGTTGTGTTTGGGAAATAGACTGAGTTAATGTCTCATTTGCTGTGTCTTCAGAAAGGTCTGTTTGGTTTGTAGAAGAAATAGGCTGGGCTATTGTCTCATTTTTTGTAGCTTCAGGAGACTCCGTTGTCTTCTTCATTACAGGTATAACTATAAAATAAAAAGCAAACTATTAATTATTTCTAATCCGCCAACACATACACAATTGACTCAATCAGAAATTATTTTTGACATTTGGTTTTCATGTGGTGCATTTTTTTTTTTAATTAGAACCCAACTTACTGTAAATAGTAACTTAACATAACCCCAATACAGAGTAAGAAACATCTAAAACCCTGTCTGTCAAAGTGACTTTTTTGGTGCTCCAATATTTTAACTGCCATCTACCCATGGTGGAATTTTGTTTGTATGTTATTGTAACCTCTGCCTCAGCATGTTGTAGTTGAGCAGGTTTTAAGCAGAAAAAACTCTTGGCTCCCATTATGTAATAACAGCTTCTGTTTTTTTTCACTCTACTGTTTGTTAGCTGCTCTCTCGCCCTGTGTGATATACTGGCTGGTAGTACAACCTTTTAATCCTGTTAGGGGCTGGAGTGCAAATTGAAAGAAAAAAATGTAAAATTGTTATTATATAGGGCAACCCTATCCAGAACAGTTTTTTTTTTTTTTTCGATAGAGGGTGGAAAAGTTAAAACATCTGTCAAATCTTTATTGCTGTTGTTGCCTGGGTATAGGGAATTTATCATCACATCCTGTTTATTTGGCTAGTATCAGACAGATCAGGTAGTGTTAGGTTAGGTTTCGGAAACTGGAAGGGGAAAACCCCTAGGAATTATGCAGGAAGAGGCACACCCCCATAGCTTGTGGTGCCACCCAATATCTTGAGCTTTGATGACAGCAAAATCACCTATACCCCTCCCAGTGACCTCATCGTCCAAACTTTTGAAACCAACAGTCTTCACAAAGAACTGTAGAGCCTATGCAACATCCCAGGCTAAACACTGCCATGAGATTTTGCAGCTGGCATGCCTGGTAAACGGGAGTCACACTCGGCCAGAGCTTCTGGTAGCTCTCCAGGATCAGACCAAGAGGTGCCCAGATAGCAAGCAATTGTGCTGCAAGCTTGTAAATGACTTAGTAAGCTATTGCTAGACTTGCCAGGCTTCACAGGTTTGTTGAGCAGCAAGTCCACATTGCATGACTCTAGATCAACTTTCTTTGCAAACATTCTGAAAGTCTGCTGCAAGTTCTGGTTCAGTTGTGTTGTGCAAAAGTCATCCCGCCACAGAGGTTGCTGAATTTTCATGCTGTAGACTTGCAGAGCTCTTGCTGTAGACTCACCACTGCAACTTTGCTCTTACTAGAGACTTGCCACGCAAAATTGCTACAAATTGGAAAAGTGTCAACTAGAACTTGTGGCAAGTTATCCTTGCTATCTGGGTGGCTGACCTCACACCACCTTCAGCCAGGCAAGGTTGTGTGTGACAACAGCACTAACTTAAAGGTGTGAATATTGCACCTGCACCCTGTTGTTGAAACCAGCTGCCGCAGCCAGACAATTGTGCCTTAGGGCTCTTTCAAACAGTCCGCTCAATCCATTTTTCTCAGCGGGGGATCGATCCGCCGATCCCCCACTCAGCAGGAGGATGACAGCTGTTCTCCGTGCTGTGTGCGTAGACACAGCTGTCAGGTCCCGATTGTTACATCGTTTGTGAGGTCGAATAAAGACACCAGTCCATCCAGTTCAGCCTATGATGTGTATCTTTGCTGTTAACTGTACATTGTATACCCCTGTATGTTGTGGTCTTTAAGGTGCACATCTAATAGTTTATTGAAACTATCAATGCTCCCTACTGATACGACTGCTTGTGGAAGAGAATTCCACATCCTTACTGCTCTGACAGTGAAGAACCCCTTACGTTTTTTAAGGATAAACCGTTTTTCCTCCAGTTTTAGTGAGTGGCCATGTGTCTTATTGTATTCCCTTTCTCTAAAAAGTTTGTTCCTTATGCTAGGGTCGCCAGTACAGTATTTGTACATTGATATCATATCCCCCCTCAAGCGTCTCTTCTCCAGAGAGAAAAAGTTCAGCGCTTGTAGTCTTTCCTCATAGCCGATGCCCTCCATTCCCCTAATTATTTTTGTTGCCCTTCTCTGGACTCTCTCCTGTTCCAGCACATCCTTCCTGGGGATCGGTGCCCAGAACTGGACAGCATACTCCAGATGTGGCCGGACCAGAGTCTTGTAGGGTGGGAGAATAATCTCTTTATTTCTGTAATGAATCCCCTTTTTTATACATGCCAGTATTTTGTTGGCTTTGCTTGCAGCGGCATGGCATTGCATGCCACTGCCAAGCCTGTTGTCTACCAGTACCCCCAGGTCCTTTTCCATCCTAGACTCACCCAGAGGTTCCCCCCCTAGTGAGTAGCTTGCTTTCGTGTTTCTGATGCCCAAGTGCATTACTTTACATTTTTCAACATTAAACCTCATCTGCCATGTAGTTGCCCACCCCATTATTTTGTTCAGATCCGCTTGTAAGGTTTCCACATCCTGCATAGAAGATATTGGCATGCTTAGTTTAGTATCATCCGCAAATACTGAGATTGTACTAGATATCCCCTCCTCTAGATCATTTATGAATAAATTAAACAGGAATGGCCCCAGGACAGAACTTTGGGGGACCCCACTTACCACACCCGCCCAATCCGAGTACTCCCCATTAATCACCACCCTCTGGACTCTCCCCTGGAGCCAGTTCTCTATCCAGGTACTCACCCTATGGTCCATACCTACCTTCCTTAGTTTGTAGAGTAAGCGTTAGTGGGGAACGGTGTCAAAGGCCTTTGCAAAGTCCAGATACACCACATCTACAGGCTTACCTTTATCTAGATGGCAGCTCACTTCATCGTAGAAGGTTAATAGATTGGTTTGGCAAGAACAATTTTTCATGAATCCATGCTGATTACTACTAATAATACAGTTTTCATTACTAAAGTCTTATATGTAGTCCCTTAACATCCCCTCCAAAATCGCGCAGACTACTGATGTTAGGCTGACCGGCCTATAGTTACCCGGGATATATCTCGGCCCTTTTTTAAATATTGGTACCACGTTGGCTTTTTTCCAATCAGCTGGCACCATACCCGTCTGTAGACTATCCTTAAAGATCAAGAATAATGGTCTGGCAATCACCTGGCTGAGCTGTTTAAGAACCCTCGGGTGCAAGCCATCCGGTCCCGGTGATTTATTTATGTTAAGATTCTCTAGTTTGGTTCTAAGTCTATCTTCTGTTAGCCATGGCGGTACTTCCTGAGGTGTATTATTTAGTTTAGCCTTACAAGCTGGGTTAGTGCAGCCCCCCTATTCTTTTGTGAAGATTGAAGAAAAGAAATGATTTAACACTTCCGCCTTTTCTCTGTCCTCTGTGGCCATATTTCCCTTGTCGTCTTTTATGGGGCCAATGTGTTCTGGCCTCGCTTTCTTACTGTTTATATACTTAAAGAATTTCTTGGGGTTCTTTTTACTCTCTTCCACTTTACGTCTCTCGTGCTCTATTTTAGCCGCCTTGCTTTCGTCTTTATATTTCTTATTACACTCTTTGTAATGCTTGAATGCTGCCAATGACCCCTCAGTCTTGTATTTTTTGAAGGCCTTTTCTTTAGTATTAATATGCATTTTTATGTTGGAGTTTAGCCACCCAGGGTTTAGTTTTGCTCTTTTAAATTTATTTCCCTTTGGAATGTACTGGCCAATCCCTTTGTTTAGTAAGCTCTTGAAGCACTCCCATTTTTCCTCCGTGTTCCTAGGGTTCTATCCCATTTGATATTTTCTAGCAGAGAGCACAGTTTTGGGAAATTGGCTCTTTTGAAATTCGGTGTCCTAATTACCCTTGTGTTTCCTATTACTATGATTAATACTGAAACTAATTGACCTATGGTCACTGTTTCCTAAGTTGCCCCATATTTCTATATCCGTGATCAGGTCTGTATTGTTAGTAATCAGTAGGTCAAGTAACTCATTGTTTCTTGTCGGTGCGTTCACCATCTGACCCATAAAATTGTCCTGCAAAACATTTAGGAACTGCCGAGCCTTGAATGAATGTGCGGTTCCTTCTGCCCAGTCTATATCTGGATAATTAAAGTCCCCCATTATAATGACATTTCCCATCCTTACTGCCAATCCTATCTGTAAAAGGAGGTCCACCTCCCCCTCCTCCCTCTGGTTGGGGGGCCTATAGCATACGCCCAATATTACCTTCCCCATAGTGCCTTCCCTTTTAAGTTCTACCATAGGGATTCTGCCTCGTCCATAGCTCCATTATTAATATCATCCCTCATAGTTACCTGTACACTGTTCTTAATATACAGACATACTCCTCCCCCTTTTTTACCTTCTCTATCCCTGCGATAAAGGGAATACCCCTGAATGGTCGCCATCCAAGTCTCTGTTATCCCCATGAAATCTAAGTCCTCCTCAAACATCAGTAGCTCCAGCTTTCCCATCTTGTTGGCCAGGCTTCTGGCATTGGTATACAAACCTCGTAATTTTGACCGGTTGCATATATCCTCGTTTGATGTTGTTTTTAGGCTGCTCTTGTGATTTTTCTCCATACCCACCTTGGGTTTAGGAGCTCTGAACACCCTACCGCTAATGTCTCCAATTGTGCCCTCTGAATCTTGCTCCCCGCTGGCTAATTCTACATCTGTACCCTCCATGCATCTCTATAGGGGAATCGGATGGGAACGAACCGTCTGTCCGTTCTCATCCGATCCCATCCGCTGGACGGATGGAAAATAGGGTTTCCATCCATCCAGATTTGAAGGATCAGATCGGATGTCAGCGGACATGTCTCCGCTGACATCCGATGCCCCATAGAGATGCATGGGGTGACCGTTCAGATCCGCCAAAAAAACTGACAGGCGGATCTGAACGGTCCGCCTGTGTGAAAGGGGCCTAATACTGAACACTCAAAATCTGCAGCACTATTCTTATTCTTATATTATCTACTCCTTACTCTGATTAAATATAATTTCCTTTCACCACAAAAAATAAAAACAAAAATGGAAAACAGTACCACATATGTAAACCTATCACATAAAAATTATCACACATATACAAGTGCACCAGTGTTTTGCCTAAAAAAGAAAGTGTTCAATGCTTTGTGCAAAGACAGTAAACTCTACAATTTACGGGTGCATTATTCAAAAGTTTGCATTTAATGTGCAAAAAAATATATTGTGCAAAGTCTCTTTTTAAAGAGCTTCGTGCTTGATTATTCAATTAACACACTCTGTGCCTTTTCATGCTCCGTGTCTCCACACCACTCTTTTCCTTCTGAGTTCCCAGCAACTTCCTCTTTTGTGCACAACAACATCTACACCCAGGAGAACTCACCAGATTATATTGACCCCCTTCTATATAGAAAGTGGGTCACAAAGTGCTTTTTCCCCTAAGGGTTTTTTTTTTCAGATGCCTGCTGTTTCTTTCTCAGCTTTAACATCACATTAGACTGTACTGCACAGGTCACATGCTAGCTCTGGCCTGCCAACATGATTAATTTCCTGGCTTCTGTTCGAATCGAGCCTAATCCTCGAGTGCATATGTGTGATATGTTTTTATGTGATATATTTACATATGTGGTACTGTTTTGCATTTTTGTTTTATTTTTTGTGGTGAAAGAAAATGATATATAATAGGGGTTAGGAGTAGATGCACATGCTGCATATTTTTAATACTTAACAACACTAACTTCTTACCTGTCATTCACCAGGGAAAAGTCACACTTGTACCTTGTTTGGCACATGTCTTAAACCTGGTGTTGCAGTGGTTACTTGGTAAGTACCCTGGCTTCCAGGAGGTCCTTCACCAGGCCAGAAGGGTTTGTGAGCACTTTAAGCAGTCATACCCAGCCAGTGTTCGCCTGGCAGAAATTCAGCGCCAATACAGGCTGCCTGCTGACCGCCTAATCTGTGATACTCCCACGTGCTGGAACGCAACATTGCCTGTGCAGAGGCCCTACCAGCTCCAGCGTGCCATTAAAAAGTATCTGTGATATTACAGTATGAGTCACCCATTCCAAAACCCTGGGAATTGGGTGGGGTAAGGTTTTTGGTCAGAGATTAGAGTTCCTGCAGGCTTGGGTTCAGACTGGTCGGATGCAGGGTGGGGAGAGCATAAGACCACCATGGTGTCCATACTTTAAGAAATTTGGTGTGAAAGTTGTGTAGAATACTAGACATTTGTTTTGTTAACCATAAGGTTGGTCAAAATTCTCTTCACTGCAGCAAACAGGACAGAGGGTTTCTTCTAGGCCCTGGCAATAGCACATTTGGCAGCAATAAACATGTAAGTCGCCAGCTTTTGTTGATAGGAAAACAGGCCCTGGATCAGGCAGTATAGTAAGGCCAGCTTAGCATCTGTGCGAATGGGCACATGGAACAAGGTATAGAGGAGCCCAAAAATCCTGGACCAGAGCCCGTTAGATGAGGGGAGAACCACCAGATACAGACAACATCCCCTCCTTGGCCACAGCCCCTAAGGCACCTGTTGCTATAGGATGGGTTCGAACTTGCTATACAGGCCAGGACCCAATACCATCTTAGGGGGACCGTGTCGGCAGCCTCCAGATAGGTGTTAAAAAAACATTTTGCAATGAAGGACCAGGCCTCACTCCACTCTTTAGGGTTGATAGAGGTTGCCAGGTCACATTCCCACCGGGATTTATGGGAGGCAGCAGCTGAAGAGTCAGTGGCATTGAAGGAGGAGTAGATCCCTGAGATGGTGTCTGAAAAGGTGGGAGAGTGTAGGCAGGTGTGTTCAAAGGCCATTTTTTAAAAGGGGCAAGTAGAATTGCATCTCAGAGCGGTCACCCAGTGGCAGAGTTGGGCATAGCAAAAAAACTTAGCAGGCGCCCCTCGTAAGTTTCATGGAACGAGGGCAGGTGGGGACGGTGTGGGGCATAAGGAAGTGGTGGACCTCTGTGAATCCATGAGAGGACCACCTGTAAAACAATCCTGATTGTTCGAAACCCGCCAGAAATAAAGAGTTGTTGAAGAGAGGGAGGAACGGAAGGAAAGGTGACTTTAGGTTATCTGAGTAATAGACCGACTCCCAAAGTTTTAAGCTATGAAGTATAAGGGGAATGAAGGCAGGAGGGCGAAGCCTATGTGAGAGCCATAATAGGGCTGATACAGGAATTGGAGCGCAATTGGGGAGCTTCAAGAGCAACCACAGCGGAACGTCAGTGGTCGCATGGAGTAAGGTTATTTAGAGAATCTGTGTTGCCAGGTAGTATTTCACTATATTAGAAACCCCACATCCTCCCTGTAGTCTATGTATATATAGAGTGGAGCAATGTGCAATATTTATGGCTATTGTCTCCCAGATAATATGCTCTGCTTATTTTAAGATAAAAACTGCTTCATTACTCCCTTTTACATTGCAGTCTTTCCAAGCTCCTAATATACTGTTCAACCACTGTAAAATATTTGTGGCTATTGTCTTTCAAATATTACACTCTACTGTTAATATCTAAGTAAAACCTGCTTTGTTTCTTCCTCTTACGTTGCAGCCATACTAAGTTGTTTACATACTGTCCAGTCATGAAATATATTTGTGGTTATTGTCCAAGATCAAATATTCTCTAATTTGTATAAGCAATCTGAGTGCAGCATTAATAGTACAGAAATACCTGTAAATTAGCAACTCACATAGGAAGAAGAAATGGGACTTTTCATATGTAATCCGTGAGCAGTCAGCTCATTCATCTGGGATAGGAAGCCTCTTCCTACAACTTCCAGCCTGGAAAGTCAAGCTGGGTGACAGATTAGATAAGGTGGCACAGGGCTGATGTGGACACACTTAGAAGAGAGTGCTCAGCACTGTGAAGATGCCACACAACATTTCCAAAGCTGGACCTCAGCTGTCAAATTTCAAATGTTTTCTTCAGGGTAAATCCTGATTCCAGTGCTATGGCACTGCAAATGTGCCACACAGTGTTTCCACAGCTGGAACTCAGCAGCCAAATTTCAAAGTTTATTGTAAGGAAAATCCACCTTCAAGTTTGTCACCTATTCTAGTGCTCCGTCACTCCATATTGTTTGTGGCTGTTGTCTCTCAGATAATACTCTCGTTTATTTGAAGATAAAATCTGTATCATCTCACCTTAAATTGTGGCTTAACTGATCTGCTGATATATTGTCCAGCCACTGTACAATATTTGCAAAAAAAATAATATGCAATTAAAAGGACTGCTTTTGCGTTGTTAAAGCGGAGTTCCGGCCTCAAAAACAACTTTGGGCCATCCGCTTGCTTTAAATCCCATAAAAAACAAATGGATAGTCACGATTTTTTTTTCTTTACTTACTTTGTTTTTGAAGAAAGTATACTTACCTTCCTTCTACTTCCTCCCTCTGCTGCTGTGGCCTGCGTCGTCACTTCCTGCTTGCGTTGACTCCTGGGAGCTGAACGTCATCGCTCTCAGGAGTCAATGCGCCTGCACTGGCCCCGCTCGTCAGTTCCGGTGCAGGCATGTCATTCACTGCTAAACAGCTTCTGGGCATGGGCATGGGAATCAAAATACGCTTTTTGCGATTTTTTTTTTTTTTTACCAAACATATGGTAAAAAAAAAAAAATTGGCCTAAAATAAAAAATTTTGATTTTTACATTTTTTTGGGGGGGAATTTCATATAAAAGAATTTGAAAAATATTGTTGTTTTTGCGAAATTGTCGCTATTTTTTTGTTTATAGCGCATGATCAAAAAAAAAATCGCACATGTGATCAAATACCACCAAAAGAAAGCTCTGTTTGTGGGAAAAAAAGGACGTCAATTTCATTTGGGTACAGCATCGCACGACCGCGCAATTGTCCAATAAAATCACGCAGTGCCGAATCGCAAAATAGGCCCTGGTTAGGAAGTGGGTAAAATCTTCCGGGGCTTAAGTGGTTAAAACACAAGAACATAGTCATATAGTGGTACATCACCAAGAGCCTCTGTTCTTCTGCCTCAACTGTGAGAAGAACCTCAGCTCCACTGACACACAGGTCCACTGACAGCTTAAGCAAATGGATACTCCATTGTTACTGGGAGCACAAATATAGACACCCTGAACACAACTAAGGTTCAGTATCAAAAAGCAAACATCACACTGGTTAGTGGTAAATTAACCCAATATATTGTTACATAGTTACATAGTTAGTGAGGTTGAAAAAAGACATCAGTCCATCCAGTTCAATCTATGATGTGTGTGTGTGTCCGGTTTTAACCGTACATTGTATACCCCTGTATGTTGTGGTCTTTAAGGTGTCCATCTAATAGTTTTTTGAAACTATCAATGCTCCCTGCTGATACCACTGCTTGTGGAAGAGAATTCCACATCCTTACCGCTCTTAGTGAAGAACCCCTTACGCACTTTAAGGTTAAACCGCCTTTCCTCTAGTTTTAGTGAGTGGCCACGTGTCTTATTGTCACGGGTTGCAGTAAATAGCAGTATGCACATAAATGAGTAAGTAAAGGATTAGATCAATTACCGTTCACTAGACAATATGATCACTAGGCTACAGAAGCATATAATTGAGTTCTATGCTGCTAAAATTAAAGTAAGACCTGATAATCCACAAAATCACCAATAAGCACCAATAATGGTATTAGAAAACAGTCACAGCAATAATAATCAATACTGCGATAACTCCTCTGTTAACAGTAGGCTATATCAGCTCTAGAGTGTACTATATATGAATAGCAGTGATTACATTTAAGACTCCTTAAAAAGAGGTCCCTCTTACGGTGGACAATAGGAAAAGTTCTTGTGAAGCAGGTATCTGAAAGAGCAGCCTTGATCCCTAGTTCTTAAGGTGGCTAGCGTTGGGGCTCAGTCTTTCTGGTAGCGATTCCAGTCTTAAACATAAATTCGCAGGCCTGTAGCAGATTGATGTGCACATAGGAGCAGTGATGTGCACACCTCAATCTTCTTGCAGCAAAAAGAAATCCCTCAGTATTCAGCCTGTGAAAATACAGCTTGCTTTCTCTTTATACCCAGCTCGCACTGGGAATTATAGTCAAATTGTCCATTAACTGCCATAGTAACGTTTATTTTTCAAACTTTAATTATTATATGTTGAACCCCTGTTTACCAAACGTTCTGGTATTCAAGAAGTTTACACAGCTCATGGCGGCTGTGGCTGCCATGAGCTTGGATGTTGATTTTTAGAGCCTATGAAAGACTTTCAGGTAAAAGTAAACACTTTCACAGGGCTCTGAAGCATGATATGTGCTTGAACATCTGCATTGGAGGGAAAAGGAGACATTGGGGGCCTATTATACCCCTGCTGCCTCCATCAAGAGGACCTCAAACCTGCTTGTTAGTCCCCTTGTGATAGCAAAAAAATAAATTAAGGAAAAAATAAAGTGTTAAAAAAATGTGTAAAAAAAAAAAAAAAATGTAAAAGCACTCCTGTTGGCCCTGTACACACCCCAATGCAAACAGGCAGAGAAGGGCATTCACATGTATATAAACATCAATTGTGCCACCCGTCTGGTACGGCTGTGACTGTCAGTTTGAGCAATGATTCCAGGGCCATCATTAACAGTTAACTCTAAACAGATAACCAGCAAATAACTTCTAAACACTTTTAAAGCATCAGCTATGGAGAATTTTCTGGTACCATAGTTTTTTCTCTTTTCAAAAGTGCAAGCAATTTTAATGCTTGGCATATTTGGTATCTATTTATTTGACGCAACCCTTATCTTTTGTATTTTTACAAATAAATGGATATAACACGGTGTTTGTTTGCACTAAAACCCATTTTTAGTGTATTTTGTCCTGAATATATGAATTTGATAATTTGTAAAACTCAATTTTATTCTCCAAGGTCTCTGATTTTATAAAATGTATAACTGTCTTAGGGTTTAAAGTAGTTTTCTAGCAAATAAAAAAAAAAAAACGGATTTTAACATGCGTGAAAATGTTTAAAAGTTGCCCCAGTAAACAAGTGGTTAAATGTCATTTTTTAATTGCAAGTAGTGTAGGTACTGGAATTTGATATGGTATCTTGCAGTTCCCCATACAGCAGAACTCAATTTGGGGGAAGGAGAAGCAGCATGCTAATACAAGGAGGGAGGAGAGTGAAGAACAGTAGGGGTGAAAAAGAGACAAGTATGTTTAAAATCTAGAGAAAAAATTGGGTCTTCTTCCCTGCCAGACAGGGCTGCGCTGCCTGACAGAGCTGTGTAAATCTCAGGGCTGGAGGGACAGAAAAACAAATCCTCTGGCAGTTTAAACAATTCCCATATATGTATTTTATTCAAAGTGTTTATCTGTTTGTCTAGAGTTCAGATTTAAATCTGTATGTGAAACCAAAAGGTTTTTGCTACTTTTGCATAAAGTTGGACAGGACTAGAACCCTGCTGAGTTTTACTACTTTACCGTATACACAGGCCAAATGTTGGGCGGTATTGGCTGGTTCAATAGAAGTTGGCCAATATTCGGCCCATATGTATGGCAACCATAGTTAGAAGCCCATTGTTCGGCTGTCCTCTGTCAAAGGGTCATGACTGAAAAAGGTCTGCCGATTGGCTCCACGTCAGTGCTCTGAGAGCGCTGACTGGAGTGTTCTGGCGGAAGGGGCGGAACACAATAGCACCGCAGAGGAGATCAATGTACTAACATCTGCTTGTTAGTACAGCAGCTCCAAGCTGAGCTGTCAGTTTGTATTTGTTCAACCCGCTGGGGGTAGTAGTGTGTATGAGGCTTTAGTGCCAGTTCACACATATGCTATGTGGGAACCCCACATCGCACTCGACTCGCAGGCAGTTTACATTGCCATATGCGAATCGCTGAGGGTGTCAATACAAAGTTAACAACACCCCCCCCCCATCAGTTCACATATCGCAGTGCGAACTGTCAATTCAGACATGAATCTGATCGCATAGTTGTGAACACCCATGTGATCCGATTCCGATGCGGACCAAAAAAAGGGTCCTGTGCGACTCTGGTCCGAATGCAATGCAAATTCAGCCATACAATCTGTATGGCTGAATTCGCAACACACAGACATCACATAAAATTTGCAGAGCAGTGCGGTGCGAATCACATGTGATGTCTGACATTGCATATGTGTGAACCGACACTTAGGGAGAGATTTCAACTTATTTACACCAAAGTGACAATTGTTTCACCAGACAGGAAGCAAGAAAACATTTTCAACAGCACAAAAAGAGAAACAAATATTTTCTTTAGTGGAGTGGTGGTGGGCTAGAGCCATGGTCAGCTTTTTATTCCTGGCTGCGCCCCTGTTGGCGATTTCCACCATTTCCTGTCTGCTGAAACCGGTGTCCCTGTGATAGAATTTATGGGGAAATCCCTCTAATGAAGTTCCAGATAGCAGAAAATCCAACAGGGGTTCTCATTTTTTCTAACTCCATTCCAAACATTAAAAAAATAAAAGTTTTGGCTGGACTTACACTTTACTTATATCACCCACATTGACTCCAAAGCATTTCACCAATTTTTTTTTTTTTTTTATAACATTTTTATTGATTTTTAAAAATTATAACAAATAATGGGACAACAAAATTTAATGTAATGTCCTAATTTTTTGCCAAAGTTTTGGCTTAGTGAAAACTAGTCCCTTATACTACATTGTTCTCAGGAGCAAACATAGCAATCCTACTAACATCAAGCTAAAGCAAACATTTGTCTTACCCATTTCAGTGCAGCTCGTTGTGCCGCAATTGTTTGGACAACATCGTGTGCTGTTTGGGCACTCTGCATCATTCTGGCAGTCTTCATTACAAAGTCCCAAAACTCCATCCTTTAAGGCAGGGCAAAAAGGAAAGTCCTCTGTATCTAAGAATACATAAAAAGCAGCATCAGTAAAGAGTAAAAAAAAAAAAAAAACACAGAATTTTACTTCATATTATGTAAAGTGATTGTGACGGGAGAGACCAGGGTGACCAAGAAACTGGAGGGCACTAAGAGTATGGTTTGGATTGCTCCAAATGGGACAGTGATGTTCAGGAATGATGTCTCTCTTGAAATTTGAAGATTTTATCTCCTGTAATTGTGAGAAGGTCTATGACCAGGAGGTACAACTCCTAATATGGGCATTCCAGGATGTTCAATGTGGAGACTGACTGTCTATTGCTTAACAATGTTACTTTTGTCTGAATAAGTAAATTGTGATAATCTTGTCTGAGGTGGCTTTCCATTCACCTATTGTTAAGTGTGCTAATGAACTCACCTGTTATCTGCTAAGGGATGTATTGACACTCAGAGTAATGTGTATTGGGGGGGCTGGATTTGGGTCATTGTTCATGTAGTGACTGCATTACTTCTAACGTGTATATAAAGCGTGTATTCCTTTTCAATAAAGAGTCTGATTCCTGCTTGACCCTCAATACAGAGCCTCATCTCGTACTTGGGGGGGGGGGGGGGATTATTCGTATGGGTTTCTTGTTCGGCTGAGTGGAGTGTCCGGTAGCTGCCTTTGTGTTTGGGAATGGAATGTCCTAAACGACTGTAACCCCTTTTTATACCCAGGGTGTCGTTACAGTGACATTTTAGTGAAATCAGCTGTGAACCTTTGTAACTAGATTTAAATATACATTTAGGGCCTATTCATACTTGCCCGCACACCAACTTGCTCTGTTTTGGGCTGCAGTGAAGAGTGGCAGAGGAGGGTATAATGCACATTTTACCGCAGCACACAGCTCCCTTTTTTTGGTGGGGGGGGGGGGGGGACTTTATCTAAAGAGTACAAAGTGTTGCGCTGCTTTGCGGTGACATGTGGTGCAATCCAGTGAGGTGCAATAAAATGCGACATGTCTGCGATTTATCGTACCTCACTGGAGCACACCAGTGAACTGCACTGTAGTGAGGATCGGGGCACATAGAAAGCAATTGTTTTCTATGTGCCCTAGTAGTGACCTGCGCTCTTCCACTGAGGAAAAACGCCAGTCACTGATCTAGTGTGAACGGGCCATTAGAGTACATATTGATACTAGCAAACATTTGCCTGTTCCTTAAAGAGAACCTTTAAGTGATTGTAAAGTCTTGTTTTCCTTTCTATAAAAATAACAAACATGTTATACTTACCTTCTCTGTTGCAGTGGATTTGCACAGAGTTGCCAGGATCCTCCTCTTCTCGGGTCCCTCTTTAACTCTCCTGGCCCCTCCCTCCTGTTCAGTTCCTCCCACAGCAAGCTGCTTGCTATGGGGGCACCCAAGCCGAGTCAGAGTGCCGTGCGTCAATTCAGACACAAAGCCCCAACCCAGCCCTGCCCCCTTTCTTCAGGAAGGAGAATCTCGGTCGGGTGAGACACTCGTGGACATCGCTGGACAGAGAGGGACCTCAGCTAAATATTAGGGGGGCTGCTGCACACAGAAGGGAATGGAATGTCCTAAACGACTGTAACCCCTGTAATGCATTAAGATAAAAAACCTTCTGCCTTTACAACTCCTTAAGCCTCGTACACACGCATCGATTATTGGCCGGGAATTTTCGGCCAACGTCCGATCGGCCGATTTTCAGCTTGTTAGTATGATGCTTTCGACAACCAACTCCGACTTTTCGGCTGAAAAAAATCTGGTGTGCATGCTATAAAATTTTTGTTGGCCGTCAACACAATGGCCGATTTTCCATCAGTCAGTACAGATTTCGGCAGACAAAAATCTGATGAGCAAGACTGGGCATGCTCAGAGAAAAAAAAACACACGGAAAGTAAACCATCACATGACATCACTTCAGAAGTAGATTTTTGTTGGCCAAAAAAAATCGTGCGCAGTCTAGGCACATTCCAACCAACAAAACACCACTCTGGACAAAAGTCGTGCAGTTTGTTTCATTCTGAATAAATATTCGGACAAAGTTTTCGTTATTCTGATATTTTTTTTTTCTGGAACTTATATAGTGCCATCAATTTATGCAGCGCTTTACATATATGTTCTATAATTCACATCAGTCCCTACTCTCAAGGAGCTTACAATCTAAGGTCCCTAACTCACATTTATACATATACATACCAGGGGCAATTTTATACAGGATCCAATTAACCTACCAGCATGTCTTTGGAGTGTGGGAGGAAACTGGAGTACTCAGAGGAAACCCACGCAGGCACAGGGAGAACATGCAAACTCCAGGCAGGTAGTGTTGTGGTTGGGATTTGAACCAGTGACCCTTTTGCTGCTAGGCGAAAGTGCTAACCACTACACCACTGTGCCGGGCGATGTGTATTAAACTTAACAAAATTCGAATTGAATTCCAAATCAAATTTTAGATCGAATTCCAGTCGAATTTGAACTGTAAACGTATGTCTGAAATCAAAGACTGTGTGTGTTATTTGAGTACCATTTCAAAATAATGCTGTTTTTGTTAAGCCAAAGGTGATTTAAAGAGCCATTGTAATCATTTAATGCAGATTTTTCTTTTGTTTGTTCACTTTGCCACATTAGAATCGAAAAAAATTTAAATCTAAATTTTTCGATTGGAATGATTCAAAATTTAAATCGATTCGAAAGTTTCGCATAGCAAAAAAAAAAAAAAATCGGCAAATTTAAGGAAAGCTCTAAAAAGACATAAAACTAATTCCGAATACGAATTGAAGAAAACTAGCTAGATTAACAAATCTAAACTAAACAAGTTTTTTTGTC
Source organism: Pelophylax lessonae (assembly GCF_965119305.1). Lineage (NCBI taxonomy): Eukaryota > Metazoa > Chordata > Amphibia > Anura > Ranidae > Pelophylax > Pelophylax lessonae. The sequence goes on along the minus strand of NC_138778.1, from coordinate 55,518,052 downwards.
ATGCACATTTCTACCTTCAGTTATTTTTTTCTTCTTTCATTCAATTAAACCTTCAGCCCTTGCTGTGTGATCATTAAGAATCCAAATTGTAATTTGGTTGAAGTACCGGTAATTACCGTTTTTTTTCTCTACTTTCTCTTTCCCTGCTTGTAAATTGCCTAGGCTAGTGACGTCATTTCCAGCATTTGCAACGACCCGCGGGAGATAAACGTTAGATCAGTACTTTTCTTTATTTTTTCTTCTCACTCTTGTGAGAGTTTGCTGGCAGCGGAGGGGTTGGGGGTGGGAAGAGTGGAGCAGGGCTGGGGGGAATGACTGGAAAGCCGAGGACGGCTGCAGGGTTGGAGGGGGCTGGATGTGGGCAGAGATAGGAGGAGACTGCATTTAATATATTCCTTTTTTATTTATAATATACTTTATAATTAGTGTCATATCTACAATATTAATTGTTTATATTTTTGGGAATAAAATATTTTTTTTGTTTGTTTTGGTGGCTAAAATAAATTGTCCCATACCTTGCGTGTGCTGTGTGAAGTTGTTTTAGCAGCTGTCATAGCAAACAAAGGCCTGGAAACTCTGTCTCTACTGCGCAGGTGCGGGCAGGTCAAGTCCAGCCCAGCTCAGCTGAGCCCTTCATGCGCATGCGCTTCCAGGCCTTCGTGTACATGTTACTATAGAAGCCACAGCGGAAGTTTGCCGTCGATGCTGCTATAGTAACCTGTCCATGTCAGAATGGACATGGCTTTTCTACTGCGCATGCGCGGCCGGGGGCCCATTACTGCTCATGCGCGAGATTTGCTAGGCCCGTGTTCTGTCAGATCACCGCTACCCATCAGATTGTGTAACGAAAGTGACGTTCCAACAAAAAACATGTACTACGCATGCGCTATGTATTCCAACATGCGTTCCATGACAGGTAGCAGTACTCTGATAGAACACCCATGCGGACATCTTACTACACCCAGCTTGAATTTCAGAGTCATTTTAGCAATAAAGTGAGCATATATAAATTAATAAAGTAAATTGACATCTGTGATGCTGTTTGGATATTACATTTTGAAAGAAGCTGGACACCAGTAGTAGGAAGGTGGCGGAGGCCATGTTAGTACACCCTGCACTGCTCAGCGCTAAACCTTTATGCTTTCATAATTAAACTTTCAAACAGCATCAAAGATCTCGATATACTATATTTATTTATATATGCTCATTTTATTGCTAAAATGACTCTGAAATTTAAGATGTAGCTGGGTGTAGTAAGATGTCCCCATGGGTGTTCTATCAGATTACTGCTACCCGTCAGATCATGAAGTGTTTGGAAGGCATAGCACCATGGAACGCATGTTGAAACATTGAGTAAGTATTTTTTGGTCTGAACGTCACTTCTGTTACACAATCTGATGGGTAGCGGTGATCTGACAGAACACCGGCGAGGCAGAGCAGTCGGCATTATTACAGGAAGAGGGCGGCTTGGGCTTTATTTGCCCTCACTAGAAATGGCCACTCACAAGACCTGAAAGAGAGAGATAAAAAAAGCTTTTGTTCACAGAAAAAGTAAACTGACCATTCTCTGCTATTTACAAATTATGATGTACAATGATTAATCTGCATACTGATGTTTTTATTTTGACTGGGCTACCTTGACTGCAATTCCTCTTTAAGCAGGTTCAGTTTCCATTTAAAAAGCTGATAGTAATATTCCTTTGTCAGGCATGGATTTTAGGCTTTTGAAGAAGTTGGCCTGCCAATCCCAGTCCACTGGTCTACCCATACCGCCCAACTTTTACTGATTTCAAGGTGCTGTCCCTGATTTGGAACAAAGTCCCTCTGTCCCACTTTCCTCATTTGTCCCTCATTTTAGTCTGATCTAATGCACTTTTTATCTTTCAAAAAGTTTTTTTTCTAGTGCCAAACCATTAATCTAATTTCTAAATAGTAGTGGTAAAAAAAAAAAAAAAAAAAACTTGTGGGTTCAAATAATAATTTTTTTTCTATAATTTTTCTTTAAGGTGATGTGGCAGGGGGCCTACATACTTTTGCTAATAAGTGTCCCTTGTTCCTATCTCTGGTGGTATGGGTCTACCTGCCAGGATATCTTGTATGAAAGGGTTTGGAAGCCTCACGGGATGAGGCTATACTATGTATTTTGAAAGTCTGTGGATGGGAAACTGACACTGTTTTTTTGTGCAATAGCGCTTGGAAGGATCACCTTTTAGACTTGGCTTGTTTAGGTAGAGAAGAAAGCCCACTGTGTGAACTCTGATATATTTCATGAAGCACGCATGATTTTTTATTGCTGAAGTGAAGCATCTTTTATATTCATTTTGGTAATGAAAATAAGTGGGAACAATAATGCATTTAGGATACTGTGTTGCATGGTGCCTTTCTGCCATAGAGCTGCTATCTGAGTCCCGTGTTGTATATGGTGATTGGATGCAGTGAGTCCATAGAAAGAGACAATTTAATTTGAAGTGACAGGCACCTGTTTTGCTAGAAACTGCTTCTTCTGTTTCTAAAATGGAGGGTGATGTGAAGGCCTTTGTCCAGATTATGGCTGCATGACAGGGGGAAGCTGCAGGCCTCTGAGGAGGCTAACTAACATGTAGTGGCCCAGCTGGAGACACATCAGAAAGACAGAGAGAAGGATAACTGCCACAAAGGTACATTCCTGGAGGAAAACGATTGCCCAAAGAGCAGTGGGCAGGTATCATGGCACCTTTTTTCTCTGGAGATGCTTAGCGAGCATATTTTGACCTGTCCACAGAGGTGGCTGCAGATTATTAAAGCCCGAAGGCAGAGACCTTTCAGCAGCTGGGTGTGACTACAGTGATATGGGCACTGCAGGTCTGTGCCTGGGCCTACTACCTGAAAAAGTCACCCCATGTCTAGATCCATAAAATGGCCCACCTTGTAAAGAAGTGGTGCCAGCTAGAGCGGTTATTGGTGGTTCTGCCACAGGAATTAAAGGGGTGGGTTGGTCAACCCCAAAACAGAAAAGGAGCTGGTGGTGGGTAATGAAGGCTATCTCACTACCGGAGACTGGCTCCTGGTTGCTTAGCCTACCTCCGAACTACCCCTGAAGCCACTGCTACTAGTGAAATCCAATTCCAAGACTACCTATCCAAGGCAAATTGCCAGGTGTATAATGAAGACAAAAAAGGTGGTGTCCCCTAACAGGTTGATCATGGGCAATTTTGTTCATAATATCCATGCATAGCTTACATTGATATGCAGTACAGATGCAAAGTGTAAATGCTCTTAATACTGGACTGTTTCCTCTAGATGTGTGAAACAGAAGAGAAATGCCATCCCCCCCGCCCCCCCATGTTTCTTTCGTGGGGGTTTTGGGGTGCCCAAAAAAAAATTGGGTATTGCACAGTTAAACGAGCAAACCCTCTGGAAAGTCCATAGGAATATTAAAGGGACAATTAGGGTTCCTCAAGTCCCTGGGGTGTTGCGCATGTTCTCATTGATAGTGGTAATCAATGACCTCTTGTACCACGTGGTCTAAGTAAATCACAAAATGTTTGAACAACTTGTGGTGCCCTGCCCTTATGGGAGTGTGGTATTAGACCTGGTTCATCAGCATCAGCTGGAGATTACCTAGCTCAGGAAAAGAATAAAGAAGGAATTTTTCTGAGATTCTTCAGGCCAGGGCTACATAAAGAAGGTAAGTAGTTCTGAGAATCTTTTCCTATTCATTAGAAAACTGCTCTACTACCCCTTTATCGTGCTCCCTTGGTACCCCTGCTCAATGCTGAGGTGCCTTTTTAAAAGTTTGCAATGGATTTGTACATATCTCTGGTGAAGATTGCTAGGTTTACCAGTAAATTTTCATCAGAGAAAATTACGTGACTCGCTATCCAGAAGCAATCTTTTTGAGAAACACCTTGGCAAAAACCTTTGCCAAAGAACTATTACATATGTTCACCCACGCATAAATGGCAAAATAAATTATTACTAACCAAGGGACACCCTTTTTGTCAAAAGTTATTAAATAGTTATTTACACTGCTGCAGATTAAACAATTAAGAACCTCTGTGTATCACAAAAAAACTGAAAGCTTGATGGAGTGGTTTAACAAGATGCTAAAAAGTATGTTGCGTAAGGTAATTTAAAAAGATCGAAGGAGGCTGGATTGTCTTTTTTCCTATCTCATATTCCCTATCTGTGAGGTTCGGCAATCTACTACTGGGTTTTCCCTCTTTTAGTTGCTGTATGGTAGATGGCTCTGTGGACTACTGGATATTGTGGAAGAGACCTGGGATCAGGAAGAAATTCTACATAGGAGCGTGACTGAACATATCTCACAGATGCTGGACAGAATTGCAGCTGTCATGCCTGTGGTGGAAAGTAAATTGCTGGCTCATTGTCTAGACCCTTCTGAGATCCTCGGACGAGTTGGTGATGTAAATTATTAAGTACTTCAGCTGGGTAAGTGAAAGTCAGAATAGATTTTATTTTAAGTCCAGCTTGACTCATATTCACCTCGGATTTGACACAGGAGAACTGGCAAATCCTTCTCCCCAACTGCGCCAGTGAAAACTGTAAGCAAAAACAGCATTTAAGCAACTAAGAACTACCTTGTGTAAAAAAATCGGTGTTAGTTGTTCATGATTTCAAGAGAGAAATCGTGGTTCAATTGGATGCCTCTACTGAGGGCTTGGGTGCAGTCCTCACAGAAGAGGTAGTTAGGGAGTAACACCCCATGGTGCCAAAAACTAAACCCTGCAGAGAAAAACTGCAGCAAAGAGAAGTGGAAGTGCCTAGTGATTGTTTGGGCCTTGGAGTCCTGAAGTAATACATCTTGAGAAGAAAATGTAGCCTGGTTTGGATCACTTGCTGTTCAAGTGGATGTGCCAGGTGAAAGAGAATAATGCACAAGCCCTGTTGTATTTTTTCACATCACAAAACGTCTCTTTTAAAGTTCTTCTAAAGGCTTAAGGTTTTTTACCCTAATAAATTTCCTGCATTAAGGTAAAAAAACCTTCTGTGTCCAGGATCCCCCCAGCCTCCCCTTATATCAACATGAGCTCAATCTCGATGCAGCGCTGTGCAGAGCAACGGATCTCTCCACTCTTTCCCTCCTTACAGGACAGATTGATATAAACAGGGGCCATTAGCTCCTGCTGCTGTTAATCAAATCCTATGACAGTGGAGCAGGTGGTGGGGGCTGAGCCCCGCAGGCTCAGGTTCAAGCTCGCACAAGTACCCCCACAAAAGGCGGCTTCCTATGGTTGGCACTTGCTGAAGAGGAGGCACCACGAGCGCCAATGAGAGACCCAGAAGGAGGTGGAGGATCAGGGCTGTTCTGGGAAAAGCAATTGAACAAAGCAGGTGAGTATAACATGTTTCTTATTAAAGAAAGAAAATTAAGGTTTAGAATTATTTTAAAAGCACAGAGCACAGAGACAGAAATATTTACAGTATGGCAGTTTCTTAGGGAAAACTGTTTGGCCTGATGGATCTGAACATAGAATGGGGGCTGCATGTGACACTGTCTGGGCTAAAATGGCAGGGAAGGTGGTGGATTATGCAATATTTATTGCCCATGTTTCAGAATTAGGGCAGTGGTGGGCTTCAGGAAAGTCTGGTGTGGAAAATACATGTCTCCCTTAAAGAGGCTGATGAGAAAATTCCTCTGTTGGGCCTGCAGTTTTGGATGCAGAAGAGATTTTGTGGGTTTCGCAGCCGTCAGGTTTACCTGCCAGGATATCTGGCTCATTATGAAAGGGCTGGAAAGCCTCACAGGAAGAGGCTGTACTATGGATTTTGAAAGTCTGTGGATAGTAAACTGACAAACTGTTTTCTGTGCAAAAGCCCTCAGGGGATCCACCTATCGGACTGGGATTTGTTTAGGAAGAGCAAAAGCCAGCTGTATGAACACTGATGTATTTGGTGAAACAAGCAAGGCTTTGTTTTGATTGTATTGCCTAAGTGCAGCATCTTTTCTGTTCATTTGATCCATGAAAAAAGTAGATGTTGGATCAGTAATAGACTGTGTTGAATGGAGCCTCCTTGCTGTATATATATATATATATATATATATATATACTCAGTATCTCACAAAAGTGAGTACACCCCTCACATTTTTGGAAATATTTTATTATATCTTTTCATGTAACACTAAAGAAATGACACTTTGCTACAATGTAAAGTAAAGTGTAGTAAAGTAGTAAGTGTACAGCTTGTTAACAGTGTAAATTTGCTGTCCCCTCTTTGGCATGGCGTTCACCAGAACTTCACAGGTTACCACTGGAGTCCTCTTCCACTCCTCCATGACGACATCACAGAGCTGGTGGATGTTAGAGACCTTGTACTCCTCCACCTTCCTTTTGAGGAAGCCCCACAAATGCTCAGTAGGGTTTAGGTCTGGAGACATGCTTGGCCAGTCCATCACCATTACCCTCAACTTCTTTAGCAAGGCAGTGGTTGTCTTTGTGGTGTGTTTGGTTTCGTTATCATGTTGGAATACTGCCCTGCTGTCCAGTCTCCAAAGGGAGGGGATCATGCTCTGCTTCAGTATATCACAGTACATGTTGGCATTCGTGGTTCCCTCAATGAACTGTATCTCCCCAGTGCCAGCAGCACTCATGCAGCCCCAGACCATGACACTCCCACCACAATGCTTGACTGTAGGCAAGACACACTTGTCTTTGTACTTCTCACCTGGTTGCCGCCACACACATCTGATTAAGTTTATCTTGGTCTCATTAGACCCAGTGTTAATTTAGTCGACTAAAATATTTTCGTCAACTAAATTAACACTATTTTAAACAAATAAAAATAAAATAATTCAGATGACTAAAATACAACTAAAACTAAAATGGCATTTTAGTCATAAGACTAAAATACGACTAAAACTAAAATGACATTTAGTCAAAAGACTATAACTAAACCTAACTTGAAAATTGAAATCAAAATTAACACTACTCTGCTGCCCATTTCTAAAGCGGCAACACAATTCCATCCAGAGCCTGTAATAATAGCACAATAAAATTTAAACATATATTGCACTACATAAGCATAAGTAAGGAGCATCTATTAAACTGCTGAAAGAGAAGAAAATTAAGAAAAAGGCTTTTCTGATATTTTTTCTTAATATTTAATGCTGGTATCCATAATGCCATACCATCAGGGAGGCTTTTGATGGGCCCCAATTTTAATCTGCAGCAGGACAACAACCCCAAATGTACAGCCAATGCCTATATTCAGTGATAAAGGAAAAGGAATTGGCAGCACTCCAGGTTGAGTCAAAATCCAGATTTATTGACTGGACATCCAAATTATGACAATTGTGACAAGGTAGACGCGTTTCACACACTGACTGTGTGCTTAATCATTGTCATAATTTGGATGTCCAGTCAATAAATCTGGATTTTGACTCAACCTGGAGTGCTGCCAATTCCTTTTCCTTTATCAAGTTTTCACGGAGGCGAGCCGGGGCATGCACCGGTGTGAGTCATCAGGCAATTACACCACCTTGAGCAGTGAGTCCTTGTCTGTTCAATTGCCTATATTCAGTGTAAAGAAGAACAAGGAGTCTTGGAAGTGATGGTTTTGCCCCCACAGAGCCCTGATCTCAACATCGTGGAGTCTGTCTGGAATTACAGGAAGAGACAGAAGGATTTGAGACAACCTCCATCCACAGAAGATCCATGGTTAGTTCTTCAAGATGTTTGTGACAACCTACATGAAGAGTTCCTTCAAAACCTGTGTGCAAGTGTAGAAGAACTAAAGAATTGATGATGAAAAGGGACGGTCACACCAAATATTGAGGAAAGGGAATGGGGCACTTCTGCCAGGTGGGCCAGTATAGTATGCATGTAAAAGAGTCACACAGCTAGAGATAGCACTATGGCAGCTCTTCAGAAGAGTAGAAGCAGCTGTAACAGGAAAAAAGAAGAATAAGGAAGCGCCTCTAAGTGCAGAATGCCAGCAGTTTATTAGAAAGCACAGATTAAAAACACTTACATGATATGATGAGCCTATTAAATGTCTGCTTCTTGTAAGTGTTTTCAGGGCCGGTTTTAGACAAAGTGTGGCCCTGGGCAAACCTAAAAGTGGGGCCCCAAATTTTTTTATATTCTACCAAAAATATAGGCGCATTTAATCAATTTAGCCAAATAAAACATACAACTACATGAAAATATGCTTTAATTAAATAACATTAAATAGAATAAATAAGAAATCAAGTGAGCTTTGCACCTTCACACATCAGATCACCCCAATTCCTGCACCTTCACAAATCAGATCACCCCAATTCCTGCACCTTCACACCTCAGATCACCCCAATTTCTGCACCTTCACAAATCAGACCACCCCAATTCCTGCACCTTCACACCTCAGACCACCCCAATTCCTGCACCTTCACAAATCAGATCACCCCAATTCCTGCACCTTCACAAATCAGATCACCCCAATTCCTGCACCTTCACAAATCAGATCACCCCAATTCCTGCACCTTCACACCTCAGGCCACCCCAATTTCTGCACCTTCACACCTCAGATCACCCCAATTCCTGCACCTTCACACCTCAGATCACCCCAATTCCGGCACCTTCACACCTCAAGCCACCCCAATTTCTGCACCTTCACACCTCAGACCACCCCAATTCCTGCACCTTCACACCTCAGACCACCCCAATTCCTGCACCTTCACACCTCAGACCACCCCAATTCCTGCACCTTCACACCTCAGATCACCCCAATTCCTGCACCTTCACACCTCAGATCACCCCAATTCCTGCACCTTCACACCTCAGGCCACCCCAATTTCTGCACCTTCACACCTCAGACCACCCCAATTCCTGTACCTTCACACCTCAGATCACCCCAATTTCTGCACCTTCACACCTCAGATCAGCCCCTGGTAGGCTGGCACTGGCAGCAAATATTTTATTCAAATCAGGATTTCTTCTGCAAATAGGCTGGCATCAGAGTCAGACAATTACCAAAACCAATGTCATCATGACACATGATCAAAAAATGAGGAAAAATAAGGATTTTTTCTGCAAATAGCCTGGCAGTGGCATCATCAGATCAGAAAAGGCACTGGCAGGCATTGTACTAGACTAGTACTATGCCTGGCTGCCAGTGCCAGGCCAGCCTATTTGCAAAAGAAATCCTGATTTGAATTAAATTGTTGCTGCCAGTGCCAGTATATTTGCAGAAGAAATCCTGATTTCTTTGAATAAAATTGTTGCTGCCAGTGCCAGCCCAGCCTATCTGCAAAATAAATCCCTAAGTAGAAGTCACTCCTCTCTCCAGTCCTCCACTTACCTTGGGTGTGCTGTGCGGTGTGGCTGCAGAGTGTTCCCGCTGTACATAGTACAGGAGATGGTCAGAGACTGAGGACATGATACAGGAGATGGTCAGAGACTGAGGACATGATACAGGAGATGGTCAGAGACTGAGGACATGATACAGTAGATGGTCAGAGACTGAGGACATGATACAGTAGATGGTCAGAGACTGAGGACATGATACAGGAGATGGTCAGAGACTGAAGACATGATACAGGAGATGGTCAGAGACTGAGGACATGATACAAGAGATGGTCAGAGACTGAGGACATGATAGAAGAGATGGTCAGAGACTACAGACGTGATACAGTAGATGGTCAGAGAGTGCAGACGTGATACAAGAGATGGTCAGAGACTGAGGACATGATACAGTAGATGGTCAGAGACTGAGGACATGATACAGTAGATGGTCAGAGACTGAGGACATGATACAGTAGATGGTCAGAGACTGAGGACATGATACAGTAGATGGTCAGAGACTGAGGACATGATACAGTAGATGGTCAGAGACTGAGGACATGATACAGTAGATTGTCAGAGACTGAGGACATGATACAGGAGATGGTCAGAGACTGAAGACATGATACAGGAGATGGTCAGAGACTGAGGACATGATACAAGAGATGGTCAGAGACTGAGGACATGATAGAAGAGATGGTCAGAGACTACAGACATGATACAAGAGCTGGTCAGAGACTGCAGACATGATACAAGAGCTGGTCAGAGACTGCAGACATGATACAAGAGCTGGTCAGAGACTGCAGACATGATACAAGAGATGGTCAGAGACTGCAGACACGATACAGGAGATGGTCAGAGACTGCAGACATAGTACAGGAGATGGTCCAGAGACTGCGGATGTGATACAAGAGAAGGTCAGAGACTGCAGACACGATAGAAGATAGGACACTAGGGGGGCCGGAGAGCACAGGGAAAGCAGATAGCACTGGAGGAGCTGAAGGGCAAGGGGGGAGGGAACTGGAGAGAATTAAGGGGGGGGTTTGGAAAGCATTGCAGGGGGGTTGGAAGGTGCAGGGTGTGGATAGCACTGGGGGGGGGGTGGCGGGCAGGGAAAACCAGGGGGATGGAGAGCATGGGGGGGGGACTGGAGAGCACTGGAAATCACTTAGGGGGAGCCAGGGAGCACGGGGGGGGGGGTGGAGAGCACTGGGGGAGCCAGAGAGCATAGGGGGAGATGAAAAGCACTGTGGGGACTTGAAGAGCATGGGGGGGCTAAGGAGCACAGGGTGGGGGGGGGGGGTAAAAAAAAGACAGGGGGTTTAAGATCACTGGGGGGGTGGCTAAGATCACTGGAGGGGGTGGCTAAGATCACTGGGGGGGTGGCTAAGATCACTGGAGGGGGTGGCTAAGATCACTGGGGGGAGGTGGCTAAGATCACTGGGGGAGGTGGCTAAGATCACTGGGGGGAGGTGGCTAAGATCACTGGGGGGAGGTGGCTAAGATCACTGGGGGGAGGTGGCTAAGATCACTGGGGGGAGGTGGCTAAGATCACTGGGGGGCAGTAAAAGAAGTTGAATAGGAGGGGGATGGGACAGCTCAGCTGCATATAGAGAAATTGATATTTCCATATTTCTCCTGCAGCCGCAGAATGCCTGCAGAAGGGAGGAGAAGAATCCATCCATCCATCCAGCGGCATAAGGAAACATCAAATCCTCTATATGCAGCCGAGCCGCCCCAACCCCCTCCTATTTAGCACACACGGCCGGGGCTGCACAGGCTGCTCTGCAGGCAGTCTCTTACCTTCCCTCTCGTCGCCGCCCCCCCCCCCCGCGAGCAGCCCGGGGTCGGGCTGAAGGAGCTCCCATCTGCAGCGGCTTCAGTGATCATCGGCGGCCGCGGGAAGGAACACACACACACCTTGACTTCCGGACCGGCTCCGCGGCCAATCAGCCTTCTGCTCAGGGGGGTGTGACTCACACCCCCCCCTGAGCAGAAGGCTGATTGGCCGCGGAGCCGGTGTAGTTGGCAAGTACACCGGCCGGCGGCCGCCCGCAGTGAGGGATCGTCTTCTTCTAGTGTCTGTATCTGATGACTCAGCGCCGCGGCCCACCGGGAGTCGGGACACTGCCCGGTCTGCCTGGTCCGGCCCTGACTGACAGTGACACGGGGCCCCTGGACATTTGGGGCCCTGGGCAGTTGCCCAGTTTGCCCCCCCCCTAACGCCGGCCCTGAGTGTTTTTAACCTGTGCTTTCTAATAAACCGCTGGCATTCTGCACTTAGAGGTGCCTTCCTTGTTTTTCTCCCGCCAAATATGGATTTAAATTGATGTGGATTTCTCTTCTGTTCATTTACTTTTCATTTTGTTAATTGATGAAAATATTATTATTATACAGGATTTATATAGCACCAACAGTTTATGCAGCGCTTTACAACATGAGGGCAGACAGTTCAATAACAATACAATTTAATACTGGAGGAATCAAGGCCCTGCTCGTTAGGGCTTACAATCTAAGGGCTCTTTCACACGGCCGCTCCGTGTGTCCGCAAATCATCCTATTTTTTTGCGGATGATTTGCGGACATAATGCAAGTCTATGGCATTGCGGATGTCAGCGGAATACCATCCGCTGACATCCGATTTTCTTCCTTTCAGTTCTGTTCCGTTTTTTGGAACGGAACAGAACCCTATTTTTTCATCCGTGTAAAAAACGGAAAGGAAGGAAAATCGGATGTCAGCGGTGTCACCCGCTGGCATCCGCAATGCCATAGACTTACATTATGTCCACATATCATCCGCAAACGGATGGGATGATATGCGGGCACACGGAGCGGATGACACAAATGTCATCCGCTCCGTGAAAAACAAAAAAAAAAAAGTCCCGCAGCGGAGAAGAAATGCGGAGCGGCCGTCTGAAAGAGCCCTAAGAGGGAAAAAATAAACTATTACCAATTCTATTTCTGAAAGCATTATTATTTTACAGCATTTTCCCACACCTGCCTAAAATTTTTGCACAGTACAATGTGTGTGTGTGTGTGTGTGTGTGTGTGTGTGTGTGTGTGTGTGTGTGTGTGTGTGTGTGTGTGTGTGTGTGTGTGTGTATATATATATATATATATATATATATATATATATATATATATATATCATATTCACATGCTTACATCATCCATACAATAAACAATGTCACCATTAGTAGCGCTTCGGAGGAAATAATACAGTTCATATGTCTTTATCAATCTTTCTTAGTCCTTCAGGTGTCACCAGTAGTGCATAATCTAACATGAAATTCAAACCACAGACAGCTGGCCCATCACCATACGGAGTGCGACCTCTCCCATAGGTAACAAAAAACTCACCAGAGTTTCTCAAAAAAGAGCCCTTCAATAGCCATCCATAGGATTTAATCTCCACCAGCTTGTCTCCCCCAGAGATGTATAGTAACTAAGTAGAACTACTTCACTACTGTACTTAAGTACCGAGAGGCGGTATCTGTACTTTCCTAGAGTAGAATTTTTTTCTCCTACTTCCACTTTTACTTCACTACATTTTTTCAATGATTTCAATACTTCTGCTCCGATTTTTTTTTTTGTGCTGCATAGTTACTCGTTACAATTATAAAAATTACCACTGCCAGAACAGTAGATGGCAGGTTTCATGAAGCTCAAAACATGTGTATTATCAGCGCATACGAAAATTCAAGTTAGACTTACCGGTAACTTGTTTTCCAATAGTCTTTCAGGACAGCACCTTAGAGAGATGGCTCCTCCCTCTCCTCATCAGGAAACACCCCATCCACCAGATTTTAAAAGGAGGCTTCTCCCACCATTCATCAGTTTGTAGAAGAGTACCTCTGGCCCATGCTGGAACACATAAACAGATATGGTTAATCACAGCAATACATTTTATACAATAGGGCGGGATCCTCCTGCTGTCCTGAAAGACTATTGGAAAACAAGTTACCGGTAAGTCTAACTTGAATTTTCCCTAAAACGTCTTTCAGGACAGCACCTTAGAGAGGATTATCGAGACTTACTCAATTTAGGGAGGGACCACAGCTTGCAGGACCTTTCTGCCAAAAGCCTGATCTTCAGCTGCCAAAAGGTCCAACCTATAGTGTCTTGCAAATGTAAAGTAGCTTGACCACGTAGCCGCTTTGCAGATCTGATCTGGAGTGGCACCAGCTTTCTCTGCCCATGTAGTGGCTAACGCTCTAGTAGAGTGAGCTCTGATCCCCTGTGGGGGAGACAATTTCATTTGGGAGTAAGCCTCTGAAATAGCGGATCTGAGCCATCTGGCTATTGATCCTTTTGATGCCTGGCGACCTTTTTTGTTGCCAGAGAAAAGAACAAAAAGAGAGTTTGATGATCTAAACTCTTTAGTAACCTCCAAGTAGTGTATAAGAACCCTTCTTACATCTAGGTAGTGAAAGCCTTCTTCCTTATCTCCTGATGGATTAGGGCAGAAGGTAGGTAACACAATTTCTTGTGAGCGGTTTCTCGTTGAAGCTACTTTTGGGAGAAACCCTGGATCTGTCTTGAGAATTATCCTGTCTGGATATATGGACAAGAAAGGTTCGATAGCTGATAAAGCATGTAATTCACTGATTCTTCTTGCTGATGTTATTGCCACCAAGAAGACCGTCTTGAGGGTAAGGTTTTTTAGTGTAAACGTTTCTAGTGGTTCAAAAGGTTCCTTTGTGAAGGCCTGAAGGACCACCGACAAGTCCCATTTGGGGAAGCTTCTGACAGGCACTGGTCTGGAGCGGGTAAGGGCCCTGAAAAATCTGATGATTAAAGATTCTGAAGAAATGGGCCTTTCCAAGAATACCCCCAGGGCTGTAACTTGTACCTTGAGGGTACTTACTGCCAAACCTTTTCCTGCGCCCTCCTGTAGGAACTCCAAAATTGAAGTAGTACTGTTCAATTTTTGATCTTTCGATTCACACCAGGTATTATATGTCTTCCAAACTTTTGCATATATATTCCTTGTGACTTTTTTCCTACTGGAAAGTAGAGTAGCAATTAATGCGTCTGAAAATCCTTTCCTTTTCAGCAGTTGCTCCTCAGATACCAGGCGGTGAGCTTTAGCTTTTCCACTTCTGGATGATAGACTGGACCTTGAAGCAGTAGGTCTTGACGAAGAGGGAGCTGAAAAGCAGGTTTGACTGACAGTTGAAGGACAGTCGAAAACCAAACCCTTTTGGGCCAATAGGGTGTGATCAGGATCACTGAGGCTCTTTCCATTTGGATTTTTCTCAATACCAACGGAATGAGCTGGAAGGGGGGGAAGGCATACCCCAACCTGAACCTCCAGGGATGTGCCAGGGAATCTACTCCCAGAGAGTTGTCGCTTCTGTGGAGTGAGAAGTAAAGTGGAAGTTTTGCGTTTTCTTTCGTTGCAAACAGATCCACCTCTGGCTTTCCCCAAGTCTTGGTTATCAACATGAAGACTTCTGGGTTCAAGCTCCATTCTGCTTCTCGGATCTTCTGCCTGCTTAAATAATCCGCCACACTGTTTAGTGTACCTTTTAGGTGGATTGCTGACAAGGAAAGTAACTGCCTTTCCGCCCATTGCAGAATTTCCGTTGCCAAAAGCTGTAGGGTTTTGCTTCTTGTGCCCCCTTGCTTGTTTAGATATGCCACTGTAGTGGCGTTGTCTGAAAGGACTTGAACATGAGTCCCCTGAAGATTTTGAGAGAAGGCAGTTAGGGCTAGGCCGACTGCCTTTAATTCCTTCCAATTTGAGGATTTTCTTGTCTCGGTCTGAGACCAAACCCCCTGTGCCAGGTTTTGGTTCCAGTGGGCTCCCCACCCCCACCTGCTGGCATCCGTTGTTAACCTCTGGTCTGCCGGGAAGGACCAGGCCAAACCCTGAGACAAGGTTGTCCGATTTCTCCACCACCAAAGGGACCTCTTGACCTTGGTGGGGATTTTTACCTTTAAGTCCAAAGTCTCTGGATTGTGATCCCAGATTCTGAGGAGGAAATATTGGAGTGGTCGAAAATGCAGCCTTGCCCATTGGACAGCTGGAATTGATGCAGTCAGGTTTCCAAGGACTGACATGATCTCTCTGATCGACCACCACTGATTTGTTTGTAGCCTTGCTACCAAATTCTGTATTTTGACCTGTTTGTCTTCTGGTAGGAAGATTCTTTGTTCCACAGAGCATAACTGAAACCCTAGGAACTGAACCCGCTGAGCCGGTGTGAGATTCGATTTCTTGATGTTCACTATCCATCCCAGAGCTTCTAGATGACCTCTTGCCTTGTGCAGGTCCTCTTGAAGTTTTTCCTTTGACGGGGCAAAGAAAAGCAGGTCGTCCAGGTAAGGCACCACAGAGATTCCCTGAAGGCGGAGGGGAGCTAGACACTCTGCCATTACCTTCGTAAAAATACGAGGGGAGGATGATAGCCCGAAAGGGAGTGCTTTGAATTGGATATGGAGCATTTCCTTTCCCAGATTTACTGCCAACCTTAGGAATCTCTGTGAGTGAGGGGCAATAGGGATATGTAGGTAAGCATCCCTTAAGTCGATTGATGCCATGAAGCATCCTTTTGTTAACAGGGTTCTGACTGTAAGAATTGAGTCCATTCGAAACTTTTTGTACAGAACTGACCTGTTTAATGGTTTCAGATTCAGTATAAGACGAAAATCCCCCGATGGTTTCTTTATCAAAAATATGTGGGAATAGAATCCCTGATGTTGTTCCTCCACTGGAACTGGACAGACAACTCCCTGTCGCCTCAGGTCCTTTAACAGGTCCATCATAGCCAGGGCTTTTTCTGCATCTCTTGGGAGGTTTGTGACAAAGAACCTTTCGGGTGGCGTCTCTGAAAACTCTATGTTGTAGCCTTGGGACAGCATACCCAGAATGTATTGATTTTCTGTTATGGCTGCCCAATAGGGGAGGAATTCCCTCAATCTTCCTCCCACCGGCAATGTCTTGTCATTGTGTTTTGTTGGTTGACACAGGAGGATGGAAGAGAACACCTCCTTTCCCTTTGTGTTTTTGTGTCGACCAGTTTCTTCTCTTCTCCTGGGGTCTGCTATTTTGCTGAGCTTTTTGAGGTCGAAAAAAGCTTCTTTGCTGCCTGTTTCTTCTTCACAGGAAAAGACTTCTTTTTGTCTGCTGTTCTATCTAGAACAGAGTCTAGCCCAGGCCCGAATAGTAGATCCCCTTGAAAAGGAAGTCCACATAGCTTATTTTTAGAAGCTGTATCTCCAGGCCATGTCTTTAACCAAAGAGCCCTTCTGGCTGAGTTGGATAAAGCTGCAGATCTTGCGGTCATCTTCACTGACTCTGCTGAAGCGTCAGAAATGAAAGCTATGGCCGTGGAGAGCGTGGAAAAGGAATCCAAAATTTCCTGTTTAGGTGAGTCTGCTGTGATGTGTGCTTTTAGCTGGCTAAGCCAGTATTCCAGATTCCTGGACACACAGGTTACTGCCATGGCAGGTTTCAGACTCCCCATGATGGATTGCCAGGATCTCTTAAGTTGCTGGTCCATCTTCTTATCCATGGGATCCCTCAGTATTCCCATGTCTTCAAATGCTAGGTCTGTTGACCTAGAAACCTGGGAGAAGGCTGCATCAATCTTTGGCATCTTATTCCAGGGAGCTCCTGGGTCCTCATCAAAAGGAAATCGCCTTTTAAAGGCTTTAGGGAAGAAGGTTTTCTTTTCCGGATCAGTCCACTCATGTTTTATTGCATCTGAGATGGTCTGATGTACTGGGAAGATACGGCCCTTAGGCTCTTCCAAGCCTGCATACATTTTGTCATGTAGGGACAGTTCCTTCTTTTCTTCCTCTAGACCCAGGGTGATATAAACTGCCCTCAGGAGACCATCCACTTGCTCTAAGGATAGTTTGTATTTAGTGGGCCTGCTTTGTGCCCCTCCCTCCTCTTCTTCCTCTGAATCCTCCTTGGAATGTGAGGGGGAATTATCTCCTTGGGTGGAAGGAACCCCTTCTGTCCCCACCGAAGGAAGCAATTGTGAACCCTGAGAGGACAGTGAGGCTGATGGCTGACTCAGGGCAGGGTCCTGTAGGGATGACCGAAAAGATTGGATGGTAGCATCCAATTCCTTCCTCACAGATGCGACTAAATCGCCACAAACTGCAGATGCTTCTTCCTTTACTAGTGCATCAATACATCCCTGGCAAAGTGTCTTTTTCCAACTTTCCGACAACTTTGCTTTGCATGAAGGACACTTTCTCTTGAAAACAGTTTCAGAGCTTTTAGCCTGGAAGACATGAATGGGAAAACATACACATGCTTCTTAAAAGTCAGCCTGATTCTCAGGGCCACCAAAGGTGCACAGAAAGACATTTAAAGGGAAGTCCCATGTGCCCTGACAGGCCCCCAGCCACCGGGGCGATAGTAAAAGGGATGGAGAGAGACCCCACAGTAAGATAGGCCATATAAAGATACCCCTTACCTGGGCCTTACTGGTGCCTGTGCCTGTCCCACTCGCTGAAGAAGCTTCCATCGCTTGGCAGCGGTATCACCCGTGGCTTCGGTACCGGTTCCGGAGACCAAAGCGCACCTGCACTGGACCGGATCCGGAATAAGGCACCAGCTTGCTCCTCCCTTCTTCCTCTGCGTCCGGCGGAAATGACGCCATACGCCCCCTGCAGAACGCTGCCCTTTCCGGAACCTCACTTCCGGTCCGGACGAGCGTCACTCGATCCGGAGAAAATGGCGGCAAATTTGAAAAAAAGGCGGCGGAAGCCTAAGAAAAATCGTTCCGCTCCTCCAAGATGCCTTCCCAGGGCTGTGCTCTGCGGGGTCCTGACTCAGCCTAGAGCACTGAAGAGGAAGAAGGAGCCCATGCACTGCAGTCGGTCGCGTGAATGGGAGAAGCAACCGTCTCCAAAAAAAGGGTAGGTGGACGTAGGAAGCCCGGTCTCTCAGGATAGCACCTTAAGAGCCCAGCTCCCCACAGAGGTGTTCCTCGGCCGGAGGAAACACAAAAACTGATGAATGGTGGGAGAAGCCTCCTTTTAAAATCTGGTGGATGGGGTGTTTCCTGATGAGGAGAGGGAGGAGCCATCTCTCTAAGGTGCTGTCCTGAAAGACGTTTTAGGGAAAATAAATGCTACTGTATGTATAAATAAATTCTGCATTTGAAATGATAAAAACAATATGATGTTCAAACTTTTGACTTCTTTCTTTAATAACTACATAACACAGTACTTGTACTTTTACTTTCAGCACTTGAGTAGCAAAATTTTTAAAAAACTACTTTCAATACTTAAGTACAAAAAATGTTGAATACTTTAGTACTTCTACTCAAGTCACTTTTTGATTGAGCACTTGTACTTTTACTCAAGTATGGGTTTTGAGTACTCTGGTCTCCAAAAAAAACCCAAAGCACGGGTCAGCCAACACTTATCAGGACGTCCGTCAGATAGAATCAGCTCTCTCAAACAGCTCTCCTCTCCTCTTACAGTGGAAACCCATAAAAGCAAACAAGCTCATAGCGTGATCCAGTATTTTATTGATGTAAATTCAAAGCCCAAAACCTTCCCCAATAAAATTGCACTTACACAAAGTATAAAAGACAAAGCATGTAAATGCCGACAGCGTGTATCGATCTCGCCGCTATACTAGTCCGCATATGGTTTCTCTCACCACGCTGCTCGCAGAGATCCCGGGAGATACACACAGTCGGTCGTCGAGGAAACCGCGTTTACATGCTTTGTCTTTTATACTTAGTGTAAGTGCAATTTTATTGGGGAATATTTTGAGCTTTGAATTTACATCAATAAAATACTGGATTACACTTTGAGCTTGTTTGCTCTTATGGGTTTCTACTGCTAAGAGGAGAGGAGAGCTGTCGGAGAGCTGATTCTATCCGACGGACGTCCTGATAAGTGTTGGCTGATCCGTGCTTTGGATTTTTTGGCTGAGGGGAGACAAGCTGGTGGAGATTAAATCCTATGGATGGCTTTTGAATTGCTCATTTTTTGAGAAACTCTGGTGAGTTTTTATTACCTGGGGGAGCAGTTGCACTCGGTGTGATGATGGGCCAGCTGTCTGTGATTTGAACTTCATGTTAGATTACACACTACTGGTTACACCTAAAGGACTAACAAAGATTGATAAAGACATATGAACTGTATTATTTCCTCATTCCTGCTAATGGCGACATTGTTTATTGTATGGATGATGTAATATGTGAATATGACATTGACTGATTATAGCAGCAGCTAATATTGTTAATGTTACTCAACTTATGGTTTTAAAACATTTTTTTTCTGTGGAACTTTATTTAACATTGGGGTTTTATAGGCGCTGGGAGAAAGTGGATATTTAGGTCTTTGGGGCTGATCACTTTCAATTCCTAATATATATATATATATATATATATATATATATATATATATATATATATATATATATATATATATATATATATATACACACACACACATACACATACACACACACACACACATCTAAAAAAATTAGAATATGATTAAAAGGTTCATTCAAAAAGCGAAACTCATATATTATATAGATGGGTTACACACATAGTGATATATGTTTTTTTCTTTTATTTTCTGATGATTATGGCTTACAGCTAGTGAAAACCTAAAATTCAGTATCTCAGAATATTTGAATATTACATAAGACCAATAAAAAAAAAGGATTTTTAATACAGAAATGCTGGCTTACTGAGAAGTATGTCCATATACAGTATAGTAGGTACTCAATACTTTGTCGCGGCTCCTTTTGCATGAATTACTGCATCAATGTGGTATGGCATGGAGGCGATCAGCCTGTGGCATTGCTGAGGTGTTATGGAAGCCCACGTTTCTTTGATAGTGGCCTTCAGCTTGTCTACGTTGTTGGGTCTGATGTCTCTCGTCTTCCTCTTGACAATACCCCACAGACTCTCTATGGGGTTTTGGTCAGGGGAGTTTGCTGGCCAATTAAGAACAGTGATACCTTGATCATTAAACCAGGTATTGGTACTGTGATTGGCCCAGTCTGTACCATGTAATCACACTCACCAATCACAGCTAGCAACACAATTGTATACAATAGATGGCTTGGAAAGAAGCCATCCATTGTTTACAACTGTCACCTGATCTGCTGTGATTGGTTACAGCGGTAACATGGTACCGGCAGCATGTGATCAGTCATTGGCTGTGTCCGATGGATGCAGCCGGTGACAGATCGTGTCTGTCCAAATTGATGAGAGGTTCCTGCCAGCACAATTTTGCAGTAGGCTGGGTGGGAAGCTGTTAGTTAACCCCCATGCCTGTCAGCTCCCTCACTGCTTTTACTAACCTGTCATACACCAGCATTGTGACCAGCTGAGGATGTTTCTTCACCACTGTTTATAATACTCATGAGTGTGCACACTATTTTATGAGCAGTTGAAATAGTGCCAGATGTTTGTTTTCTATAGGCCATTTTACTTATGGATCTTCCCAGTCTAGTGTTGTTCACTGCTGGGTTAATCGAAAATATTTTTTGGACTATACAATAAACTTTGGTTCGGCCCTCCACAGCAATCCCAGTTTCTAATGTGGCACCTTCAGGAAATATAATTGCCCATCTACACTATATTTTAAAGTATTGGGACGCCTGCCATTACTTGCACATGAACTTTAATGGCATCCCAGTCTTAGTCCGTAGGGTTCAATATTGAGTTGGCCCACCCTTTGCAGCTTTAACAGCTTAAACTCTTCTGAGAAGGCTGTCCACAAGGTTTAGGAGTGTGTCTATGGAAATGTTTGACCATTCTTCCAGAAGCGCATTTGTGAGGTCAGGCACTGATGTGAGAGAGAAGGCCTGGCTCGCAGTTTCTGCTCTGTCATCCCAAAGGTGTTCTATTGGGTAGAGGTAAGGCCTCCTTGCAGGCTAATTAAATTCCTCCACCCCAAACTTGCTCATCCATGTCTTTATGGACCTTGCTTTGTGCACTGGTCCAAAACATTTGGTGGATGGGGGATTATGGTGTGGGGTTGTTTTTCAGGGGTTGGGCTTGGTCCCCTAGTTCCAGTGAAGGGAACTCTTAAGGCATCAACATATCAATATCCCTTACTGTTCCAACATGACTGCGCAACAGTGCACAAAGCAAAGTCCATAAAGAAATGGATGAGCGAGTTTGGGGTGGAGGAACTTGACTGGCCTGCACAGAGTCCTGACCTCAACCCGATAGAACACTTTTGGGATGAATTAGAGTGCAGATTGCGAGCTAGGGCTTCTCGTCTTCTAGTGGAAGAATGGTCAAACATTCCCACTCCTAAACCTTGTGGACAGCCATCCCAGAAGAGTTGAAGCTGTCATAGCTGCGAATGGTGGGCCAACTCAATATTGAACCCTATAGACTAAGACTGGGATGCCATTAACCACTTTACGTCTGCTCGCGGTAATACTACTGCGGCAGAGTGGTTCGTTATCGTCTGACGACGTAGTATTAACGTCGTCAGACACTCCCCCTTCTGGGCGGCGCTTGCGCGCCTCCGGAGGCTCGCTCCCGCTGTTTTCATTCACAGCGGGAGTTGGGCCAGGGGAGGAGCAGCGGCGATCGCCGCTGCTCTGCCCCGATCGCCAGGGATCTAGTGTGGAGATCCGCCCGCCTGTGTAAACACAGCGGGCGGATCTCCATAGTGACAGGGAGTGACAGATCGGACTGTTCAGCATAGCTGGACATCCGATCTGTCCATGACTCACTCAGTCACCTCCCCCCCTACACGTCAGTAAGCACCAGGCATACATTAACCCCTCCCTCTCCAATAAAATTAACCCCTTCCCTGCCAGTGTCATTTTTACAGTAAAAGTGCATATATATAGCACTGATTACTGTAGTAATGTCACTGGTACCCCCAAAAGTGTCAAAATGTCAGTCAAGGGTCCGATCTGTCCGCTGCAATGTCGCAGTCCCACAAAAAAAAATAAAAAAAAAAAAAAAAAAAAAAAAAAAATCGCAGATCGCCGCCATTACGCGTTAAAAAAAAAAAACACCAAAAATGACAGAAATCTTTCCCTTTGTTAGTAAACGCAATAACTTTTGCGCAAACCAATCAAAATACGCTTATTGCGATTTTTTTTACCAAACATAGGTAGCAGAAAACAAATTGGCCAATAATTTTTTAAAAAATTGGTTTTTACATCTTTTTTGGGGGGAATTTCATATAAAAAAAATGTTAAAAATATTGTTATTTTTTCAAAATAAACGCTCTTTTTTTGTTTATAGCGCAAAAAGTAAAAATCGCACAGGTGATCAAATACCACCAAAAGAAAGCTCTGTTTGTGGGAAAAAAAGGACGTAAATTTCGTTTGGGTATGGCGTCGCACGAACGCGCAATTGTCAGTTGAAGTCGCACAGCGCCGAATCGCAAAAAGTGGCCTGGACGGAAGACAGCAAAATCCTCCGGTGGTAAAGTGGTTAAAGTTCATGTGGATGTAAAGGCAGTCTTCCCAATACTTTTGGTAATATGGTGTATATTTAAATCTGTAGGCATTGTAGAAATAATAGAAGCATAGTATTACGGTCAAAAGCATACAATTATATACTGTATAAGTACTATAATTTATGGATTGCAGTGTTTATATATATCCTTTGCATATAGCCTGCATAGGCTACAAGTATACATGATACTTTGTTAGGTCTATAACATATAACATGCAGCTTTTCAGTTACTCACCTGTTAAGCAGACTCTCCTCTGTAGGCACATGGAGAAGAGCAGGATGAGTGCTGCACACTTTGCTGAAGTCATCTTGCAGTTTGGAGCTCTGTCTTCCTCTAGGATAATTTATCCCAGGTGAGGCCAGTAGAGTAATACCATCACCCCCTCCCACCTGTCCTCAGCCACCTTTTTTTTCATCATACAGGAATGTGCGGGAGACCTGCCACTTGCATGACAAGCATGCCACGATACTAGACAATTAAGAATACAGTTTGTAATATGCAGGGTTGGGAATTGCATAAATACGATTTCTTCATCATCAGGAGATTACATATGCTCTCAAAGAACCATTACAGTCAAACTAAACTGATATGGTTTTTAAAAGAGAAGCCTTTAAACTACAAAATACAACCTACATACATGAGTACCTTTAATGTGAAGTAACGGAATGATCCTAACTTATATCCCAAAGGGGGGTAAACCAAAAAAGTGCTTTAACCACTTAAGCCCCGGAAGATTTTACCCCCTTCCTGACTAGGGGGTTTTTTGCGTGACTTTAACGGACAATTGCGCGGTCGTGCGACACTGTACCTAAACGAATTTCACGTCCTTTTTTTCCCACAAATAGAGCTTTCTTTTGGTGGTATTTGATCACCTGTGCGATTTTTTGATTATGCACTATAAACAAAAAAAGAGCGTAAATTTTGCAAAAATAACAATATTTTTCACTTTTTTTTATATGAAATTCCCCCCCCAAAAAATGTAAAAATCAAAATTTTTTAAAATTTTCGGCCAATTTGTTTTATGCTACATATGTTTGGTAAAAAAAAAAAAAAAAATCGCAAAAAGCGTATTTTGATTGGTTTGCGCAAAAGTTATCGCGTTTACTAACAAAGGGAAAGATTTTTGTCATTTTTGGTGTTTTTTTTTTTTAACGAGTAATGGCGGCGATCTGCGATTTTTTTTTTGCGGTACTGCGACATTGCGGCGGACAGATCGGACCCTTGACTGACATTTTTGACACTTTTGGGGGTACCAGTGACATTACTGCAGTAATCAGTGCTATAAATATGCACTGTTACTGTAAAAATGACACTGGCAGGGAAGGGGTTAACTGTATTGGACAGGGAGGGGTTAAGTGTGTCCTAGGGGCGTGATTCTAACTGTAGTGGGACATGTCTACTATTGTAAAAACAGAGATCAACGGTTCTACGTAGTAGAACCGTCTGATCTCCATTTTTACACAGGGGAGAATGACAGGCGGCTTGTTTACATAAGCCGCTCCGCCTTTCTCCCGCTGTACTGACGATCGTAGTGTGACCTGCGGATATCGGGTCCGCCGGTCACACGCCCGCACTCCTCCGTGAACGAGCCGAGGCGGGTGCGCGCCTCAGCGGGCGCGCACGCGCTCGCTATTGGCTCAAAACCCAGTGACAGGCGAGTGACGTAGACCTACGTCACTCTGCCTGGCCGGGGCTGACTGCCGCAGTAAATATACTGTGCGCAGTCAACAACCGGTTAAAGCCAAACTGCGCCAAATACTTTTTTAGTGATGGATAAAATAGGAAGGGGTTTGATCCTCTGTTAGCTGTTATGGTCTCTCCAATGTGAGGTAAATCACCATTTTCTGCTGCCAATAGCTGTACATTTTTAGAAGGGTTGTGGAACACCAGTGCCGGGGTCTACGGGGTTACAAGCGGTGAAGAACCAAGATAACAATTTTTAAATAGATAGAAGAAATCTATTTGCATACATCTACAACGCTTAGGTAAAGACCTCCCTAAAGGGTTAGTTCACTTTTACCAAAAAACATATGAAGGTCTGTGGTGGAGGCGCTAGCTTAAGCTGAATACACACTATACAATTCTCTGTAGATTTTTTCCTTTAGATTTACCAAAACCATATAATATGAGGTCAAACCTAAACACTTTAAAGCAGTTGTATACTTATAAAAAAAAAACCTGCAGGACAAAGGCATAATGAGCTAGTATACATCGCATACTAGCTCATTATGAAATACTTACCTTAGAACGAAGCCCCGGCACGGTCGTCTGGACAACGCTGAGGGAGCTGACATGCTCCCTCGGCATCTCTTCCTGGTTTGGCGGCTCCGGCGCTGAAAGTGGCCGGAGCCGCGATGACGTTCATGCGCGGGAGTTTCACTTTCCGGCAAGATCCGGCAAGGAGCTCTGAAGTTCCGCCGGACCTTCAGAGCGCATGCGCCGCAGACGTCAGCGGCTGCATGCAAGTTGAATATCTCCTAAACCGTGCAGGTTTAGGAGATATTAATTGTAGCTACAGGTAAGCCTTATTATAGGCTTACCTGTAGGTAAAAGTCAAATAGCGGAGTATACTACTGCTTTAAACTTGTATGCAATCAGGCGGGCACTTGCACTACATAGTTGAAGGTAAATCTAAAGGAAATTGAACAACAAAAGTTGTATAGTGTGCGTCTGGCTTTAGTGCTGGTTCACACTGATGCGGCTGCGGCGATCGCATGTAATGTCGGAGCGCACTGCTCCTTCATTACATGCGATCGGCTGTGCGGTGCGAGTTTAGCCATACACTTTGTATGGCTAAATTCGCACCGCACCCGCACCAAAGACGCACAGGACCCTGTTTTGCAGCCGCATCAGGATCGGATCGCACAGCGGTTCACACTTGTGCGATCCGATCCTGTGCGAACTGCAAGATCGCACTGCGATATGCGTTCAAACTGGGGGTGTCGTTAATATTATATCGACACCCCCAGCGTATCGCATATGGCAGTGTGAACTGCCGGGGGTGCGTTTGCGATGCGGGAACAGGCTGCAAATTCGCAGCCTTCCCGCATCGCATAAGTGTGAACCGGGGCTCAGAATCAAAATATATGTGAATATTGCAATAACCATAAACACTATGCAAAACAAAAATAAATAAAAACAAACAAGTCCGTGCAACCAAACTGAAAGCAAGTGACAGTCCTGTAATGATAAATATCTAGACAGGAAACAATGTTCTATTCAACTTCTTTCTGTCACCACATGTGCATTAGCATACCTCCCAACCGTCCCGGATTCCGCGGGACTGTCCCGCAATTTGGAGTGAGTCCCGCGGTCCCGCGAGCCAGTCTGAAGTCCCGCAAAATCATCTGATGGCCGGCCATCCCTCCTCCTAGCTCCGCACTCTGAGCGCCCGAGGTCAGGGGGGGCCCGGCAGGGCCGTCTTTCTCATGCACGATTGCTGGGGAGTTGTCTGGGGGCCCCCGATCTGATCCCCCCACGCCGCAGCAGCAGCTATTATCATGCGGTAAACGGGTTGCTAAGATCGCCTGCCGAATGGCGTCTAGCAACCAGTGACGTCCGAGTAGGGACCCAGCATGCAAAGCGTCCTCCTCCGACCTCCGTGCCTATTAGAGACTCCGGCTCCACCCACCTGCGCTCCTCCATTCATCCTCACTGTGCGGCGGCGGCCGCTGCGGAGGGAACTGCCTGAGTGACTGAGGCAGCAAGACCGAGCAAAGACAAAGTTACTGCTGCTTCAGGTGAGATATTGTCCTCCTCCGACCTCCGTGCCTAGAGACTCCGGCTCCACCCACCTCCGCTCCTCCCTTCTTCATCCTCACTGTGCCGCACTGCTGCTTCAGGTGAGATATTCTTTCCCTCTCTCCTCCTCTCTCCCCTTCTCTCTCTCTCCCCCCTCTCTCCCTCCCTCCCCCCTTCTCTCTCCCTCCCTCCCCCCTTCTCTCTCCCTCCCTCCCCCCTTCTCTCTCTCCCCCTCCCTCCTCCTCTCTCTCTCCCTCCCCTCTCCCCCCTCTCTCCCCCCCTCTCCCCCCTCTCTCCCTCCCCCCTCCCTCTCTCTCTCTCTCTCTCTCTCTCTCTCCCCCTCCCTCTCCCTCCCTCTCCCCCCTCGCCCTCCCTCCCCCCCTCTCTCGCCCCGCTCTCTCCCTCCCTTTCCCCTCTCTCTCCCTCCCTCCCCCCTCTCTCGCCCCCGCTCTCCCCCTCCCTTTCCCCTCTCTCTCCCTCCCTCCCCCCTCTCTCGCCCCGCTCTCCCTCCATTCTCTCTCTCCCCCCCATCCCACCCTTCTCTCTCTCCCCCTCTCTCCCCTCCCTTTCCCCCCTCTCTCTCCCTCCCCCCTCTCCCTCCCCCCTCTCTCTCCCCCTCTCTCTCTCTCCCTCCCCCTCTCTATCTCTCTCCCTCCCCCTCTCTCTCTCCCCCCCTCTCTCTCTCCCTTTCCCTCCCCTCTCTCTCTTTCCCCTCCCCCTCTCTCTCTCTCTCCCTCCCTCCCTCCCCCTCTCTCGCTCTCTCTCTCTCTCCCCCTCTCTCTATCCCTCCCTCCCCTCCCCTCTCTCTCTCCCTCCCTCCCCTCTCTCTCTCCCTCCCCTCTCTCTCTCTCCCACCTCTCTCTCCCTCCCCCCCTCTCTCTCTCTCTCTCTCTCCTCCCTCTCTCCCCCCTCTCTCTCTCTCTCTCTCCCCCCCTCTCTCTCCCCCCTCTCTCTCTCTCCCCCCCCTCTCTCTCTCCCCCCCCTCTCTCTCTCTCCCCCCTCTCTCTCTCTCTCTCTCTCTCCCCCCCCTCTCTCTCTCTCTCTCTCTCCCTCCCCTTTCATAAAGTATATGGAAAACCCTATTGACAAAAGATAAATACCAATAAACCCCCAAAAGAAATGAAAACCTAAATAGACCACCCTCCTGAAATAAAAGTTTTTTTTTGTGCATAGGACAGCATCGCCACCAGTGGCGGCTGGTGCGTTGGGGGCACAGGGGCAGCTATCTATTCCCTATCTATTGGCCGAGGAGGAGGCGGCAGGACTCAAGGAGACGTCGGGGACTGAGGAGAAGGCGCCGCTGCAGGTAAGTGCACTGGTCTCTCTGCATTGAAAGGGGGCACGCTGGTCATTCTGCATTGAAAGGGGGCAGGCTGGTCTCTCTGCATTGAAGGGGGCACGCTGGTCTCTCTGCATTGAAAGGGGGCACGCTGGTCACTCTGCATTGAAAGGGGGCACACTGGTCACTCTGCATTGAAAGGGGGCACGCTGGTCTCTCTGCATTGAAAGGGGGCAGGCTGGTCACTCTGCATTGAAAGGGGGCACCCTGGTCACTCTGCATTGAAAGGGGGCACCCTGGTCACTCTGCATTGAAAGGGGGCAGGCTGGTTACTCTGCATTGAAAGGGGGCACGCTGGTCTCTCTGCATTGAAAGGGGGCAGGCTGGTCACTCTGCATTGAAAGGGGGCACACTGGTCTCTCTGCATTGAAAGGGGGCACGGCACACTGGTCTCTCTGCATTGAAAGGGGGTACGCTGGTCTCTCTGCATTGAAAGGGGGCACGCTAATCTCTCTGCATTGAAAGGGGGCACACTGGTCACTCTGCATTGAAAGGGGGCACGCTGGTCTCTCTGCATTGAAAGGGGGCACGCTGGTCTCTCTGCATTGAAAGGGGATACGGCACACTGGTCTCTCTGCATTGAAAGGGGGCACGCTGGTCTCTCTGCATTGAAAGGGGGCACGCTGGTCTCTCTGCATTGAAAGGGGGCACGCTGGTCTCTCTGCATTGAAGGGGGGCACGGCATGCTGGTCACTCTGCATTGAAGGGGGCACACTCTACCTTGATTACTGAAGGCCCCTTTCACACTTTTGTGACCTCAAAGTCACGCAATTTCTCCTGCATTCTGTACATTACATACTCCTGTCTCCTGCATTTTGTACATTACACTCTCCTGCACTATATACAAAATACTGTACATTATATACTTCTCTCCAAAGTCTACATTGTCCCAACAGTTGCTGGTTGCTATGCAGTCTCTGACTATTTTAATGAAGTTCTTCTTTAAGGTAGGCTGAACAATCAAAGCATATTTTATGAGTA
Source organism: Pelophylax lessonae (assembly GCF_965119305.1). Classification (NCBI taxonomy): domain Eukaryota; kingdom Metazoa; phylum Chordata; class Amphibia; order Anura; family Ranidae; genus Pelophylax; species Pelophylax lessonae. The sequence goes on along the minus strand of NC_138778.1, from coordinate 55,489,300 downwards.
CTAGGAAGTCTGGGTTTTGTTTACCCTATCCCATAAGCCCCTCCCACTGCTAAGCAATTGGCCACACCCACAATTTGCCGCGGCGAGCTACGCGCGCCGCAGGTTTGCTTTCTCTTTCTGTGTCCCTCATTGCGAACTTCAAAAGTTGGGAGGTATGCATTAGTGATGCAAGCTCTTCTCACTTTATAGTGCTCCACTTTATAAATGTGATACAGTATATAGAGAGAGGGAAATAGAGTATATAGAGGGAGGTACAGTATATATATATATATATATATATATATATATATATATATAGAGAGAGAGAGAGAGGGAAATATATTATGTAGAGAGAGGGAGATACAGTATATATAGAGAGGATAATATAGTATATAGAGAGAGGGAGATACTTACCAAACACACTGATACTATTCAAAATAAAAAAAAAATCATATTAGTTTGCCCCCCAGTGCCTTTTCCTGCAGTTTTACTGTACTTTTTATGTATATATATATAATAAATGTATACAGTTGGTTTGGGCTGCTCATTCACAAGAATTACATGCAAAATAATTGGTACCGCTTTCAGCACCTAAAATCCAAAAGAATCATACCGCCAGGGAGGTTAAACTATCCAGGAGTCAAGTGGCTAAGATGAACATAGGCAGTTATGTTTGGCCTTGGTGCCAACCATACCTGCCTCCATAGTACAATAGGGCAGGTCAGGAAGTGAGACAGGAAGAGTGGTATATGCAACATTGCCAGGTGAAAATAAGTGAAAAAATTAAGAAAAAAGAAACCTAATACAGCCCTTTCATCTAATGGGTGGTAAGCAGCATTTCTCTTTCTCTGCATTGGAAAAGCTATAGTTCACTTAAGTTTAAATATAATGATTCTTTTAATTTCTTTTTAAAACTTATGAAATGTTTCTATGTAGGTTAGCTTACCTAACATCTTGCACTTATGTGAACAAACTACTTTACTTAGCAATGAAATCTTCATAAATATTCAGCTATTTCATTTGTAAAGGATTATCATGTGGTCCTGTTTATAGGATATGACAAACCAGTTTACCTTTTTAAATACATCACGGCAAAGTAATCTGATTCAACAAAATCCTTTTCCCATCCTTTAATTTTGGTGACCTCAACCTTTGTCATTTATGTATCCTTTTGAACCTGACATCTTGTTATTTATATTTTTAATGATATTCATACCATGAAATAAAAATGTTTGAACCTTATCTTATTTTAGCATGTTAAACCTTCTATATTCATCATATCTATACTAAGGTAAGGAATTTTAAATATGCTAGGGAAAAAAAGAGCTTTTTAGTTCGCTAACTCAAGGGATGTAGGATATATAAAGCCACCTACTGCTTTGTTTCATCTCAAATAGGAACTGACCTCTGGAAGCTGTGCTTAGAAGATAAAGGCAAACCGAGGGCAAATGACCAGTCACCAGTATTGTCTGTGGTCTCCCAACAGCTGATCTTTTCTCCATTACTAATTTACTGTGCTTTGTTCTGACTGTATCTTTGTATGAAGGTGGAAATCTTGGTACAGGCATGGCTTTGCTTCCTCATGTCCCAGTCTTCACCAAGGAAAATAATAAACAGCATAATATTGGTATCTACAAATCTCCCTTCAAATCTGGTGAGGCTAGCTGTCAGAGGCAGCAGTGTCTTAGATCTCATAGTTATATAGTTAGTCAGGTTGAAAAAGACACAAGTCCATTTGTTCAACCAATAAAATAGAAAAGAAAAAGGAAAAAAAAAATCATACAATCCCATATACACAATTCTATACCCACAGTTGATCCAGAGGAAGGCAAAAACCCCAGCAAAGCATGATCCAATTTGCTACAGCAGGGGAAAAAATTCCTTCCTGATCCCCGGGAATCGGATTTTCTCTGGATCAACTTTACCTATAAATATTAGTACCCAGTTATATTATGTACACCTAGGAAATAATCCAGGCCTTTTTTAAAACAATCTACTCAGCTGGTCAGAACCACTCTGGAGGGAGTCCATTTAACATTTTCACAGCTCTTACTGTGAAGCAACCTTTCCATATTTGGAGATTAAATCTCTTTTCCTCTATATGTGAAGAGTGCCCCCTTGTCCTCTGTGATGACCTTAAAGTGAATAACTCAACACCAAGTTCACTGTATAGACCCCTTATGTATTTATACATGTTGATCATTTCCTCCCCTAAAGAGGAAGTAAACTGCAGGCTGAATTTTTTTTTCTTTTTCTGACCTGTAAAGTAAAGCCATAATGTGCTAGTATGCATCGGATGTGAAACTTACCTGCAAAAGCCCTCCACCAATGCGTTGCCACCGTTGGAAGCCACATTCATCTTCTGGGACTGCCGAGTACGTCACAGGGCTCTGAAGGAATGGCAAGGGTAGCCATTCCTTCAGAACGCATGCGCCGATGACGTCCTCGGCTGCGTATACAGTAAATATCTCCTAAACTGTGCATGTTTACGAGATTTTTACAGTGCCTATAGGTAAGCCTTATTATAGTACAAATGTGTGAAATGTGGTTCCTGCGCTATCTTGGAAGGGTTTCACTAATCACCCTAATGCTGCTAGTACATTAAAGTGGAGTTCCACCCTGTTTCACAACTTTGCAGTTTTAGTTCGGGCTGTGCATTCTCAAGATCAATTGGGCATTTTTTTTTTTTTTTTTGAGTTTCCTACCTTATTTTTACTTCATTATAAAGTTCACTTCCTCCTTCTTCTTGCTTCCTCCCCCCCTCCTCGGCCGCGGCCGCTGTCGTCATTTCCTGATTCGCATTGCTTCATGGGAGCTGTGTGTAATAACTCCCAGAAGGCAATGGGCAATCGGCCTCTCCTCATCTCGCGTTTTTTAAAACAGGAAATGACGCCTCGAGGGCCATTGTCATGGCAGTGGGTTGATGCTGTTCCTAGTCTGCCTTCACTCACAGCAGCCCCACTCTTTTTTATTTATTATAGTACCGCAGCGGCACAGCCCCACATCTCACGGGGTGTCAGAGACCAGTGACCCGACCTGAACTCGGCTCAGCTTATCCCGGCGGTGTTTGCAGCATGGGAGGTGGAGGGGGCGCTGTCAGGAGTGTTTCTGTGACACTGATTATTTGACAGGAGAGAGCGGGATGTGCTCCCTCTCTCTCTTCTTGCCAGGCTTCACACTCCTATCACTGTAGCGGCGTCCTTCGGCTTCTCCTTACCTTATGTCAGAGCAGAGGAGGAGCGGTGGAGGAGCCTAGGAGAAGCCGATTCCTAAAGCTTTGCACGGACAGCTGCCGAGGGAGAGATGCGGCTGCAGAAGCAGAAGGGGAGAAGATTGTGGCTCAGGAAGGACACTGGATGTCAGATCGGACTATACAGAGTTTGTTACCCGCTCTCCTCCCAGCAAGCAATGTGGAAAGGGGGCGGTTAACAAACTCTGTATAGTCCCGATCTGACATCCAGTGTCCTTCCTGAGCCACAATCTTCTCCCCTTCTGCTTCTGCAGCCGCATCTCTCCCGCCATCTGTCTGTGCAAAGCCAAAGGTTCAGTAATCGGCTTCTCTCTTAGGTTCCTCCTCTGCTCCTCCTCCGCTCTGACATATGAAGAAGAGGAGCCTCAGAAGAGGAGAATGACAGAGGGATGTGCCGCGCTGTATCTGAGGTCTGCCTGCGATGCTTGAAGAAAGGGAGAACTGCACTCGGGGGCACAAATCTTATCCTGTCACCAATCCCACCATGAAGTAATCATCTTCTCCCCACCCTGCTAGTACAAATTCTCTTATTCCCCCCAAGGACAATCCGACATGGGGGGGGAGGTGCTGGGATGGGGAATTTGAGAGGTGACAGGATAAGATTTCTTCTAGCAGGGGAATTGGGGGGGGGGGGGGGGGTACTAGGAGGGTGATTTCGGGGTTTGTGCTGGGGGACCCAGTGCTGACCCCATAACAGCATGCCATGCATCCATCCATCCATGCATGCAAAGTGCTGACCCCATAACAGCATGCCATGCATCCATCCATCCATGCATGCAAAGTGCTGACCCCATAACAGCGTGCCATGCATCCATCCGTCCATCCATGCATGCAAAGTGCTGACCCCATAACAGCGTGCCATGCATCCATCCGTCCATCCATGCATGCAAAGTGCTGACCCCATAACAGCATGCCATGCATCCATCCATCCATGCATGCAAAGTGCTGACCCCATAACAGCGTGCCATGCATCCATCCATCCATCCATGCATGCAAAGTGCTGACCCCATAACAGCGTGCCATGCATCCATCCGTCCATCCATGCATGCAAAGTGCTGACCCCATAACAGCGTGCCATGCATCCATCCGTCCATGCATGCAAAGTGCTGACCCCATAACAGCGTGCCATGCATCCATCCGTCCATGCATGCAAAGTGCTGACCCCATAACAGCGTGCCATGCATCCATCCGTCCATCCATGCATGCAAAGTGCTGACCCCATAACAGCGTGCCATGCATCCATCCGTCCATCCATGCAAAGTGCTGACCCCATAACAGCGTGCCATGCATCCATCGGTCCATCCGTGCAAAGTGCTGACCCCATAACAGCGTGCCATGCATCCATCCGTCCATCCATGCATAAAAAGTGCTGACCCCATAACAGCGTGCCATGCATCCATCCATCCATCCATGCAAAGTGCTGACCCCATAACAGCATGCCATGCATCCATCGGTCCATCCGTGCAAAGTGCTGACCCCATAACAACGTGCCATGCATCCATCCGTCCATCCATGCATGCAAAGTGCTGACCCCATAATAGCGTGCCATGCATCCATCGGTCCATCCGTGCAAAGTGCTGACCCCATAACAGCGTGCCATGCATCCATCCGTCCATCCATGCATGCAAAGTGCTGACCCCATAACAGCGTGCCATGCATCCATCGGTCCATCCGTGCAAAGTGCTGACCTCATAACAGCGTGCCATGCATCCATCCATCCATGCATGCAAAGTGCTGACCCCATAACAGCGTGCCATGCATCCATCCGTCCATCCGTGCAAAGTGCTGACCCCATAACAACGTGCCATGCATTCATCCGTCCATCCATGCATGCAAAGTGCTGACCCCATAACAGCGTGCCATGCATCCATCGGTCCATCCGTGCAAAGTGCTGACCCCATAACAGCGTGCCATGCATCCATCCGTCCATCCATGCATGCAAAGTGCTGACCCCATAACAGCGTGCCATGCATCCATCGGTCCATCCGTGCAAAGTGCTGACCTCATAACAGCGTGCCATGCATCCATCCGTCCATCCATGCATAGTTACATAGTTACATAGTTAGTGAGGTTGAAAAAAGACATCAGTCCATCCAGTTCAACCTATGATGTGTGTGTGTGTGTTTGCTTTTAACCGTACATTGTATACCCCTGTATGTTGTGGTCTTTAAGGTGTCCATCTAATAGTTTTTTGAAACAATCAATGCTCCCTGCTGATACGACTGCTTGTGGAAGAGAATTCCACATCCTTACCGCTCTTACAGTGAAGAACCCCTTACGCACTTTAAGGTTAAACCGCCTTTCCTCAAGTTTTAGCGAGTGGCCACGTGTCTTATTGTATCTCCTTCTCTGAATAGTTTGTTCCTTATGCTCGGGTCGCCAGTACAGTATTTGTACATTGATATCATATCCCCCCTCAATCGTCTCTTCTCCAGAGAGAATAGGTTCAGTGCTTGTAGTCTTTCCTCATAGCTGATGTCCTCCGTTCCCCTAATTATTTTTGTTGCCCTTCTCTGGACTTTCTCCAGTTCCAGCACATCCTTCCTGAGGACCGGTGCCCAGAACTGGACAGCATACTCCAGATGTGGCCGGACCAGAGTTTTATAGAGCGGGAGAATAATCTCTTTATTTCTGGAGTGAATCCCCTTTTTTATACAACCCAGTATTCTGTTGGCTTTGCTTGCGGCGGCTTGGCATTGCATGCCACTGCCAAGCCTGTTGTCTACCAGTACCCCCAAGTCCGTTTCCATCCTAGACTCACCCAGAGGTTCCCCCCCTAGTGAGTAGCTTGCTTTCTGGTTTCTGGCCCCCAAGTGCATTACTTTACATTTTTCAACATTAAATCTCATCTGCCATGTAGTTGCCCACCCCGTTATTTTGTTCAGGTCCGCTTGCAAGGTTTCCACATCCTGCATAGAAGATATTGGCATGCCTAGTTTAGTATCATCCGCCAATACTGAGATTGTACTAGATTTCCCCTCCTCTAGATCATTTATGAATGAATTTAACAGGATTGGTCCCAGGACAGAACCCTGGGGGACCCCACTTTCCACACCCGCCCAATCCGAGTACTCCCCATTAATCACCACCCTCTGGACTCTGGACCCCCTGGAGCCAGTTCTCTATCTAGGTACTCACCTTATGGTCCATACCTACCTTCCTTAGTTTGTACAGTAAGCGTTTGTGGGGAACGGTGTCAAAGGCCTTTGCAAAGTCCAGATACACCACATCCACAGGCTTTCCTTTATCTAGGTGGCAGCTCACTTCATCGTAGAAGGTTAATAGATTGGTTTGGCACGAACGATTTTTCATGAATCCATGCTGATTACTACTTATAATACCGTTTTCATTACTAAAGTCTTATATGTGGTCCCTTAACATCCCCTCCAAAATCTTGCAGACTACTGATGTTAGGCTGACCGGCCTATAGTTACCCGGGATATATCTCGGCCCCTTTTTAAATATTGGTACCACGTTGGCTTTTTTCCAATCAGCTGGCACCATACCCGTCTGTAAACTATCCTTAAAGATCAAGAATAATGGTCTGGCAATCACCTGGCTGAGCTCATTAAGAACCCTCGGGTGCAAGCCATCCGGTCCCGGGGATTTATTTATGTTAAGTTTCTCTAGTTTAGCTCTAAGTCTATCTTCTGTTAGCCATAGCGGCACTTCCTGAGGTGTATTATTTAGTTCGGCCTTACAAGCAAGGTTCGTGTAGCCCCCCGATTCCTTTGTGAAGACTGAAGAAAAGAAATTATTTAACACTTTCGCCTTTTCTCTGTCCTCAGTGGCCATTTTTCCTTTATCATCTTTTATGGTGCCAATGTGTTCTGGCCTCGCTTTCCTACTGTTTATATACTTAAAGAACTTCTTGGGCTTCTTTTTACTCTCCTCCACTATATGTCTCTCGTGTTCTATTTTAGCCGCCCTGATTTCGTCTTTACATTTCTTATTACACTCTTTGTAGTGCTTAAATGCTGCCAATGACCCCTCAGTCTTGTATTTTTTGAAGGCCCTTTCTTTAGCTCTAATATACATTTTTATGTTGGAGTTTAGCCACCCAGGGTTTAGTTTTGCTCTTTTAAATTTATTTCCCTTTGGAATGCACTGGCCAATCCCCTTGTTAAGTATGCTCTTGAAGCACTCCCATTTTTCCTCCGTGTTCTTTGTTCCCAGGGTTCTATCCCATTTGATATTTTCTAGCAGCGAGCGCAGTTTAGGGAAATTGGCTCTTTTGAAATTCAGCGTCCTTATATTACCCTTGTGTTTCCTATTACTGTAATTAATACTGAAACCAATTGACCTATGGTCACTGTTCCCTAAGTTTTCCCGTATTTCTATATCCGTGAGCAGGTCTGTATTGTTGGTAATCAGTAGGTCAAGTACCGCATTGTTTCTTGTCGGTGCATTCACCATCTGACCCATGAAATTGTCCTGCAAAACATTTAGGAACTGCCGAGCCTTGGCTGAGTGCGCGGTTCCTTCTGCCCAGTCTATATCCGGATAATTAAAGTCCCCCATTATAATGACATTTCCCATCCTTGCTGCCAGTCCTATCTGTATTATGAGGTCCGCCTCACCCTCCTCCCTCTGGTTGGGGGGCCTATAGCATACGCCCAATATTACCTTCCCCACCGTGCCTTCCCTTTGAAGCTCTACCCATAGGGATTCTGCCTCGTCCTTAGCTCCATTATTAATATCATCCCTCATATTTACCTGTATACTGTTCTTAATATACAGACATACCCCTCCCCCTTTTTTACCCTCTCTATCCCTGCGATAAAGGGAATACCCCTGAATGGTCGCCATCCAGTCATGAGAGCTGTCAAACCAAGTCTCAGTTATCCCCACAAAATCTAAGTCCTCCTCAAACATCAGCAGCTCCAGCTCTCCCATCTTGTTGGCCAGGCTTCTGCCATTGGTATACAAGCCTCTTAATTTTGATCGGTTACATTTATCCTCATTTGATGTTTTTAGGCTGCTCTCTTGATTTTTCCCCGTACCCACCCTGGGTTTAGGAGCTCCGAACACCCTACCGCTAATGCCCCCATTTCTGCCCTCTGAAACTTGCTTTCCACTGGCTAATTCTACATCTGTACCCTCCCCCCCATTCCCTAGTTTAAAAGCCCCTCTAACTTTTTGGCCATCCTCTATCCCAGTACGGCTGCACCCACCCCATTTAGGTGCAATCCGTCCCTACCAAAGAGCCGGTGGCCGACTGATAAGTCGGCCCAGTTCTCCAGGACCCCGAAACCCTCCTTACTACACCAGCTCCTCAGCCACTCGTTAACTTCCCTAATCTCCCACTGCCTCTCTGGTGTGGCTCGAGGTACAGGTAGTATTTCGGAAAATACTACCTTGGAGGTCCTAGTCCTCAACTTAGCGCCTAAGTCCCTGAAATCGTTTAGGACTCTCCGTCTTCCTCTGCCTATGTCATTGGTACCCACGTGTACCATGACAGCTGGGTCTTCCCCAGCCCCACCCAGTAATCTGTCCACCCGATCCGCGATGTGCCGAACCCGAGCGCCCGGCAAACAACAGACTGTTCGGCGCACACAGTCTTTGTCACAGATTACACTGTCTGTCCTTCTAATAATTGAGTCCCCTACCACCAGCACCTGTCTTTCCTTTCCCTTTCTCCCGGCCTCACTGGAGGAGTTCTTCCCCTGGCAGCTAGGGGCGTCCCTCTGCTCCAGCAATGCTGGTCCCTGACTGGTTTCCCCAACATCACACAACGGGGCGTATCTATTGGGGTGCTCCAGCCCAGGATCAGCCTCCTTGCCTTGTCCCCTTCTACCCCTCCTAACTGTCACCCCTCTACTCTGCTCTGATGCCTGCACCTCCGATACTCCGCCCACCTCTGTGCAGACCCCTGTCTGCACCTGACTGGTACGATCCTGGCTCTCCTCCGGTATGGACATTCGTCTCAGTGTTGCCAGCTGCTTCCCTAGATTCAGGACCTGAGCTTCCAGGGAAGCAACGTGCTTACATTTTGCGCATTTATATTCGCCCTCGATCGCATGTCTGAGGAACGCATACATATCACAAGATGTACACCGAGTCGCATCTCCACACCCGCCAGGCATTGTACCTACTAATCTAATCTAATGGGGATTCAGCGATTTAAGTCTATCCTATGTGGCTATTTCCTGGCTTCCTAACGCTACCTTCTCACCCTCTGGTATTCCGCTCCACTCACTTGACACTCAGTTGCACAACACTCACAATCTCACAGCCCGGTCAGTCGCACAACACTCTCAGCCGCACAGCCCGGTCAGTCGCACAACACTCACAGCTGCACAGCCCGGTCAGTCGCACAGCCCGGTCAGACGCACAACATTGAGTCGCACAGCCCGCTCAGACGCACAACACTAAGTCTCACAGCCCGGTCAGACGCACAACACTGAGTCGCACAGCCCGGTCAGACGCACAACACTCAGTCGCACAGCCCGGTCAGACGCACAACACTAAGTCGCACAGCCCGGTCAGATGCACAACACTCAGTCGCACAGCCCGGTCAGACGCACAACACTGAGTCGCACAGCCTGGTCAGACGCACAACACTGAGTCGCACAGCCCGGTCAGACGCACCACACTGAGTCGCACAGCCCGGTCAGACGCACAACACTCAGTCGCACAGCCCGGTCAGACGCACAACACTGAGTCGCACAGCCTGGTCAGACGCACCACACTGAGTCGCACAGCCCGGTCAGACGCACAACACTCTCAGTCGCACAGACACTCAGGTAGTAATAGGTACTCCCAGACACTCAGATAGCAATAGGTACTCACAGATTCTCAGGTAGTAATAGGTACTCCCAGACACTCAGGTAGTAATAGGTACTCCCAGATACTCAGGTAGTAATAGGTACGCCCAGACACTCAGGTAGTAATAGGTACTCACAGATACTCAGGTAGTAATAGGTACTCACAGATACTCCAGGTACTACACTACACCCTCAGTCAGTGTACAATCTCAGTCACCAGTCGTACTTACCTAGTGTGTGTCCCTTTAAGCCTGTCTCTAGCAGTTCCTGGCTGTTTTTTTTTTTTCCCTCAGACGGTCAGTCTCCGCTCTGCACCCGCCTCCCTCTGTCACTTCCCGGTCAGCCTTTGCTCCGCTAGTTGCCTCTGCTCCCTCTCTGTCTGGGGGGGGGGGTCCGCAACACTCGCCGCCCGCCGCAAAAAGGGGGGGGTTTACTGCACCGCTCGCCACCCGCAACAAGAGAGGGGGGGGGGTTACCGACCCGCTTGCCGCCCGCTCGCTTCTGGGGGGGGGTTTGAGCGCCGCTCCCCGCCGCTGCTCTCCTGGGGGGGGGGGTTACTCACACACTCACACGCGGTCAGTCACGCACACACTCCTCACACACTCCTCTCTCCTGCACGCCCTGTCAGCCTCTGATCCCGCGCTCTGCTCCTCTGCTCCACAGCACCACCTGCCGGCCGGATCAGCACATGCATGCAAAGTGCTGACCCCATAACAGCGTGCCATGCATCCATCCGTCCATCCATGCATGCAAAGTGCTGACCCCATAACAGTGTGCCATGCATCCATCGGTCCATCCGTGCAAAGTGCTGATCCCATAACAGCGTGCCATGCATCCATCTGTCCATCCATGCATGCAAAGTGCTGACCCCATAACAGCGTGCCATGCATCCATCCATGCATGCAAAGTGCTGACCCCATAACAGCGTGCCATGCATCCATCCATGCAAAGTGCTGATCCCATAACAGCGTGCCATGCATCCATCCGTCCATCCATGCATGCAAAACGCTGACCCCATAACAGCGCGCCATGCATCCATCCGTCCATGCAAAGTGCTGACCCCATAACAGCGTGACATGCATACATCAATGCACATTGCAGACACCATCACTGTCCTGCCCCCATCACTGTGTTACATAGATCCAGCCATACTTCCACAATCCTGCCCCAAATCAAAGGGTGCCATCACAGTGTTGGTGCCACAATAACCATGCTGACCCCATTCATAGTGCTACCATCCAAACGTTACAATTCACAGGTGTCAAACTGGCGGCCCTCCAGCTGTTGCAGAAATATAAGTCCCATGAGGCATTGCAAGGCTGACAGTTACAAGCATGACTCCTACAGGCAGAGGCATAATGGGACTTGTAGTTCTGCAACAGCTGGAGGGTAAAGTTCCCTATCAGCCAGACAAGAGTTTTCTAGGTACTAGTTGGCAGTATGTTTCTCTCTGTCTCTCTCTCTCTCTCTCTCTCATGTGTCTTCCTGGAGGCGGGGAAGGGATATAGAGGGTGGCAACTTCCTCCTGAGCCAACGTTTCTATAGCAACCTGTACTATGCCTAAAGCATTGTACTGCCCATGTGCGGGATTTCCTGCTGCATTCTGGGTAGCCAGAATGAACAGCAATCAGGAAGAAGGTCAGGAAGTCTTACACTGCTGTTTCAGACGCCCTTAGTAAAGATGACAATGCACAGGCAGCAGTTTTAAAAGTAAGATTTTCACTAAACAAATACACTGTTCAACTCATAAATATGCAAATAGCGGTTTTGTGAAGCGAGATGTATTAATATTAATGTGCTATTTTTGTTAAAAAAATTATTCTGAGGGTGGAACTCCGCTTTAACTGATACCAAATAAAACAGTTTAAATATATAGTGTAAAAGGGGGTTGTACTGCGCTTTAGGAATTGCTCAACCAGAAATTCCAATAAAACTACGGTTATATATTCACTCTTCTCGAATCACAAATATTAAAAATCCTTATTTCATAAAAGTAAATAAAACAATATATGTATATTTCTTCAACAGTGAACTTCTATAATAATTATATCTTAAAGTGCTGATGTAACCATTTATCTATATAGAGGGTGAGGCAGGTAGTTATTGTGCTCCACAGTGATTGGTGTGCTTCAAATAATGTCCGTATTCATATACTGATAATTACAAAGTGCTAGTGTCCCAATTATATTAAATTATAAAGTGCTTATTGATTGTGTGGTTTATTGATTTACGCACTGGTTCACTTTAAATGATATAAGCACTTTATAATTTAATATAATTGGGACACTAGCACTTTGTAATTATCAGTATATGAATACGGACATTATTTGAAGCACACCAATCACTGTGGAGCACAACAACTACCCGCCTCACCCTCTATATAGATAAATTGTTACATCAGCACTTTAAGATATAATTATTATAGAAGTTCACTGTTGAAGAAATATACATATATTGTTTTATTTACTTTTATGAAATAAGGATTTTTAATAGTTGTGATTCGAGAAGAGTGAATATATAACAATAGTTTTATTGTAATTTCTGGTTGAGCAATTCCTAAAGCGCAGTACAACCCCCTTTTACACTAAGCCTTGTTATAGGCTTTACCTATTGGTACAATTCATTTTTGGGAATTTACAACCACTTTAATCTTCTCTTTTTAAAGACAGAATAAATTTAGATCCTCTAACCACTTGTAGACCAGGCCCTTTTCTGACATATGTTACTTACTTAAAAATCAGTATTTTTTGCTAGAAAATTACTTAGAACCCCAAAACATTATACATACAGTCAGGTCCATAAATATTGGGACATCGACACATTTATAATCTTTTGAAATGAAACAAACAAGATGTGCTTTAACTGCAGACTTTCAGCTTTAATTTGAGGGCATTTATATCCATATCAGGTGAAAGGTGTAGAAATTACAACAGATTGTATATGTGCCTCCCACAGATGAATTCTGAAGTGTTTCGGGCAATGTTATCTGCTCATATTTAGCCAAATGCTTCAAAACTCATTGGATGGCGCTTCACAGTGCAGATGGACATTGACCCGAAAAGCGAAAGCAGTTTTTTAAGGGAAAGAAGTGAAATGTTATGCAATGGCCAAGTCAATCACCTGGCCTGAATCCGATTGAGCATGCATTTCACTTGCTGATGAAAAAACTGAAGGGAAAATGCCCCAAGAACAAGCAGGAACTGAAGACAGTTGAAGTAGAGGCCTGGCAGAGCATCACCAGGGATGAAACCCAGCGTCTGGTGATGTCTATGTGTTCCAGACTTCAGGCTGTAATTGACTGCAAAGGATTTGCAACCAAGTATTAAAAAGTGAAAGTTTGATTTATGATTGTTAATCTGTCCCATTACTTTGGGCCTCTTAAAAAGTGAGAGGCACATATACAAACTGTTGTAATTCCTACACCGTTCACCTGATTTGGATGTAAATACCCTCAAATTAAAGCTGAAAGTCTGCAGTTAAAGCACATCTTGTTTGATTCATTTCAAATCCATTGTGGTGGTGTAAAGAGCCAAAAAGATTAGAATTGTGTCAATGTCCCAATATTTATGGACCTGACTGTATATATATTTTTTAGCAGAGACCCTAGAGAATAAAATAGCAGTCGTTGCAATATTGTATGTCACACTGTTTTTGTGTAACGGTCTTTTAAACACAATTTTTCTGAAAGAAATACACTAATAATGAATTGAAAAAAAAACAGTAGAGTTAGCCAAATTTTTTTGTAAAATGTGAAAGATGATGTTACGCCGAGTAAATAGATATCCAACATGTCATGTTTTAAAATTGTGCACACTCATGGAATGGCAACAAACTATAGTACTTAAAAATCTCCATAGGCAGCGCTTTAAAATGTTTTAACAATTACCAGTTTATACTTACAAAGGAGGTCTTGCACTAGAATTATTGCTCTAGCGCTAACGATCGTGGCGATACCTCACATGTGTGGTTGAATCACTGTTTACATTTGTGGGCACGGCTTATGTATGCGTTTGCTTCTGCACGCGAGCACGGAGGGATGGAGCTCTTTATATATTTTTTTCCTATTTATTTTATTTATTTGTTTATTTTTTTACACTGTCTCTTAAAATGTTTTTTTTTATCACTTTTATTGCTGTCACAAGGAATGTAAATATTGCTAATGACAGTAATAGGCAGTGACTGGTACCCTTTATGGAGGGATCTGGGGTCTATAAGACCCCAAACCCTTACACTGCACTTGAAGGTATTCAAAATGCCAAGATTGGTGTTTTTGAATACTTTTGATTTTTGAAAACTGCACTGTTGGCTGCCGAGTAAACCAGAAGGGATGTCATGACATCGATTTCCCGTTACTACGTCCGAGACTCGATCAAAGTCAATTCTGGCTTTGTTCAGGTCTCTGGCCAGCCGATGAACATGCCAACTGGTCGCTCGGGTCTCCCAGGGGGACGGGAGAGCCTGGGCAAGTGGCGGAAGGCGGTGTGAGGGGGGGGGGGACATTCCCTTCCGCTGCTTGTAATAACAGCTGAGCAGCTGCTTAGCCATGTCAGTTGTTATTACAAGAAAAGAAAATGGTACAGAGTGATGCCTGCACCTGGCATCCCAACGGTACAACCACTTGAAACCAATGACGTAAAAGTATGTGATTTGGTGGCAAGTAGCTAATATTTCTTTATAGCTGAGCTCTTCCATGCCTCTTATCAGTTTGGTTGCTCTTCTCTGTACTTTCTCCAGTTCCCAGATATCCTTTTTAGGAACTGGTGCCCAAATCTGAACTACATATTCCAGATGAGGTCTTACTAATGATTTGTACAGAGGCAAATTATATCTCTCTCTCTGGAGTCCATAGCTCTCTTAATGCAAGAAAGGACTTTGCTTGCTTTGGAAACCACAGCTTGGCATTGCATGCTATTATTGCATGCTATTATTAAGCTTATGATCTACCAGAACACCCAGATCCTTCTCCACCATGGATTCCCCCAGTTCTACTCCCCATAGTATGTATGAAACATGCATATTCTTAGCACCCAAGTGCATCACTTTACATTTTTCAACATTAAAACCTCATTTTCCGCTGTTCTGTCAGTGATGAACACAGGGATTCTGTGTTCCTCCTATTTAGGAACACAGGTCTCTGTGTTCATCCAGTGATTACAACCCCCACACAGTTAGAAAGCACCCCCTAGGGACACATTTAACCCTTTAATCGCCCCTGGTGTTATCCCCTTCCCTGCCAGTGTCATTAGTACAGTAACAGTGCATATTTTTAGCACTGATTACTTTAGTAATGACACTGGTCCCCTCAAAAGTGTCAGTTAGGTGTCGGATCTGTCACAGTCCTGTTAACCGCTTGCCGACCGCCGCAAGTAGATTTACTGCGGCGGTCAGCCCCTGCCAGGCAGAGTGACGTTAATTAACGTCACTAGCCTGGGAGGGTCTGGGGAGCGAGCGCGCGGAGGCGCGCTCCCACTCCCGCACGGAGGCGCGCTCCCACTCCCGCGCGGTCACGGACCCCCCCGCGCGTGTGACCAGCGGACCCGATGTCCGCCGGTCACTCGGCGATCATCGGGGGAGAGGGAGAATGTCAGGCAGCTTGTGTAAACAAGCCACCTGTCATTCTCCTCGGTGTAAAGACACTGATCACACGGATCTACCGTTGATCAGTGTCCTTACAGCTCAAGCCACAGCCAATCACAGTAGAAAGCACGCCCCTAGGGACACACACAGCCCCTCCCAAACAAATAAAGTTAACCCCTTCACTACTGTAACGGTACAGGGCACCCCGGACCGGGTGCCTCCGTTGAAAGATGCTCCTAGTGCTTTCCGAGGACTCCAAGCACTCCACCAGACACCGTAACCACTTCAGATCCCACGAACCGCCGCAGCTTGGTTAGGGTCTCGCAATCTCCTACCCACCCTGGACCTACGACAAGGCTCCAGGTTCCTGTGGGTGAACCTCTCTTTCCCCAGAGAGTGTAGCAGAACAAGCTCTACACAAGCTCTTAAAAGAGCTCAGTGATTCTCTAAGGGAGTATGGAGGACCATAGCAATCCCTTGCAGCATATCCCCCAATAAGAGACAGAACTCTAGATTGAGGTTGAATGAACTCAGCACAACTTTATTGAACACGACTTATATACAGTTTTCACCCACAAAGTTACCACCCAGATGGACCTTGTTGAAGACTGAACATAATATTCACCATCCAATAGGAACAGAGTTTTACACTCTCATACAGTCTACAAAATATACAATGTGAGACAATCCCCCCTCCCCCTTAGCATCTAATCAACATTCCTATAAGTTTCTCTTAAAGCAGACAGACAGGTGGGCTCATTAGCACAGTTAACAATAGGTGAATGGAAAAGCTTTCTCAGACCCTATTTTAGACAAAAGCACTTCAATGATTAGCAGCCATGCTGTCTCTACCAGTTCCTGGATGCCCATATAAGGAGTGGACTTCCTGTACCTTACAGTTTACAGGAATAAAGGTTTATCTTCCAGGATAGAAGCAAGACTCCATTAGCCCCATGACTTATCCGTCTTTAAATTCCAGTGACGGTGAGTCCCGTCACACATCTTCCCCCCAAAGGTAGACTAATCCAGGCACTAGACCTCCAATCGGTCTGTGCCTGAGTTAGTCAGGTAACATGTCCCAAAGAGTCCATCCATCATGGCAGCTTCCTTGACAAAGTTCCACATAGTTTGTAAGTTTGTCCTGGAAGGGCGCATGGAGCTCTCATAGCCGATCAGTCTGTGAAAGTCTGGTTTGGGCAGGCCAGACTGGGCTTCTTGGGCACCCTGTGTCCCTCTAAGACACAGGGTGATTTAGACATAAGAGGAGCCTAGTAGGCTGAGAGAAGAACTTTCCAACCTCTCTAAGGTAGGCTGTGTTCCACAGGCCCTCCCAATGTCTGCACCCACCCAGTACCCCAAACAAATTGTCGGGAAAACAGTGTTACTCACCCAGCCAACCTCTGCCTCTCTCGCAGAACATACCCGCTGCTGGGGATAAGTGTGGACTGGCCCTTCTCCTGGAAGTCCTTTCAGGTGCTGGAGAGAAGACAGGGTGGTGGGGCTCACTTCGTCAGGCTGTTGGGGATCTGGGCCGACTGTCCAGCATCCCCAGGGTGTACAGATGAAGACTGTAGCTTTTGCAGGTGCTGGGCAGAGGTTGGTAGCACTCTGCCCTGTTGCCAGCTCTTCTGCTGGGTTGGGGTTTGCGAATACTACCCCCAGAAACTGGTTGGGGGTCTGCTGTAGAGAGGAGGGATCGCCTACCTCCTCCTCCTGGTATTCCTGCGGGACAGGTTGGGGATCTGGACCAGCCATCCAGCATCCCTGTAGGTCTGGTGCAGAGACCACGGTCCCATCTGTACCATTGGGGTCAGGGCTGTTGTCTCCCTGTGGTTTGGGAGAAGGATTAGTGGTCTCCTCTCCCTGGAAGGTACACTGCTGCTGGGAAGGAAGGACGACACCTTCGGCTCCCTGTAACTCCTGCTGTAGCTGGGGATCTGGGCCGGCTGCCCAGCCTCCCTGTAGGGCCGGTAGAGAGACCTCGGTCCCATCTCCACCTGCCATCGGTGGGTCTTCACAGTACCACCAGTCTGTACTGTCTCTCCAACTCAAGGGTTGTGGGTCTGGATCTGCCACCCAGGACTCCGGCTCTGCTTGCAGGGTAGATTGGGGTGGAATGGAGCAGAGCAGGCGTTGGTAGTCCTGCTCCAGTTCCCACTCCATTGTGACCAGATGAATCAGGTCTAACACCAGGTCATCTACTCTGGGGAGATCCAGTAGGGCTTCCCTGGTGTCCTGGATTTCCCAGCGCCGAAACTCTGCTGGGCATCCAAAGTCCCTCTCTTCAAAGGCCTCCCACAGCAAGCCCGGGCCACTATAGTCCTCACCTTCCGGCATATTGTTGTCAGCCATCCAGTGGTCGTGCCGGGTAGCGTACCACTTTAGTGCCCGGTAAGCTTCATCCAGCCACAACTCCTTCCAAATCAGGTTCCACAGTTCCGTCACCCACTCATCCAGGGGTTGCTCTCCTAGGAAAGGTAACCGCAGGGCAACGTATACCTGGAACCGCTGTTCTTCGCTGGGAAGGTTCTCTCTCCGCCTCCACTGCGCATCGTCTAAGGCCTCATACCACATTTCCTTTCGAGTGAAATCTCTCCAGTCCAGTATGGCTTCCTCTGATACAGGCCCATCCTGTTGGACCAAGTGTTGCTGCAACCTCCAGACAAACTCCTCCTCATATGAGGACGCTGCACGGGTATTATCTCGCTCCATAACGTTACCGGTGTCTCTGAGCTGCTTCTCCTCACACTAGGACGCCATCCCACCACTGCCACCAATGTAACGGTACAGGGCACCCCGGACCGGGTGCCTCCGTTGAAAGATGCTCCTAGTGCTTTCCGAGGACTCCAAGCACTCCACCAGACACCGTAACCACTTCAGATCCCACGAACCGCCGCAGCTTGGTTAGGGTCTCGCAATCTCCTACCCACCCTGGACCTACGACAAGGCTCCAGGTTCCTGTGGGTGAACCTCTCTTTCCCCAGAGAGTGTAGCAGAACAAGCTCTACACAAGCTCTTAAAAGAGCTCAGTGATTCTCTAAGGGAGTATGGAGGACCATAGCAATCCCTTGCAGCATATCCCCCAATAAGAGACAGATTGAGGTTGAATGAACTCAGCACAACTTTATTGAACACGACTTATATACAGTTTTCACCCACAAAGTTACCACCCAGATGGACCTTGTTGAAGACTGAACATAATATTCACCATCCAATAGGAACAGAGTTTTACACTCTCATACAGTCTACAAAATATACAATGTGAGACAATCCCCCCTCCCCCTTAGCATCTAATCAACATTCCTATAAGTTTCTCTTAAAGCAGACAGACAGGTGGGCTCATTAGCACAGTTAACAATAGGTGAATGGAAAAGCTTTCTCAGACCCTATTTTAGACAAAAGCACTTCAATGATTAGCAGCCATGCTGTCTCTACCAGTTCCTGGATGCCCATATAAGGAGTGGACTTCCTGTACCTTACAGTTTACAGGAATAAAGGTTTATCTTCCAGGATAGAAGCAAGACTCCATTAGCCCCATGACTTATCCGTCTTTAAATTCCAGTGACGGTGAGTCCCGTCACAACTACCAGTGTATTTTTACAGTAACAGTGCATATGTATAGCACTGATTACTGTAGAAATGTCACTGGTAACCCCAAAAGTGTCAAAAATGTCAGTCAAGGGTCCGATCTGTCCACCGCAATGTCGCAGTACCGCAAAAAAAAATCGCAGATCGCCACCATTACGCGTTAAAAAAAAAACAACAAAAATGACAAAAATCTTTCCCTTTGTTAGTAAACGCGATAACTTTTGCGCAAACCAATAAAAATACGCTTTTTGCGATTTTTTTTACCAAACATAGGTAGGATAAAACAAATTGGCCGAAAATGTTAAAAAATTTTGATTTTTACATTTTTTTTTTGGGGAATTTCATATAAAAAAATGTGAAAAAGATTGCTATTTTTGCAAAATTGTCGCTCTTTTTTTGTTTATAGCGTGTGATCAAAAAATCGCACAGGTGATCAAATACCACCAAAAGAAAGCTCTGTTGGTGGGAAAAAAAGGACGTCAAATTCGTTTAGGTACAGCATCGCACGACCGCGCAATTGTCCATTAAAGTCACGCAGTGCCGAATCGCAAAATACCCCCTGGTCTTTTAGCAGGAAAATCCTCCGGGGCTTAAGTGGTTAAAAATCACTGATCGCCGCCATTACTAAATTTTTGGGAATGTTTTATAGCAGAAAGTAAAAAATATTGTTTTTTTTCCAGAATTGTCGTTATTTTGTTGTTTATAGCGCAAAAAATAAAAACCGCAGAGGTGATCCAATACCACCAAAATAAAGCTCTATTTATGGGGAAACAGGTAAACAATTTTATTTGGGTACAGCGTCGCACGACCGCGCAATTGTTACAGTAGTTAAATTAATGCAGTGCCGTACTGCAAAAAATGGTCTGGTCATTAAGGGGGTAAAACCTTACGGTCCTAAAGTGGTTAGACACAATTAACATTTCAAAATGTTCCTTATATCATAGCAAATCTTCATTTTTTTTTTATTCTGGTCCAGTTTAACTTCGATCCCAAGTGCCATTATTCCACACCTATCTAATGCAGCTAAATCTCTAATACCAATACAACACATGGAAACAAAAGCAGGCTCATACCATTAAAGCGGTAGAAAACCGCGTTAAAAAAAACATAAACTGGTCCCCTGCAGGCTCATGTCATATTGTGCTAGTATTCACCGCATACTATCACATTATCACAGACTTACCTGAAAAACGGATCCTTCCAGGGGTGCGCTGTCACCACTGACAGAGCTTTCATCTTCACTGGGTCTTCCTTGTGGGTTTGTGAGCATTGGAATGGCTGAGCCAAGATGATGTCACCTTCATTCAGTAATTATGCCATCTATTGAGAATGCAGTGTGCATGCGCCAGTGACATCATTGGTTGCCACACATGTAAAAATCTCCTAAAAAGTGCATATTTAGGAGATATTTACTGTACCTACAGTTAAGCTTTATTATAAGCTTACCTGTAGATACAAGTTAAAAAATTTAGTTTAATACCACTTTAACAACTTGCCGACCCTATCACTTAGATATATGGTGGCAAGCCAGCTCTATTGCACTGGATCACTTACCTAGTATGTGATCCAGCATTTCCGGATAGGGGGGCGCGTAGGTGTGAAAAATACAGAGCTGAGCGTTGGGTACAGTGGACTCGACAGCCTGCGATCGTTTCTTACACTGCAAACAAGGCAGATTGTCATTCTGCCAGTAGGGAAAGCATTAATTCTGTGTTCCTGCAAAGCAGGAACATGGATCAATACCTTCCCTTAGAAAAGCACCCCCCTCACAGTACACAAACACTGGCTAGGAACTCATTTACCCCTTTGATTCCCCCCCCCCCCGATGTTAACCCTTTCCCACTGTCACAGTGACAGTGCAGATTTTTAGCACTAATTACTGGTCCCCAAAAAGTGTAAAAGGTGTCAGTTATTGTCTGACTGTCAGCAGCGATTTCGCAGCCCCGCTGTAAGTCACTGATCACTGCCATTACTAGTAAAAAAAATTATTAAAAATATCTCATAGTTTGTAGACACTATAACTTTTGCGCAAACCAATCAATATACACTTATTGGGATTTTTTAACCAAAAATATGTAGGAGAATACATACTGTATTGGCCAAAATTGATGAAGAAATTCGATTTCTTACATTGGATATGTTTTATAGCAGAAAGTAAAGAATGTTTTTGTTTCAAAATTGTTGGTCTTTTTTTGTTTATAGGGAAAAAAATAAAAACTGCAGAGGTGATCAAACACCACCAAAAGAAAGCTCTACTTGTGGGAAAAAACGGACGTCCGTTTTATTTGGGTACAATATTGCACGGCCGCGCAATTGTCAGTTAAAGTAACGCAGTGGCACATCGCAAAAAATGGCCTGGTCATGAAGGGGGATAAAACTTCCGGAGGCAAGTGGTTTAGAAAAAAAAAATTTACCATCTCAGCCTCATGGAGGAACTTACACTCTCATAATGTAATAATGCCTCCCATTATTGTACAGTAAAGGCTTGTTGGCTCGCCTTCAAATTCACATCTATTTTCCTGGATATCATGTCCACCTCAAATTAACCTGCAATATGTGTTATACAATGCATTGTATGCCAACGTCGGGTCTCTCCCTTTCTTTTACCTCCCACCCCCCATCCACCCTTTCTCTTCTCTAAATATGTTGTCCATGAAGTTGATGTGCTGAAAGCAGAAAAATTGGGCATCGTAATTTATTGTGTATTGGGCTGCGTAGCTGCAGACCGGTCAGGGTGCCCATGCTGACCTGTGTTCACAGCCAAAAGCGCCTACAAAGCACCTGTGAGCATCAGAACTGGACCACGGAGCAATGCAAGAAGGTGGTCTGGTCTGATGAATCGGGATTTCTTTTGGATGGCTGGATGTGCGGCCCCCACAGAGCCCTGATCTTAACATCATCGAGTTTGTCTGGGAATACATGAAGAGACAGAAGGATTTGACCCATCCATAGAAGATCTGTGGTTAGTTTTTCAAGATGTTTGGAACAACCTACCTGCTAGGTTCCCTTAAACTGTGTGCATATGTACCTAGAAGAATTGATGCTGGTTTGATGCCAAAGAGTGGTCGACCAATTATTTGATTTGGATTTCTCTTCTGTTCATTTACTTTCCATATTGTTAATTGATGAAAATAAACGAATAACACATATAATTCTAAAAGAATTCCTAATTTACAGCATTTTTTTTACACCTGCTTAAATCTTTTACCCAGTACTGTATGAGGATAGTGAAAACCACAATCTTCCATACATATAGTGCTAAATACTAGAACAAACGCAATCTAATACAAAATATAAACAATGTTGCAACATACCAAACACAAAAATAGATAACATGCCACAAATGTTACACAATATTATGTTAAAAGACTTGTTCACACCTACGCATTTTTCAGCTCGTAAAACACTCATCTCTGAAGTCTCAAAACGCCCAACAAGCAAAATCCCATTCATTTCAATACCACCTGTTCACGTCTTAGCGTTTTGTCGCCTGAAGCTCAAAAAAAGTACATGAGCTTCTTTTTTGGCAGATTACAAGCATTTTTGTTGGATGTCAATGCCTGCCTCCAAACACCTGCAAAAAATGCCTGAAAAATGCCCCAAAAAACGCCTTAAAAAAAAAACCCAAAAGAGCCTGAAAAACGCCCCAAAAAAACACCTGAAAACGATATTTTTTATTAAAAAAAAAAAACTAAGTCCCCTCCCCTTGAAAAAGTCCACATAGAATGAAACATGAAGCCTACATGCTGCTAGCCAAGCTGGAAGGAATTCGGTGTAAGCCCTGTAAACAGTGAGCGATGGAAGGAGCAGAGCGGCCGGTGGCTGACGGTGCATGCTTGTTCCCATTTTTTGCCAGACTTTTTATACACTGGGGTTACACAAAGGCCTCATGCACACAGGACAGTTTGCCAATTCTCCTAGAAACCTTTCCTCCTCACAGCAGCGTTTTTGCAGAAAAAACTCCTAACACTTGTAAAAGTGCGTAACGCGTTTTGGCACGTTTACAAGCGTTAAGTGCTTAATAATTTATTCTGGCTCATGAAATGAATTAATGCTCAAGCGCTCGGGGGTTCCCCACTGACAGCTGAATGTAAAAAAAAAAACATGCCAACAATTAAAAACAATGAAAACAGAACAGCTTGGTGTCCCCCCAATGCATACCAGGCCCTTCGGGTCTGGTATGGATTTTAAGGGTAACCCCACGCCAAAAAAAAAAATCAGTGTGGGCCCCCTCCCAAAATCCATACCAGACCCTTATCCAATCATCCAGCCCCGCAGGTCAGGAAAGGGAGGGGGGACGAGTGAACTCCCCCCCCCCCAACCATACCAGGCCACATGCCCTCAACAGGGAGGGGTGGGTGCTTTGCATGTTAACGGGGACAAGGGCCGCAGCTTATCAGAGTCTGGAAGCCCCCTTTAACAAGGTAGCCCCCACATCTCCCCCCCCCAGTTGAGAATGAGTATGGGGTTTGGATTTGGCCCTCATGTCATCTCCTGGCTACAAATGATATACTGTATGCAGGTCCAGTGGGGACTAATGGAAATCTATCCTCTTTTTCCTTGAGACGTGGGACTCAGCAGGGATGCCTGCTGTCTCCATGGCTTTTTGCCCTGGCAACAGAGTCACTGGCAATACTTGTTCGTTCCTCCAATACCATTTGCGGGCTGAGGATGGGACCTCTAATGGAACGGGTGTCACTGTATGCTGACGACACTTTATTGTATCTGAGTGATGCAGCTGGCTCCTTCTCAGCGGTGCTGGAAACTATCAACCTGTTTGGTAAATTTTCCAGAATTAGAATTTACTGGGGTAAGTCGGTGCTCTTTCCATTGTCCCTGTCTGCTTTCCCTCCCATCCGATCTCCCTGAAATGAGTTTCTAAATGTAGATATCTAGGAAAAGAAATTCAGATCGATCCCTTTTGCTACCTAGTGAATAATATTTATCCAGTCCTACACAAATTGGTACACTAATGCCGGGTCTGGAAACGTTACCTCTGACCCCTGTGGGTAGAGTAAATCTACTTATGATGACCTTCCTCCCTAAATTCCTCTATATTTTTAGGAATATTTTTAGAAATTCCCCAGTTCCCATTCCATCTTTGTTTTTTATTAAATTGGATAATGTCTCTAGGTATTTTATTTGGGTGTGTGCTGTTGCTTATATAGCTACTGTAGATCTTCTTTGCAGTTGCCCCTATCGTCCAGTGGGTCAGCTCTACCCTGCTTTAGGAAATATTACTGGGCAGCAGGCTGCTGGTTACAGAATGCTGATGGTTTTCACAAACAAGAATTAATCCAACGGTAACTTAGAGGCTGCCATCCTGGGTTCCTATTCAGCTCTGAGCAATCTAGTATATCGTGGCCCTAGATCTACGTCACTTATGACATCTCTGCTGCACACTACAGTATGTCTGTGGGACCAGGTGTTAGCGGCTATTGGTGAGACCAATATTATTTCCCGTTACATCTTGCTTTGGGGCAATCCTAAGCTGCCACATCTATGCTCTATCCCTGATCCTAGTGTATGGGCTGGATTTGGCATTAAAACATTACAACATATTATGTATGCGGGGCAGATCCTTTCCTTCGGAAGCATTTCAGTCGCCCTTTTGGATGTTTTTTAGATACTTGTAGTTCCTGCTTTACCATACAAGCGCAATTATCCTCTGGGGTAACATCATAAGGTAGAAAGATTCCTTTTCAACCGTAACTTGTAATTTCCCTTCATTGTTGATAAATCGGAGAAGGTTAGAACCCTGATCAGCTTTTATTTGCTCCCCATGTCCCTGTTGCAGATTTTCCCTCACTTCTTTTCTGATAAAACAGAAAGCCTGGAGCTGTACAGCTGTTTTCCAATTTCCCCAGCCAGACATTGTCCCTAAACACCATTCACTTCAATAGGAGGCCCATTCACATGGTGACAACCTGTGGAATGGCCTTCCATTGAAGTAAACAGGGTTTTGGGTGGACAGGTGTAGAGGGGCACACTAAGTGATTGTGAAGATTATTATCTAAGGACTAGAGGTGCTTATTATAACTATTGTATAATGTGGGGCACCATGCCTGCTAATATAAGCCTAACAGGAGATCATGTTTGTCTCCTATTATGAAAAACTAAATTTGAAAATCACACCCATAACAGGGTGATTGATGATAGTGCCGCGTGAGTCAGGATTAGGAGCTGTGCCAGTAAGCGGATAATTAATATGCGTCAATACATGGCTCCCAACCCATATAAGCTATATAGGAAGATTTAAAAATACCTCTAGACATACCTGCCCTTAATTTATTCCTTGTTATATATATCCCAAGATGAGAGCTCTGTTAGATTAGAGTTAGGGACCGCACTTCATAAAGAGGCCTTGACAAGGCATAGTGGCTTCCATATACAATTAAGAGGAAAAAGGAATAAATTAATCTGTAGTGACCTGTATATAATGCCCTAAACTTTCACATTACCCTCTCATCTCCCACCTACCACTGTATGTGACCTGTACACCTTCAGCTCTTGCACGGCAGTATCTAGCACACCATTTCCAAGCTCCATGTCTTACCCACCTCGATACCAGCATGTTCCATCTTTTCCAAATAAATTGTGGCAAAAAATGAGCTCACCATGGGGTGCCTACTCCCTATAAAGGGGTAATTTGGGGGTGTTTGTACTGTTCTGGCATTTCTATTTGATATTTTGCTAGAAAATATGAGTGAAAAGAATAAGTGAAAGAGCTTTTTTTCCCCAAATATTTGATCTTTTTGCTTCACGTACTGAAAAAGGACAGCTGAACTGTGGTTTTCCTGCCCCCTCCGCTATGCATCAAAATTGTAATATTAAAGCCTGACAAGGCTGTTCACGTGTACACGATGCTTTGCAGCAGCAATAGTTTTGACTTGGGCTGCGTAGTTTGAAAAGCGGCCTGTCAAACTCGCATATTGAGATCAATAGGGCCCCCCCGAAAACACAAACCCAATGCTTGGCTTGCAGTTGTAGCATTGGTCCCGCAGTGTGCAATTGTTAAAAAAATTATAAAAAGAATTTAAAAAAAAAAGGCGTTAGGAGGTGGAAGTACAGTAGCACCCTTTGTCTTCCAGCTGCTGCTAAACCACCTTCTGAAAAGCGATCCACTGTAGGCATTACTGCTTGTCTGAAAGAACCCTTAGCCATGGAAAATATAAGGCGGTTTAAAGGAGCATGCATAATCTAACCAGCATTAAAAAAAAAAAAAATCATTAAGATGATGGGGACTAGGGTGGTGGTGTCGCTGGACATAGCCAATGCCTTTGATTCTGTGGATTGGGGGTATATAAAGGCAGTGTTGAAGTGTATGGGATTTGGTCTGAGTTACTGTAAGTGGTTGTCCTTGTATAATGAGCCCTGAATGGTGTTAAAAATAGGGTCCTAGAAATCTTCTTTCTTTAAGGTTGGCAGGGGGACCAGGCAGGGTTGCCCACTGTCGCCCTTCCTCTTTTCTTTGATGATCGAACCATTGGCTGTGGTGTTGCGCTCCCCCCCTGAGGTAGGTGCATTGGAGGTTGGCTCTATCAGAGAATGCCTGGTGTTGTATGCTGACAAAATGGTATTATTTCTACAGGATCTGGGTCAGTCTCTGCGAGCAGTTTTTGATATTTTGGATACATTATCTGGTCTAAAAGTGAACTGGGACACATCAACCATTCTTGCGTTTGATCCGGGCACTAGGGCAGTGGCCGATGCAGCGTTGCCATTGCAATGGGTCACTAGCTTCACGTATTTAGGGGTTCGTAATTTCTACAGTGGTGGCGGATTACCTTAGTTTGAATCTGCTGCCTCTGCTGTACCTCCTTAAAAGAAGGGCAGAGGTATGGATGAATTCCCTTTGTTGGTTTTGGGATGAACAAACCTCTTAAAAATGAAGATCCACCCTGTTTTTCTATATTTTCTCCGCAATTCTCCTATTTGGGTCCCGTGTTCCTTTTTCCTGTCGGGTACTTGGCTTATTTCGTTTTTTCATATGTGGAAACTCACCTCCCAGGATAGGTCTCCGGGCTCTTCAGGAGCCCTGGGGACAAGGGGATCTTGCATTACCAGATTTGTACAAATATTTCCTGGCTGGCCAGGGAGTTTTCATGTGCAGATGGCTCCTTGGAGATGATGAGGATTCCACCACAGTGTTGGAGGCAGCAGCGCTGGGTTCATATGAGAGTCTTGGTCTCCTGGTGGATTGTGGTCCTGGGGCCAAATTTCCCTTAACGGGGACAATGCGAGCTACTATGAAGGCCTGGGATAATGCTCAGGAATTGCTGGCACCTGCGTCTGGCTCCCTATCACCGGGCTCACCACTGTGGTTGAATCCCAGTTTTCCTCATTTTCTCTCCATACCTGTTATATGGGCATCCAGAGGGGTTAAGACCTTGGGTGATATCACCAGGGGTGGCAAATTATCTCAATTTGCCGATCTGAAACAAAAATTTAGCTTGCCCAACCCGTATCTCTTCGGTTACCTTAAAATGGGACGTGCATTAATTTCCCAGTTTGGCTCCACCAGGGTGGAAATTAAACCCTCCACCTTGGAGAACGTCATACTGGATGAAGCCATGAAAAAAACGTTGTCGGAATTATATAACAAATTCTTCCCTGTTTCTCCCCCCTCGGTAGCCAGGTGTAAAGAACGGTGGACTTACAAGGAGAGGATTGGGATGATGTATGGAATTTCCCCTTTGCACATTTAGTGTCTGCAAGGAATCGGTTAATTCAATTTAAATTCCTGTAAAGAATATACTATACTTCTGCAAGACTATCTAAAATTTACCCAGGGACCTCAGAGGAGTATTGGTGCTGCTCATACACTCCGGCTAACTTAAGTAATTCATTTTAGCACTGCTCGTCAGCTCAGGAGTTCTGGACTGCTGTTGTGTGCTGTGTTGTGGAGATCATCTCTGTGCCGGTGCCAATGACCATGTCGACCGGTCTGCTTGGTCTAGTGGAGAACCTGGCACCAACTGAGACCCAGCACACCTTTCTCAGTCTTCTTTTTTGTTTATGCTCACAAGGCGCTGATCCTCTATTGCAGGGGTCTTAAAACTATGGCCCTCCAGTTGTTCAGGAACTACAATTCCCATCATGCCTAGTCATGTCTGTGAATGTCAGAGTTTTACAATGCCTCATGGGACTTGCAGTTCTGTAGCAGCTGAAGTGACGTAGTTTGAAGATCCCTGCTCTATTGGAAAAAAACAGTGACACCTTCTTCTATAACTTATTGGAAAGGACTTGCGAATAAGGTGACTTTGTTCTAGAAAGCTACATATTTAGGCAGAGACTGCCTAAAGAAGTTTGATAAGGTATGGAAGATCTGGCAGGAGAGCCCTGTCTCTGTCGCATAAGGTTGTCTGAATAATGGATACTTGGTGAGAATTAGATTGAAGGTGATGTAGAAGGTGCCTGACTATGTGCTCAATTACATTATCATCCTAAAGGCTACATACTGTATGTATGTGTTCTATAGTATGTATTATAGCTTAGATTATTCACATCTCCTAAGGGGGACTTACATTCTGGGATGGTGGAGTTGCCTGTAGGGTGGGGAACCTCGTTGGGGAGGGAATGGGAGTGGGAGGGGGTGGGTGCTTTTGATGTTTTTGTTTTATATATTCTGTTCAGTGTGTGAGTTTTTCTCTTTTAAAAAAAAAAGCAATAAAAAGAAATTGACAAAAAAAAAATCATAAAATATAGCGCTTTGTTGTAGATGACATGACGTCTGTTCTATAAGTCAATTTAAAGCACATATTCAGATATTCAGCCAAAACGTTTTTGTTGTTTAATAGACTGTGTAACAGTCAGAACCTCTGCCAAATTATTTTTTATTGTTATATGTGTCCTCAATGGATCACCTGACACTTGGATGAGAAAAGAAAGGGTGTACCACAAAGACAAAAAGAAACAGGGCAATAAAAGCCTAGCCTAAAATTTGAACCTCTCCCTACTTAGTACAAAAAAAAAAGAAAAAAACAACAACCCTGTTATGTTTATTATTCTGTGTTTCTGCTTTTCTGCTTGGTAGATTATCCCCCACTGAGAGCCCGTTCACACTATGTCGGATCCGACTAGGGGGCGACCTGTGAAGTCGCGTGCAGCGCGACTTCGGCGCGACTTGCACGGACTTCATAAAATGAATGTCTATGCAAGTCGCTCCAGGTCGCCCCGAAGTAGTACAGGAACCTTTCTCTAAGTCGGGGCGACTTGTGTCGCTCCTATTAGAACGGTTCCTGTAGCAGTCAATGGACCGCGACGGACCACAACTTGTCAGGCTGACCAAGTCGCCTGACAAGTCGTATTGGTGTGAACGGGGTCTAATGGCTTGGTGGTCATTGTGTCTGGTACAGAAAGTAATCAAAAGTCCAAAATGTTTGAGATATGACATGAACAGGAGGTGAGGGAAAATCTTCGAATGGGGACATATGTTCTGGTGACAACTGTCTAAATGGGGATATCCCCGTGTTTTGAACAGCTCCCCTCTCTGTGAGATACAGCAAGAAAAAAAAAAAAGTTGTAATTATTCCCTGCTCTATCAAAATAAAAAATACAACAGTTTTGGCTTTACGTATACTTTGATATAATAAAATTCAATGAAATAGACAGTACTCACTAAAACTAGTGGAAGAATTCCTTGCTTTGGTGGCAACTTAAAATTTTACCTTACCTTTCAGTTCCAGTGGTAATAGCCAGAACAAATAGGGAGGGTGGAAGTAAAAACTGGACAGGAGTGGTAACCTTTCCCCACCCTATCCTAAATTAAAAAAAAAGTTATGGCTCATTTTAATAGACAATGTGGGCTATGTGGGACTTTTAGTGAGACACCAGCAGGTATGCCCAGCGTCTCCATCCCTGTATCGGAAAAAACGAATTGAAAAGGATTAAGAGAGATGCATGGAAGCCAGCCAGCCCCCAGTCTGATGTACTCACCCTCCAGTCTGCCACCAACCAAGTAGACCTGACTCATGATATAAATAAAGAACAGGGGTTTAGTTGACACGCATTTGCAAACGCATGTGTAAGCTGCAGAGCCATGACACGGCACCCTGTTTTATCTGCAGTCCCTAACACTTTTAAATTTGAGTGTCTCCACTCTGGAAGCACATGGCTGCTAATGGATGGATAGGAGGCAGATGAGAGGGAGCAGCCCAAACTTCCCCCAACCCACCTCCATCCATGACTGGTCTAGTATCTCAAAACTCTAATAGCAATGTTCTTAAGATGGTACAAACTGAAAACGACCAGCTGAGAAGCATACACCTCCAACACCTTGGTGGATACAGTGTAAAACACAGATTGGGACTTTATATGAGGTAATTTGCCTGTATAGCACTGTGTCTCCATCCCTAATTTCATAAAATATTTGGGACTTTACGTGAGACAAGCAGGTCATGCTATGGTCTCCATCCCTGTATATGAAAAAACTGGGGTCAAATTAGACTGCATCCACCAAAAACGCACGAAAATCGCACAGTGGGACTTTAAATGAAGCACCAGCCTGTAGGCAAGGTGCTTCCATCCCTGGTTACATAGACAATGTGGGCTATGAGGGACTTTAAGTGAGACACCAGCAGGTATGCCCAGCGTCTCCATCCCTGTATCGGCTCATTTTAAGGCCTTTAGTGCTTTACACTGTAACTAAATTTTATGCTTCAAGAACCAAACCAATAGAAAATGAGGAATACAAATAAAAAAAAAATCCATAGGAGCGTATAAAAAAATAAGAAAATGGGGTTATAATGGTTTGAGAGAAATAGGGATGAGTTTAGACTTGTTCAGATCCTAGTCCCGAATCCCCCACACTATCCTGCAAGGAAGCTGTCACTACACAAAATCAATCATAAGCAGTTAAGGCATCCTCCACCCTGCAGCTGCACGTATATGTGCCCCTTGTATATGTGTGACTGCGAGGTTGGGAATGACTTGGCCATTTAGGATTGGCTGTGTGCAGTGACAGCTTCCTGGTGGGATAGTTTAGGTGGCTCCAAACTAGGATCCGAACAAGTCTGAGCTCATCCCTAGTTGAAATACCAAAGGGCTATTAAGCCGAAATTGAAAAGACTATTTTAATAAAAATAAGCTTTTTACACTTAGAGGAAGAGCATTGTAATTAGCTGCATTGACAGGTGCAAATAACTACAATGTATCTTTTTATACTACACTATAAGGGCTCTTTCACACAACGCTCCGTATGTCCGTATTTCATCCCATTTTTTTGCGGGTGATATACGGACATAATGCATGTCAATGGGATTGCGGATGTCAGCGGATGACCATCCGCTGACATCCGATTTTCGTCCTTTCAGTTCTGTTCCGTTTTTAGGAACGGAACAAAACCCTATTTTTCTTCCGTTTAAAAAACGGAACGGATGCAAAATCCCCATAGACTTACATTATGTCCGTATATCATCCGCAAACGGATGGGATGATATGCGGACATACGGAGCGGATGACACAAGTGTCATCTGTGTCCGTGAAAAAAAAAAGTGCCACAGCGGAATAAAAAATCGGAGCGGCCGTGTAAAAGAGCCCATAGGCTTCATTCTTGCAGCAGTAAAAAAACGCATATACAAGTGTTTTTTAATTATGGTTCTGAGCACAGCTGCATTGTTTTCAATGGAGCAATTCGCACAGGTGCGTAAATATGAGCTGCTTTCAGATCCATAACACAGAATCCAAACATCTGCATCTAAGAACATACAGCCGTAGCCAAATGTTTTGAGAATTACTCAAACATTAATTTTCACAAAGTCTGCTGCCTCAGTTTTTTATGGCAATTTGCATATACTCCAGAATGTTATGAAGAGTAGTGGCAGCAGGCAGATATGAGTGCATCTGCATGCATAGTGAGGTGAAGATATTTGAAGAATGGCTTGGTGTCAAGAAGGGGAGCAAGAAGCCACTTCTCTCTAGGAAAAACATCAGAGACAGACTGATATTCGGCAAAAGGTAGAGATTGGACACCTGAGGACTGGGGTAAAGTAATTTTCTCTGATGAATCCCCTGTCCGATTGTTTGGGGCATCTGGAAAAAACCTGGCCGGAGAAGAAAAGCAGGGCGCTACCATCAGTCCTGTGTCATATCAACAGTAAAGCATCCTAAAACAATTCATGTGTGGGGTTGCTTCTCAGCCAAGAGAGTGGGCTCACTCACAATTTTGCCTAAGAACACAGCCATGAATAAGGAATGGTACAACTTCTCCCAACCAACCACAGCAACAGTTTGGTGGGGAACAATGCCTTTTCCAGCATGATGGAGCACCTTAACATAAGGCAAAAGTAATGACTTCGTGACTTGGGAAACAAAACATCATAAAACATCCTAATTTTGGGTCCATGCCAAGGAAACTCCCCAGACCTTAATCCTATTGAGAACTTGTGCTCATTCCTCAAGAGGCGGGTGAACAAAAAACCCTGCACACATTCTCACAAACTCCAAGCATTGATTATGCAAGAATGGGCTCCCATCAGTCAGGATGTGGCCCAGAGGTTGATTGACACCATGCCAAGGTGAATTGCAGAGGTCTAGAAAAAAAGGATCAACACTGCAAATATTGACGTTTTGCATAAACCTAATGTAATTTTCAATAAAAGCCTTTGTCACTTATAAAATGCTTGTAAATATACTTCGGCATACCATATTAACATCTGATAAAAAGATCTAAAAAAACTGTGAAAATTTATATTTGTGTCATTCTCAAAAGGTCTGGCCACAGCTGTACGCTTTATGCTTATAAACACATTAATGTGCATTTTTACGCACGTAAATGAAGACTCGACAAAGGGGAAACACAAATTATTATAAAAATAAGTTATGTACAGTATGCATATGCATCTTTACGCATTTAAACACATCTGTGTGCAAGTGTTTTACTGATCATTATGCTGGAACTTTTCTCCAATACATGTGTAATTACATCAGTAAAATTTTTATGGCCATTTGAATGAACGCTTCAGTAGGCGACTTTCAGATAGGGTGATTTGTAAGATTGTCAAGCTAACACCTGCCCTCATCAGTTCACTCTAAAACACAAAAATCATGCTATAAATTCATCTCTAGATAGTATGGGGTCCTGTCCATGATGTTTCCAATGGTCTCAGCAGAGTGCTAGTGGGGATGCAATCAGCGAGGTGTGTTCCTCCATCTGCAGTAGGAATGGCCTCATTTTAGACCATTTTGGGAAGAAGTGCGGAATTTTGTTATGAAGGCCACACACTGTACCTTTACAAAGACCCCCTTGTGGCCTTTTAATTATGCCAACACTATGTTGGTTGAAGTCTACAATAGTAAAATCAAAATTAAAACAGCGCTAGCATATATACAAATACTCTTTGAATACGCCCAATAGGCGGGCAAAACGCGTTGACTTCCGGTACGGCTCTGACGCATCGTCATTTCCGGTTACACTTCTTGGATCGGCCGTGGAGCGCACGCGAACAGCAGCGTCCACAAGAATTTGGATCCTATACACTGCTCGTGTTTTAACCCCGTTTGTGAGTATGCCTTCTCCGCTTGGAGTATTCTAATAAATTATTTAAAAACGTACTTCACCAAATGCGGCCCTTCTTTTCAATTTGGGGTACATGGAGGGGATTAGGACCAGCTCTACATAAGGAAATACCTGGTACTACACTGCATCCTACAGGAGAACTCCCTGTGCAATATCTTGATCTCAGGCCATTTATATCTGGGGAACCGAGAGGGGTCACCGTCACCTGGAGCACTTTATATATATTTTTTAATTTCTGCACTGGAGCACTTTGAAATTTAATTGATCACTTTAATGAAAGGACTTTATTTATTTAAATTGATCTACACACTTGCATATATTTATAGCAGTTTTTGCACATTATACATATCAATGTTTTAGAGTTTTTGTATATATGCTAGCGCTGTTTTTATTTTGATTTTACTACCTATCTAAGTTTTTACTTAGCGTAACAGCAGCTGCATCACATTTTGATTACACATTTTTATTTTTATCACTTTTATTCCTTCATAAAGAGCGCAGGTTTAAATTAATATTTTTGAAGTCTACAATAGATCCCCCTCCCTTACCTTCCCCCAAAATTTTATTATGTTTAAAAGGGTTCCTCTGGGGTTAAAAGGTTGACAAAGCCAGAGCTAGATGCTGAATTCGGAGATGAGGAATAAAATAACGTGGTTTGCAACTGTTTTCCTTCAGTATTTTTCCTTTCTTGATGTATCTGATCTTTCTTGTTTTCCTAATTCAATACGGGTGTGGATTAATACATTACCACATGTGTGATTGCTTTGACATCTAAATCTTTATATGGTGACTGAAGAGGAGTACACAACATCTATTAAGTTCCTATACAGTGATTCATTGACAGCTGTATGCAAATGATGCAGGTTGCTGCAGCTCCACTAATGGATTTTTAGGTATATTTTGGGTCCTTAAAGAGAAACTACATTGTATCTGAGTACCACAAACCAAAAACACTATTTATTTAATTTTTAATATTCAAAGCAAACTCACCCATCCTTCCATGTCTCCATGCTTTTATTTATTTTATTTTTTTTCAGAAACCTCTTTGAAACACACACCCCTAGCATTTCTGTCCGTGGCCATCTTGAGTAAGGGCAGATGATTCATGTATGTCATGAGGGTTCTAGTGGAAGATAGACTAAGCAATAGCATGCAATGTCAAGCTGCAGCTGCCAAAGCCAGCAGAATATTAGCATGCATAAGGAAGGGGATATATTCCAGAGATAAAGCCATAATCCTACCACTTTATAAAACTCTGGTCCGTCCGTATCTGGAGTACTGTGTCCAGTTCTGGTTGGCAATCCTCAGAAGGGATGTGCTGGAACTGGAGAGAGTCCAGAGAAGGGCAACTAAACTAATCAGGGGATTGGACGGCCTAAATTATGAGAAGCGATTGCAAGTGCTTAATTTATTCTCCCTGGAGAAGAGACGCCTGAGAGGGGACATGATACTGATTTACAAATACCTCAATGGTGATCCCAGCGTAGGGAAAAACTATTTAGTCTCAAGGAGTGTAAGAGGACACGTGGTCACACAATAAGATTAGAGGAGAGGCGGTTTAACTTTAAGCTGTGTAAGGGGTTCTTCACTGTAAGGGCGGTAAGAATGTGGAACTTTCTTCCACAATTGGTGGCAACTGCGGGGAGTATGGCTACTTTTAAAAGACTCTTGGACGTGCATCTCAAAGATCACAACATTCAGGGTTATGGGAAATGAATACGTCACTGACACACACACCTGTACAGGTTGAACTGGATGGACTGTTGTCTTTATTCAACCTCAACTACTATGTAACTATGTAGCATTTACTTCCTGGAATCTGCCCTTAGCTCATGCAAGCAGGCAGGAGGGTGTGCTTAGCTAAGAAAACCTCTCCTCCCCTCCTGAGAACTCCTGGGATGTATGTCATCATTTGCCTAGGCACAGAAAGCAGGAAATTATTTTATATAGAGCCAACAGTTTGCGCAGGGCTTTAGATAACTTAAAAAATGTAAAAAAATCTATTTATCCAAGGGGATCAAGAAGCCAGCTAACCCGGAGTGTTACAGTAAAGGGGGTGACAAGTTGTCAAGCCCTGAAGATTGGGGGTAAAAGGGGGCACCAGGAAGGGCCCTGAAGTTCAGTAATACAGTCTACCTTAAAGATTAGCTACTTCAAAAAAGGAATACCTCAGGGAGTTTTAAGGACTCTTTCACAGCCATGGGCCAAGTGAAATAGCGGCCTAGCCGTGACATAGAAACATAGAAACAGAGTGACTAGCTCAACAAAGCGTTAATCAGCGTTAATTAGCATTTAACCAGCGTTAATCAGCATTTCATGGATCGTCCCTGCCTATTGTACATAGTTCAGTTCAGTTGGAGTATCCCACTCATCCCTTCTCCTACCCAAGTTCCTAATAAAACATAAAAACCAAAGAAACTGGACTGGTCCTTGCCTGAGGTAAATAACACTTGGAGTATGTCAGAATGTTCTATTGTTGCTAATGGTAACCCAGGGGAACCCACACTCAGCAGCTCCCAAGGGAGTAGTGCTACATATACATAGATCTTTTTATATATTTTTATGCATTTTTAGAAAGCACGTACTGAAAGAAATACGTTAGCCACCATTCCACAGCTACCGAAAATGCTAGTCATGCTGGTCTTCTGGCTAGGATTGAGCTGGGGGGCAGAAGGGCGTTTGCCCTCCACCAGGCCTGTACTAGGATATCTTGGACTGGTGTTCCAGATTGGAGATAATTTTCAAAGCCTGTCATGGGATAGAGTGGTATCAGCAATCATTGGCACATGTTAGGCATTTAATAGCTAAGGAGTGATCATAGCAACAGGCTCAGAAAATACTTTAATCAATGACTCCTTTTAGGCTGGGTTCATCACATCCAATTTGCATAACAGGTGACTGTGACCGGCTCTCAATGAAGCCAGTTCACACAACTCTGGGGTGGCCGTGGTCCACACTGGAAAAGTGTCCTGTGTGTCTTTGGCTCCGTTTCAGGCCTCAATCCAGGCAAAAATTCAGACCTGATTCACACCTGAAACAAAGAACATGGATGCACCGGCCCCCCTGCTGCGAGCTGTGGCCGCAGCTAGTGTGAACCTTACTGCTCTGAAATGTCAGGTGACCAAAGGTCAAGAGCCGCAAAGAAAGCTAATGCTGGAAGATGTGAACGAGTGTGTCACAGTAAGCCACGCCCTTTGCAAACACCCACATTTCATCCTAACTACCAGTCACTGTGAAACCATGGAACATCGTATATTTTTAGCCCACAGAAATTTGCTACTTCCATGAAAGAGCTAGTAGGTGGTGTTATACCACCAGGACAAAGCTTTCCAGTCGTTCTCTTTCCATATTCTTAACAATCATTAAAAAGTTGTATAGTCTATTTAAACTTGTCTGCCTTGATGTAGCAAAAACCCAAGCATTTTAGAACAGAAATCAAAGTATGTGTATTTCTAAAATATCTTGTACTCACTGCCTATTTAAATCAAGCACCAAAAGTAAAAAATCATTAAAAAAATTTAAAGTATGAAAATATTTTTGGATTTTTTTTAGATTTTAAATCCTTTTCCCCATGGGTCTTAGCATGTGTTAGGGGAACTCTTAGGGGGTCCATTGTAACGCTCCTGCGTTTTATGTATGATGTGGATTTTCAGCTGCAGAAATATTCCACTTCAGTAGTCATGTAGAGAAACGCTGAGACACCAATCCCAACTCCCAATGACTCATCATGTGTGGATGATCTCAATTCAGCAAGTAAATACACACACTCAATAAGATGTTTCCTAGAGTGACTTATGTATATAGTAACACAGTGATGATAGGCTGAAGAGACAGGTTGGGTAGAGATGGTAGATGACAGACACTTGAAAGGAAATGTTCTTGAAAGTAAGATAGTAGCAGATGGGATGCAGATAGGTTTAGCAATCATGTATGGTAGCAGATGACAGAGTAGCAGGTGGACATACAAGAGAGATCAACCCAGTGCAAGAACAGGTGGTAGTAGGCTCAAGAGCTAGCAATCTTAGATAATGCAGATGTAGTAATAGTCCTTAGTATGCAGAGCTAGATAGTGTAAGCTTTAGTATGAAGGTTATAGAGGTTTCCCCTGTGGGGTACTTATCACTAATAGCAATGTAGCAGAGGAGAGGTTCGGCAAGAGCGGATGATCTGGTAGCGGGATACAGGGATCAGCGCAGCGTGGTTCCGACAGCGAGGTATGCTTGCAAGCATGAGAGCTTCAAGACAGGTTAGCATCAAGGCACAAAGCAGTTTGAACGAACACATGTGAGTGAGAGCCGGCGATCTAAATAGCCATCCAGTCCGGCGCTCAGTGATGACAGCATCAGTCTTAAAGGTGTATGCGCACCTTACCAAAAGAGAATGGTGGGGCGCATACACTTATGAAAGAGTAATTAGGGTACCCAAAGGTACCAGAACATTACATCCATTCACCCCTATGCATGTACCTTGCCATGTATGCTGTAATGCACATGGAACAGTAGGAATACTCATGGAAATGCCTCACTGACCTATGTAGCTGAATGTACTATGGAGTAATAAATCCACAAAGACTCTACTAGAGCTCAGTCAATTTCTAGCAGCTTACAATGTGTCTACATAGAAAGTTACAATATTTATTTTGTTTTATTTTATTTTACTTTACTTTATTTATTTTTTATTACAATGTGTCTACATTAGAGGGCTGGTAGGCTACCAAAATTCTTCTTTAATGGAAAGTAAAAGGGGAAAGACACTATGATTTTAGTGCATCTGTTGTGAATTTGAAGATTAAAGCGTATATAATGGTTAAAATGTAAAATTATTTATGTATTTTCTCACTGTATTTAAATTTTCTAGCCTACTCCTATTATTCTGGACAATCTTTTACACATTATTCTTCTTATTAATATTCTTATCTTCTTTAACACATTTACTTTACTTTAAATTCTCCTTTGCCATGTGCATAGACACTGCTGTGTCACACATTTCACAGAGCCTTTCTTCAGAACCACAGAGGTGCTGAGAGGAGGCATTTCAGGAGGTGGAGTCAGTACAGGAATTAATGCTTGCAGACAGCAAGGTACCATGGGACATGTAGTCCTTAGAATTTGAAAGTAGACAGAGGAAAAGCTGTAAAGCATGCAGGGAATCCAGGATGATGTTGAAAGAGATGGCCAGCACACAGGCAGAACTCACAACATATAAGGAGATTTTTAAGGTGAGTTGATATTGGATTGTCAAATATAACTATTGTTTGTATTGCTATTACAATGTGAAAGTGTATGGTGTGACCATAGAACTCCTTTAATTTTTTCACAGTGCCCACAGCTACAGATGTGAATGAGGGCTTGTTTAATGCTTATGTTTATTTAAATATATTTCCCAAATCGTCTTCCAGGATAGCATATGCAGACTTGTATAAAGTACTCGAAATTTCTACTTGAGTAAAAGTACAAGTGCTCGATCAAAAAGTGACTTGAGTAGAAGTGGAAGTGCTCACAGAAAAAGTTACTTAAGTAGAAGTACTAAAGTATTCAACATTTTTTTTACTTAAGTATTGCAAGTAGTTTTTTCAAAAAATTTGCTACTTAAGTACTAAAAGTAAAAAGTACCAGTAGTTTTGAAAAAAAATTTCTACTCAAGTACTGAAAGTAGAAGTACAAGTACTGTGTTATGTAGTTATTAAAGAAAGAAGTCAAAAGTTTGAACATCATATTGTTTTTTATTATTTCAAATGATTTATTCAAATGATTAACCTGTGTTTGTTAGTAGTTTCTTGATGCACTTTAAGCGCTGTAGCACCATTTATTTGTTTATTTCATATTTTCTTTTTATTGGAAAGATTTGGTATAGCAGCTTTTATTATACACAGCCTTTATTTTCGTATGCGCTGATTTACAAATGACATTATACACATTTTTTTGAGCTTTATGCAACCTGCCATCTACTGTTCTGGCAGTGGTATTTTTTTTAAAAGTAACGAGTAACTATGCAGCACAAAAAAAAATACTTGAGTAGAAGTATCGAAATCATCGAAAAAATGTAGTGAAGTAAAAGTAGAAGTAGGAGAAAAAAATTCTACTCTAGGAAAGTACAGATACCGCATTTCGGTACTTAAGTACAGTACTTAAGTAGTTCTACTTCGTTACTATACATCTCTGAGCATATGTGATATAGGCACCTCTGCTAGCAAGAACAAGAAACACATCACCAAACACACTTTAAAAAGATAGTCCTTCTGCTGCACTGCTCACTTTTGGTGTTTCCTCCAGGAGATACATCGGCTGGAACCTAGGTGAGAGATGCATCTGTTTCTCTGGCTACCCTTTTTTCCACCCACCTATTAACCTACTAGGCTCCCCTGGGAGCAGCTGTTAGGGTTCTATGCTAGATTGCACTTCAAGACTCCATTGATTCGAAAGAGGTGGCTTGGCTCCCTTTCTCCATCTGTGCCTGGTGAAGTCCATGTCTGGAAGCAGCACAACCCTTTGAAAGAGACCAGCACAAGTTCTCAGTGCAGTTGCCTGGGTGTGTGCACTGTCCTCACTGTAGGGCACTTTGTGGTGGGGGGCTCACGTGGCAGTTACATTGGTGTTTGTGGCCTGGCTGTGTTCCCTTTTAATCCAGGGTGGGGTGAAGCCATTTCCAGGCATCAGAGACTTTGGTTCCAAGCCTTATTCTTGTTGCAGGCGACGGAGAAGGGCCAGCTGGTGCCCTAATGGTGGTTCCTTCCAGCAATGGCTGTCAGGATGCTACAGATGGAGAAGCTATTACTGCATTTTGGATTCTTCAATGCAGGCTGCATCTTAGGCAAATACACGTGTATTGGCACCAGCAGGACATGGGTAAGCTGGGGGTTGCTGTACCTTCTTGCTTTTATTTGTGTTTTTTCCTTGCTCGTAATCTGTCACGTGAGCTTCTTGGTGTTGTACTGTATATACACCAATAGAGGTGTACCAACTAAATTCGACAAGGTGAGGGGAGGTTGGATAAATGATAAATCCACTTTATCTGACTGATTGTCTATATACTGCTTTGCTTTTCTGAGGGTACAGTACTGGCTTTTGAGGGTCTCTGTGGATATATAGTATATTTGCTCACTGTTCCTCGGGGGACTGACTACTGGGATTCACAACTGTCTAGGATGTAATGTGTTGTTGCTTCCTTAAATTGGTATGTCAATATTTTACATTGGAGCTGTAATGCTTACTGGTGTTGATGCATTGTAGTTCTGAATGTTGTTGATTGTTTTCTGTTTTGTACTTGCATATGAAAATGCTAATAAAAAGAAGTTTAAAAAAAAAACAAAAAACAAGAAAAACGTTTTGCCCATGGGAATAAATTGTGCAATAAATTTACAAATAAATGCAGCACTAAAAAACATAACAAATCCTGTGAAGAACTGTGAATGTATAATGAAAAAAATAAATAAATGAATATAAAAGATGTGATAAATTAGATGAGTGAGTCCCAAGTGAAAAATGAAGGTGAACCATCCAAACTTATATGAGTGATCACAAATTGCAGACAGATCCCCACACCAGCAAAGTGGAAGTTAAATGCGCTCACCGGAGGATATGGACCCAAACTACCATACAGCAAATGGGTAATAAAGACTGGATATTAATCATGGGTCTCCTCAAGGGTGGCTGGATCCAGGGATGTTCAAACAGATGGCCATGAAGTCTTGAACGAGGATGGCTGAATCTCCCACTCAGATATTCATATATGGAGATAAGCCAAACAACACAGACAAAAAA
The DNA here is from genome assembly GCF_965119305.1 of Pelophylax lessonae. Lineage (NCBI taxonomy): Eukaryota > Metazoa > Chordata > Amphibia > Anura > Ranidae > Pelophylax > Pelophylax lessonae. The sequence continues at coordinate 55,447,861 of NC_138778.1, read as the reverse complement.
ACGCTTACAGGGATTTATTAAAGTAAATAAAAACACTTACAAACGTCCATGAAACAGCACAGGGATTAAATCAGATGGCAAATATGGTGATTCTGACTTATTCATAGGAAGTTAGGAAATTTTGAAATGCTCATTGATGCCAATATTCCCTCTCAGTCTAAGTCTTGAAAAGCAGCCCTAACATAAATGAAATCATGTTATGATCTCTGCTACCCAGATGTTGTTTTATTTGAGCATTAAGCTCTGCATGGTTTAGGATTACCAGTTCCAGCAGAACATCATTTCTAGCCGGGGCCTCAATGAAATGTACCATAAAATTGTCTAGTAATAGGTTTATAAATTTTTGCCCTTTAACTGTAGCAAAACCATTACTCCAGTCAATTTCAGGATAATTAAAATCCCACAATATCATCAATGTGCTAGCCTTTGCAGCACCTTCTATCTGTGCAAGGAGTTGAGTCTCCACCTCTTTATTAACACTGGATGGCCTATACTAAAACTCCAATGATTACATTTTAGTACGCACACCCATATGCAGTTCCACCTATAATGCGTCATCCTTATCACACTGTCCATTAACTAGGTGCCCTTTCACACTTGCTTTGAGATCACTTCTCACATAGAGACAAATACCACCACCCCTCCGTTTTACCATGCCTCTCTGAAAGAGAGCATAGCCAGGAATAATAATAGCCCAGTCATGTGAAGAATGAAGCCAAGATTCCGCAATACCAATGAAATCATAGTTCTTGTCATGCACCAAAGCCTCAAACTCACCTATTTTTGCTTGGCAGACTTCTAGCAATGTTAAACAAACACTTGAATTTATTGTCATCCATTTTGCACATGTATTTCACATTTTTTTGTAGTACAAATAGTACAATTTCCATTGATTGTAACATAGGAACCTTCTTATCATCTGCCATAGCCCTTCCCTCATCGTCTGCCATTCCACCCATCATTAGGGATTGACCCCTGTCTGACCTGTCTGCCCCATTATAAGCTAATTCACCCTCCCTCCTTAATCCTAGTTTGACCTCCTCCCACTCGGTCTATTGTAAAAGGACGGCCGGGCAGGAGCCCTGTTTTTCTGGGAGGACTTCATATGATGTCCTCCCAGGGTCACGCGCGCCCCTCGGGCCACTCACAAGTGTGATCTGTCACCTTCTGTGTCCACCATCACAGCTGATGACAGATCACTGCATTGGCATGCTGCTGGTGCCATGTGATCGCTGTGGCAGATCACAGTAGATCACATGACAATTGTACACAATGAAAAGCTTTGACTCATGCCTTTCATTGTGTTTAATTGGGATAAGCTCTGTGATTGGTCACAGTGATCACATGGTACAGACAGGGCAAATCACAGCCCACCTGTACCATGTGATTAGCTGTGGCCAATTACAACCAATAACAATGGTAAACATTGAATGAGTAGTTTTCATTCAGAAAAAAATATTGTTTATTACTGTAAAATTCATCATAAGTAAAAAGAAAATCCTAAAAGAAGAAAACAAATGTACAGTAAATTTTATTTTTTTTAATTGAAAAAAAAAAATGTTGCAAACATTTTTTTTTTACATACTGTTACCAGTCAGTATCACTGATCACATCAGTTATATGATTGACGCTGTACTGTACTGGTGACAGTATGTAAAATATTTGAAGGTTTGTTCCTCTCCTCTCCCTGAAGCTCCAGTTTGTGGATGGGGCCATATGTAATGCAAGGCTATTACCCCGCATTGAATGGTAACAGCAGCTCAAAACACTTTATAGAGGAGGCTGCGGGAACCAGTCACAAAGACTGAGAGAGCTTGTAAGAGCCAAGAAGCCAAGAGTAAGGCTACATGGTGAATGAGGGATTCAGTTTTCCTACTTTCCATCTACCATTGACCTTTGGAACATCCGTGGGTACAATTTGTTCGAGAGGAATCCCCATATCCTGTATGTGAAGCCTGTATGACAGGCATGTTCAACCTGTGGCCCGGAACTGCAGGCAATGCGGCCCACTGCCCCCTGACAATTTTTTTTTTTTTGCTGGGGAGGAAGGAAGTTGAGTCGGGGGCACGGCCACAGCAGCTTTCAACTAACTGAAGGCAGAGGCTGCCTCTGAGGGGAGGGGAGGGGGGGGGCAAGTGCCGCCGGATTACAAACAGAACGGGTATCTCCTGCTTACCCGGCAGCCGCTGTCATACGATGCCCCGTCCCCTGGACCGGCTCTTACGATAGACAGCACATTGGTGACATCTATCATGGGAGCCGGTCCAGGACGTAGAACTTCGCATGACAGCGGTCGCCGGGTAAGCGGGAGATCCCACACTCTCCTCTCTCTTCATTGCAGGCTGCATTGGATGGGCATGCACTGGTCAGGCTTCTTTGGATGGGCATGCACTGGTGAGGCTACATTGGATGGACACTGATCAGGCTGCATTGGATGGGCATGCACTGGTCAGGCTGCATTGGATGGGCACTGATCAGGCTGCATTGGATGGGCACACACTGGTGAAGCTACATTGGATGGGCATGCACTAGTGAGGCTGCATTGGATAGGCACGCACTGGTGAGGCTGCATTGGATGGGCACTGGTGAGGCTGTATTGGATAGGCACTGATCAGGCTGAATTGGATGGGCATGCACTGGTGAGGCTGCATTGGATGGGCACTGATCAGGCTGCATTGAATGGACATGCATTGGTGAGGCTGCATTGGATGGGCACTTATCAGGCTGCATTGAATGGGCATGCACTGGTGAAGCTGCATTAGATGGGCACTGTTTAGACTGCATTGGATGGGCATGCACTAGGCTGCAGGTGCCGTGCGATCTTCAGCGGAAAACTTAGGATGTCTGCAGTCAGTGACAGAGCTGCAGCTTCCTGTATAATTCCGGCTCTGTTACAGGGGGAGTGATACGAAATACCCTCCGCCTGCGACAGAAGCCATACAGGAAGCAGCGGCTCTGCTCTCTACTGCAGCTGCTGCTTCCTCCAGCAGTACCCAACGTCATGATCAGCAGTACCCGCATGACCAGCATTACCCACCAGCTGTAACCGCCAGCAGTAACCACACCAGCAGTACCCGCCAGCAGTAACCACCAGCAGTCTGCAAAATAAGTAGTAAATGTGAATTAGCGTGTGTAAATTTGTTGCAATATGTTTTTTAATAACTAGTTGTGTTTTGTCATAATATGTCATGTCCTTATTCATACATATATGAATAAGGGCATGACATTTTCTGACTGCCTAAGTCATATGTGCTGGGGGCTAGTTACCCCCCTAGCACATAACTGTAAATATCCCAGCATGTGCAGTGTTTCTGACTCCTACCACCATCACCACTTCAAATCACTGAAGTGGTCATGTTTGTTAGAGTGTTCCTTTAATATCTCTCAGAAGAAGTAAACCTCTGTATACTGTATGAAAAAAGGGGGTTTTTTTTGTTGGATATGCTAATTCATTCAGGAGACCTCCAATCCTAATATGCAATGAATAAAATTATTATATAAGAGGGGCCAGGTTTAGACTTTAACAGGGTACAAAACACCGGTTCCTCTAAATAAAAGGAAATATATTGTTGAGGGGGGCTCCTGATGGGTGAGTGCAAGTTCAAATAACAAAAAACTTATTCAAGAAGTGTATACATTTATTAAAGAGATAAAAGAGAAAAAATTGTTAAAAGAGAATAAATCTCACAATACATTATACAAAGTATACATATAGTGTAACCATTGTAGTCTCAGACAGAAGGGACGGGGCTGACGCGTTTCGCCCAGAGGCTTTCTCAAAGACCACGTAGTATCCCAGGCGGACTATTACAAGGAAAAAGATACATAATTAGATTCAAATTTACATAGCATTTTTTTATCTTTAATGAACAACTATTACATTCATTTTTACAATATAATACTATAAGAGGTTATGTTGCGCTCACCAAGTTACTAAAAATTATGAATGATGGTTTGGGAAAGCCATGAAATCCGGTCACTGACCACGCATGCCACACCACAGGCGACCAAAGGGAGCCAAACAGAGGGGGCTCACAGCCCACGTAATTAACCAGGGCTAGACCCAGAGGGGGGGTGTCGAGCCTGAAATCCTTAAATAGGTCACCTAAGACTCACGGGCAAACGGAACGCCGAGGTATCCATCACATTACCCAAAATATCAAAAAGCAAGGGTCTGAAAAGAAAGGGATCATAATGAGCCAAAGAGCAATACCCAAATGGTGATCCCCCACAAGCAGGGGTGATTGCCCCGATGTTTTAGAGGCACACCACCCAGATACAACTTCCTCTGTATACTGATTCCATTCCATTTCATCATCCTCTAGTTGCGTTAAATTAGTGTGGGGGGGGGGGCGTGGCGGCGCGGGAAGGGCATAGGGGTGTTTTATTACTTATATACCTTAACTATAAGATATATTTAATATGCGGTCCAAGAAAATTTCTCTACACTTAATGTGGCCCAGGGAAGCCAAAAGGTTGGAAAACCCATGCTGTATGATCTGTATGCTATATGGCAGGGGTGGCGAACACACGGCTCTCGAGCCGCATGCGGCTCCCGGCCAAACTGAATGCGGCTCTTTGGTTATCATTATTATTTGGTATACTGTGGCTCTAGTAGTCTTTGCCAAGTTTGGATGCTGTGGGACCTCTGAGGAGAGATCTCCAAGCGCGTATTCCCGCCCCCAGGCTGCGACATCACGTCTCCCATCTCCCAACACTGCACGGGCCAGAGAGCGTGGGGACCCGTGTGTCTCCCTCCCGCCTCAGCTGCCTGTCACGTGTCTGAGTGACTGACGAGAGCTCAGCTCAGCCGAGACAGCCGCCCGCTGACATCTTCCCCTGCGCATATCAACAGCAGCAGGTGAGGAGGGGGGGTCTCTGATGGGGGACATTTATGTGTGTGGGGGTCTCTGATGGGGGACATTTATGTGTGTGGGGGTCTCTGATAAGGACATTATTGTGCAGGGGTCTCTGATGGGGGACATTTATGTGTGTGGGGGTCTCTGATGGGGGACATTTATGTGTGTGGGGGTCTCTGATAAGGACATTATTGTGCAGGGGTCTCTGATGGGGGACATTTATGTGTGTGGGGGTCTCTAATGGGGGACATTTATGTGTGTGGGGGTCTCTGATGGGGGACATTTATGTGTGTGGGGGTCTCTGATAAGGACATTATTGTGCAGGGGTCTCTGATGGGGGACATTTATGTGTGTGGGGGTCTCTGATGGGGGACATTTATGTGTGTTTGTCTGTTTTGGCAGGTCACTGCGTGGTGTGGCTCTCTGACTCTCACAGTTTAAAATTTTGGCTCCTTTTGTCGAACTTGTTCGCCACCCCTGCTATATGGCATTATAGGTCCATGACATCTGGTGAGCGCATATTTATATTTGTTCCCTCTGGTGACGGGAACCTATCTGCTACTGTGATCACCTCTACCATTGCTGGATACATTACTTTCACATATGGGACTTCCTATTGTGTGCTCTAGACACACCTTCTGTGTTATATGGAACTTTTATTTATGTTATGATATGTTGTCACATTTGTTTACCATATCAGTCATATTGTGAATTGTCAAGGTTCACACATTTATTTATCTTAGCGCTGCACATATATTTTATACTGTATAGACTATACCCCCTTGTGATGTGTGTTGCCCCCTCATTGAACTCACCTGAGCTGTCTTGCCCGGCACAGCAAGCAGTGCATGGTTGAAGTACCTGGTCTGCGAGTCCCCGTTCAGTTCCACCATCCGGCTCAGTGCTTTCACGGTTCCACCTGCCAGCAGAGTTCCTCCACCTGCTCCCCCAGCCTCCAGTTCTCACACTGCAGGTCAGTGATGGGAGAAGGGCCCTGCCAGGTGCAGCACGTCCTCCAGCTGCCTCTCTGTAAACATAAACAAAAAGAAGGGCGCACCAGCCTAGCGCATTATCCTCAGTAGGCTTTTATTGGTAAAATATTAAAAAATAGCTACTCACAAACATGCGATGTAAACCAGCATATCAACTCCATTGAACAACGGCCATGATGTTAGAGTCCAATATCTCATAAAGGTGAAAGGCTAACGCGTTTCGAGGCAGTGCCTCTTCCTCAGAGCCTCCAGCTGCCTCTCCACCCTACACCTGAACTACATCATCTCAGCTTGCAGCCCGTCCACAGTCTCCCATAGCAGACATTCCCTCTCCTCCTCCAGTACACTCCTGCAGACTGGCCACACCGACATGTCCACCCCAAGCTCAATGCTAGTGGGCAATGACAGGCAGTGATTGGAGGCTTAGGGCTGACTTTAGCTGCATTGAGCAGCGATCCACATCATCCAGTGAATGACCTTGTCTGGTGCCAGGATCTCAGCTCACTTCTGCTGTGTGCAGGTGAACCTGGGTGTGCGGGGGAGGGGCAGCGGCTCTAGAGGTGACATCCACCGGGAATGAGCATGTGACAGGAGAGGAATGTGGCACTGGCTATGGCACTTCACTTGCACAAGCACGTGTAGCACCCTCCTAGGTAGGTGCTAGGTAAAACATATCTGTGACCCTGTTCTGCTTATCAGGAGGGTCTGATCTGTTAGTTTAGCCTGTCACATGTTTCCAAGTGTGATTCACTGGGCCTGAGGGAGTGTCCCCACTGCAGTCAATGAGGGAGCTCATTGGACAGTGGAGGAAACCTAGCCAGTGGCACACTCTGTTTTAGGTCAGTTCCAGTGGGAGGGCATTCCTGCAATGCATCCTGGGATTGCACACAAATAGGAGGGGAGCATGGGATAGGGTGTCTTTGGGCGGGGAGCCAGGTCCCAGGAGGAGGGTGATGGCTGTCTCTCCTCCTGTTGCTGAGGAAGGTGGTCCAGGCAGTCGGCCTAGCGGGACCAGGGGATGAACTGTACTGCAGAGGATCCATTGTGTGCTGACCAAGTGGAGCTGTGGGGCAGGATTCTTCTAGAAAACAGTATCGTGAGTACCTAAGCATCTGCTCAGGGGTCTGCCTAAGAGATGGGACCACTCCAGGAAGGTCAAGGGGATCCAAGAGCCAGCTAATCCGGAGTGTTACTGTAAAAAGGGGGTGCCAAGTTGTAAAGCTCTAAGATTAGGGGGCAAAGGGGGTGCCAGGAAGGGCCCTGAAGTTGCTCAGCAGTACAGTCTACTTTTAAGGACAGTTACCTCAGGAAAGGAGTGCCTTAGGAAGCTAAAGGACTCTCTCACAGTCAAAGGCAAAGTAAATTAAGCGGCCTAGCCGTGACTAGCTCAACCAGCGTTATTCAGCATTTATCAGATCGTCCCTGCTTATTGTGCATAGTTTAGTTCCGTTGGAGTATCCCACTCATCCCTTCTCCTATCCAAGTTCCTAATAAAACATAAAAACCAAAGAAACTGGACTGGTCCTTGTCTGAGGTAAAAACACTGGGAAACATGTCAGAATGTTCTACTGTTGCTAATGGTAACCCAGGGGAACCCACACTCAGCAGCTCCCATGGGAGTAGTGCTACACACGTTTCCTTGAGGATTCAGGAGTTGGATTTTGCACTTATTGTGGAACATTCTTGACACTAAAACTGTGAAACATTTTGTCCGCAAAATTTAGTTGCACAGCTTTTTCGTAGCACTTTCTTTTGATGATTGTGGAATTTATAGTGTCTAATTTTGCACTCTTTTTGTGAAATATTCTAAAACTAAAAATGTATTGCACAGCACGCTGGCACTTTGATTCTGGAAAAATAGAATTTTTTATTCACTGTGGATAATTATTTAAATAGATTTTGTTTGTATTGATTAGTAATATTTGCACATAGATGTGATGTAGTACACAGGTTAGATAGTTTATAGAGTTAAAGAGGTTGTAAACTCGGTAAAATTTTTTTTTTTTTTTTTTTACAACCTGAAAGAGAAATACATAATGAGCTAGTATGCATCGCATACTAGCTCATTATGAAATACTTACCTTAGAACGAGCCCCCGCCGTGCCGTCCGCTCACCTCTATGACGGGCGACATGTCTAGTCGCCCATCTTCCGGGATCGCGGCATCCGGCCATCTGATTGGCCGGAGCCGCGGTGACGTCACTCCCGCGCACTCGCGCGGGAGCCGACAGTCACGTCACGGGGCTCTGAAGGAACGGCACGAGCGGCCGTTCCTTCATAGCGCATGCGCCAGTGACATCACTGGTGGCATCTAAGGTAAATATCTCCTAAACGGTGCATGTTTAGGAGATATTTACAGTACCTATAGGTAAGCCTTATCATAGGCTTACCTATAGGTACAACTTGCAGAGGAGGGTTTACTTCCTCTTTAAAAAAGGTAAAGGATAATTTTCACCTTTGGGAACATGTTACATTTTGAACATCTTACATGTCGGCTAGCCCGTACAGGATGTACGAGTAATACTGGCCATACACTATATGAAAAATTGGCTGAAATTCGGTCATTTGGACAGTTCTTTCAATTTTCGGCCAAGTAATGGGCACGAATCGGTAATCGGTTGTGATGTTTTTGAGCCGAAAAAACGAAGGACAAGTTTGGAAATTTTCTGACGAACGAACGATAAATTGAAAGGTTAATGTGTTTCTCGTCCAAACTGTATGCACTAGGTAAATGGGAAAAAAAAAACCAAAAAACTGATTCATTTATGTCCATTGAATGATTTATCGGTCATTACATGATGACACAATTGTTTGCTCTCACGGCCAAGTGTTAGTTTTTCGAAAATTAGTTTGAATGATTTTTCGTAGCCAGCATAAGCCAATATACTGACAGTGTGCAGGAGACCTGCATGGCATCAGCGATCTCCTGAAGTCCTGATCGCTGGACTTATGTTTTGCATGCCCCTGCAACAAAAAAATAGTCAATGCACATTTTTTTTTGCTGCCAAAAAATCTGCATTTACAATTTTCTTTTTAAAAAAGCGAACTTATCCTTAAAACCTTCTTCACGATTTCCTGTCTATATGTTGGGATAGTCTGATTTTGCAGAGGGCTTAGACGTAAGGTAATGTCTTGTAAGGCATGGCAACATTTGTTTTGAGGAGAGGTGCAGCCAGTTATTTTCTTCTGAACTAGGACATTTACAGAGCATATGTGGTTTTTGCGCACTTTTATGGTTACCTCTTAGTTGCATTTTGCTATTATATTGTCATCTCAATAAAGTTTAATAAAAAAAAAAAAAAGAACAAAAGAAAAAAAAGTGTAACAAAATAAATAAAAAAACAGCCAAAAATTGTTTAAAGTCCCCGGCCACCATATACCCATGAACCTAAAAATGCACCATGTCTGTCTACTTATAAAAATGACAATTGTCCCACACATATTAGGTATCATAAAAGCAATAATTTTAGGAATATCATTCATTGCTAACTCTAAACTAATGACATGTAAAGGCTATAAAAGCCTCATCTATGGACAATTTTGGATACTGTAATTTGTTGTCGTTTCACAGGTGCAATTTTAAGGCCTGACATGTTTGGTATCTATTTACTTGATATAATCCCATCCTTTAAATTTTACCAAACAATTGGGTAATATATTTTAAGTTATATAATTTATTTTTTGCCTCCTGTGGTCACCTATGTCCTGATTTGGCTGACGCCATTGGGAACACCTCTTGAATAGCTCAGATTATATATTCTAGTCATATGGCAGCAATTTTGGGGTAAGCACCCTGGATCAACATTAATGAATGTATGCATACACCTGTTGTGAAATTAATGTATATTTATACTCTGTCCTTATTTGATATAGTGCCGTGACACTTTAGCGGATGGTACATCCCCTAAAGAAGCCCAGAGGGCGAAACATGTCAGGATTCACCACCACAATATCGCTATGAATTTTAGGATAATACAAAATGGATCATGATTGTACTCAGTTTTATTTGTATATATTGTTTTAACTATAAATATTGTATTTTTAATGAACTTTTTCTGCTTGTTATGATGCAACCTAAAAGTCCATTGAAATCCCCCTTTTCATTTTCCACCAGTATTTAAGGTATGTGGTGCTTTAGTTAAATGATGATTCACCCACACCAACCTACATTGGGTAATATATTACTGTATATATATGCAGATAAATGAAATAGTGTTTTTTTTTTTTTTTTTAAAGTATGGGTTTCACAAACAGGTGCACTAATATAATTTATTATTTAATTATGTGGCATAAAAAATTGTAACTACCATCATTTTATTCTCTTTTTTTTGGTAAAAGAAGTCTCTGTTTACAGGGATTATGTTTTGGAAGTCAGGGGCGTCACAAGGGGGGTGGTGGGGAGCGGACCGCACCAGGGTGTCCTCCGGGGGGAGGGTGACACCGCGGCCGCCCCTGCTGAGTCTGCTCTCTGCCCCTTGCCGCTCAGCTCCCGAATGCGATCCATCCGGCGCCGCCCACTGTGGAGTGGTGGGGGAGACAGGTGTGCGGTGTGGAGAGGGACTTTCTGGGGGAGGGACTAGCCTGTGCAGCGCGGGAGACAATCAGCTGTCGAAGAAGCCGGCGCGGCCAGGAGGACGAGGAGTCTCACAGGAGTCAGGACAGACAGTCAGCACTCAGCATCAATCAGCAAAGAAGGCGGCAGGCGGGGGAGAGGACAGAGAGAGCCTGGTGACGGTCTGTGTGGTGCTGGTGCTGCAGCTGCAGGAAAACCCCAGAGTCGGGACAGGTGAAAAAAGGTAGGTGAGAGCTAGTGACTGACTGAGTGAGAAGAAGACTATGTAAAGGAATGGGGATCTATTTTATGGGGAACCTGCCCTTGCCTGGCCTGCTGTAAGGGGGAAGTTCTGGGGGACTGGACCTCACCCTGGCCTGTTGTAAGGGGGGGATCTATATGGGGGACCAGGTCCCCCATATAGATCCCCCCTTACAGCAGGCCAGGCTGAGGTGAGGTCCCCCATATAGATCCCCCCTTACAGCAGGCCAGGGTGAGGCGAGGTCCCGTCCCCCATATAGATCTCCCCCCTTACAGTAGGCCAAGGTGAGGTGAGGTCCCCCATATAGATCCCCCCTTACAGCAGGCCAGGGTGAGGCGAGGTCCCCTCTCCCATATAGATCTCCGCCCCTTACAGTAGGCCAGGGAGAGGTGAGGTCCCCCATATAGATCTCCTCCCTTACAGTAGGCCAGGGTGAGGTAAGGTCCTCGGACCTCACCCTGGCCTGCATTAAGGGGGGATCTATATGAGGGACAGGACCTCACCTCACCCTGGCCTGCTGTAAGGGGGATCTATATGGGGGACCTCACCTCACCCTGGCCTGCTGTAGGGGGGATCTATATGGGGGACCTCACCTCACCCTGGCCTGCTGTAGGCGGGATCTATATGGGGGACCTCACCTCACCCTGGCCTGCTGTAAGGGGGATCTAGATGGGGGACCTCACCTTACCCTGGTCTGCTGTAAAGGAGGGCCTATTGGGGACCTTCCCTGGCCTGCTCTAAATGGGGATCTATGGGGACCCTGCACTAAAGGGGATCTATGTCATAGATCCCCCTTTAGAGCAGGATCCCCATAGATCCCCCTTTAGAGCAGGTTCCCTATAGATCCCCTTTAGAGCAGGCCAGGGTTCCCATAGATCCCCCTTTAAAGCAGGGTCCCCATAGATTCCCCCTTTAGAGAAGTGCCCCCATAGATTATGTGGGGACCCTTCTCTAAAGGGGGATCTATGGGGACCCTGCTCTAAAAGGTGATCTATGGGAACCCTTCTCTAAAGGAGGTTCTAATACCGCTTAAAATGTTTGTTTACATTTATTTATAAAAGTGTGTGTGTGTATATATATATATATATATACATACACATATACACACGCACATGTGTTTGAGCTTTGGTTTGAGGTGCACACCCTAATGCCATAGGCTGCGCACGCCTATGGCTCTGCCTCTGCCCACGCCCCAGATCCTTCTCTTCCTTTGTGGACCCGGGGCGCAGAGCAGTGTGCCCCGAGCCCACCCATTGTGTGACAATAGTGAATGAAAATTTGCTATTGTCACACGGATCCTCCTCCTGGCCAATCAGGAAGCGGGATCCGCTTCCTGATTGGCCGAAAGGCAAAACCATGCCATTTGCCGAGGAGGAGGTTGAAGTTACATACTGAAATATACTGAAGTTACGGACTATTTAACAGCACAAATCAAAAAGCACCTTATTTCTGTCTGGGCACCTTAAGTTTAATTGCACTATTTTCCACATTGGCACTTTTTTATGAGTAAATGTAATTGCACTTTTTTTGGATAATACAAATATTTTGTATGAATATTGCATATATGTTTTGAATAGAGTAGTGTATATGAATTTGCACTAAGTAAATGCACTTTGGTCTTTATATGTATGGACCCTTTCACACAGGCGGACCGTTCAGATCCGCCTGTCAGTTTTTTTTGGCGGATCTGAACGGTCATCCCATGCATCTCTATGTCAGCTGACATCCAATCCTATCCATTAAATCTGGACGGATGGAAACCCTATTTTCCATCCGTCCAGGGGATCGGATGGGATCGGATGGGATCGGATGAGAACAGACAGACGGTCCATTCCCATTAGATTCCCCCATAGAGATGCATGGGGACCTGACAGCTGTGTTTTATTATTTTCATATGATATTGTAATTTAACCACCTCAATACTGGGCACTTAAACCCCCTTCCTTCCCAGACCAATTTTCAGCTTTTAGCGCTGTTGCATTTTGAATGACAATTGCGCAGTCATGCAACACTGTACCTAAACCAAATTTATGTAATTTTTTCCCCACAAATAGAGCTTTCTTTTGGTGGTATTTGATCACCGCCAGGTTTTTTCTTTTTTGGTGCACAAATAAAAAAAGACCGAAAAGTTTGAAAAAAAAAAAAAAGTTTTTTTGTTTAGGTTATAAAATTTTGTAAATAGATACGTTTTTTCCTGCACTGATGAGCACTGATGACGCCGCACTGCCAGGCACTGATGAGGAGACACTGATGGGGTGGCACTGATGGGATGGCACTGATGGGGTGGCACTGATATGCAGCACTGATGGGCACTGATAGGTAGCACTGATATGTAGCACTGATGGGCACTGATATGTGGCACTGATAGATAGCACTGATATGCAGCATTGGTGGGCACTGATAGGCAGAGCTGATGGGCACTGATAGGCAGCACTGATGGGGACTGATCGGCGGCACTGATGGGCACTGATGGGCACTGATAGGCGGCACTGATCGGCACTGATGGGGGGCACTGATGGGCACTGATAGGCAGCACTGGTGGGCAATAATGGGCACTGGTGGGTGGCACTGATAGATGGCAATAATGGGCACTGGTGGGCAGCACTGATAGATGGCATTGGTGGGCAGCACTGATAGGGGGGCACCACTGGCAGGCTCTCTGAGCCCTGTTTGCCATCCCTGGTGGCCATGGTGGGCCTCCCTGGTGGCTCTAGTGGCACCCCCTCCCCCCAGGGCTGCACTGGTAATCAATCATCTGATTACCAGCACAGACCCCCCCCTGTGATCAGTGAGTAATTAGAAATACTCACTGATCACCCCGGCTGCAGAATCGATCCTCTCCTCTTCTCCTCACTGACAGGATCTGTCAGGAGGAGAAGAGATCGAAGCCGTTACAACGGCTGTATTGACATTACATGATTGGACACAGCCGTCATGTGATCAGGAGGGCCAATCACAGGGCCCTCCTGCCGAGTCCTGTTGCTCTGTGTCCTAGGAACACAGGCACATCGAGATCGCGCCGCTGCACGTGTCCGCGGAGGCGCGATCTCTCTCCTTCTGAAGGACGTTCCGGAACATCCGATCAGAAGGACAAGACTCCAACCCGGCCGTATATGTACAATGGCCCGGGTGGGAGGTGGTTAAAGGTAATTTTAATTCTCCTAGTTATTAATGTCGCTATTGCCATTACATTTAGTGTTATATGGGAGATATGATTTACAAGTTACATTAGTAAGAAAAAAAAAAAAAAAATGATTGAAAGGGGTTGGGGTGACACCGTGAGTTACCGCACTGGGTGACACCAACCCTAGTGACGCCACTGTTGGAAGTTATAAGTAATCCCTATGCCTAAAATGTGCATTTTAAAAAAGTGTGCAAAAAAAAAAAAACACTTAAATACCAAAAAAAAAAACAAAAAAAACAAAAAATCTCACAGTAAAAAGAGTTAAGTACTTTCTGAGCATGTCCTGGAATACATTTTACCGGGTGCATGACTGTTCTGAGTCAGAAAGTACTAAAGTGAGATTTTTTGGTTTATTAGCACCATCTAGTGTGTATTTGGAATATTATCAGTTGAGGTTAAAGTAGGTGTAAACCCTAACATTGAACTTTACGTATTTGCTCTCTATTGGTGTGTTATATATATACCACTGAAAGTGCTTTGCCATTTCTGTTTATCCTGACAGAAATCCAGTGCTGTCCAGTGTTCTGTGCACTCTACTGTAGTAACTCAAGCAGTCAGTGCAGTTATTCTCTGTGATCTTCATAAGGCCCCTTTCATACATACGGTCCGATCAGATCCGCCTGTCAGTTTTTCAGGCAGACCTGATCGGATTCCCCATGCATCCCTATGGGGCAGTGGATGCTAGCGGAGACATGTCCGCTGACACCCGCTGCCATCTGATCCTGTCCTTCAAATCTGGCGGATCGGATGAGAACGGACAGGCGGTCTGCTCTCATCCGATTCCCCCATAGAGGACTTCGGGGATCTGACAGCTCCATCTCAGCACACACTCAGCCTGCTCAGCAGGGATCGGTGGATCGATCCCCTGCTGAGCAGAACGGAGTCCGTCGGCGGAACGGACAGGTGTGAAAGGACCCTAAGACTCTCCCCGTGCTTTAAAAATGAGCAGAGGTTAGGTGTTCAGTGGTCATAACACACTACCTATCCTTGTTTGACAATACCTGATATTTCTTCTTCCCTTAGTAGAAGCATATTGGGGATAGAGGGCCCTGATCTGGTTGTATACTTGGCTAGTACACCCTGGGATTTGAATTCTGTCATCTAAAAGTGCTTAAAGCTGAGCATTTCTGGGTTCATTCTCAACAGGAGGAAATCAGGAACAGACATTCCTGATATCCTTTAACATGCTCTCCATCCTAAAATCTCTTAGCCACCTCCTGGCACTGGTCTCAAGCTCATGAGAGGGCAAATTGGGAGAGAGAGGGTCTTGCTGCAACATGTGTGTAGAATTGATTGAGCAGCTGTACAATCACTTGGATCACTTCCACATGATAGCTGTCAAGGTGCAGGATTAACAGAAAACAAACCTACAACCACTATTGCTTTGTATTCATCCTTCCACTGTCCTTGATTGATAAAGCAACAGGCCAGCAGCTTTAGGTGCAGCATAAGTGAAAGGCCTACATGACTGGGTTTGACAGTATAGGCTATAGTAAAACAAGGGGTAATAATAAGAAGGGCTCAAGAAAAATAAAGGACTTACCTTATTGGTGGAGGATGGGTGGGTCAGGGTGTGGTCCTAGGGGTCTTTTGGTGGGAGGTGCTACTTGCTTTTAGCATCAGTTAGCAGGGGGACATCGTAGGACAAGATTCTCTTGCCCTCCCGCCCCCTTTTTTTATTGGGTGTACTGGGTTTCCTTTTTATGGAGTAGGATAGTAATAGTGTTGTCATAGCAGCAGGCAGAGGTCACTGTTTTTTTTAAGGCAGGTGATGGTCACATTCTTTGGAGAACGAGGGTCTTGGCCCATCTTCGGGAAAGGTGTACCTGCTCTAATAAGTGTCTGAAGTAATATAGCAGTGGTTAGGTTGGCTGTACCGGCTGGAGAATGGATAAACGATTGTCCCCGGGCCAGTGTAATTGCGGCTGGTAGCCCTGGTGATGCAAGTTGGTGCCAAATACAGCTGGTTGGTCATTCAAGAGTGCCTTCAAAAATCTTAAGAACTATTAGAAGAGCAGGTAGCTATATCAGGCTGTTTATGTTCTGTTATGTTCTTGTTTGAAAAAGAATGCAATATTATGTAATGAAGAGATTTGTTATTTATGGTTGTTTAATAACAGGGCTGCTATGGCCATTAAAACCCAAATAAAGATGTTTTGGTCTGAATATATTTAAGTCAAGTAAAATTGTTGAAGGAAAATGGGGTGGTATTTGAGTAGTGTCATGGCAGCCGTAACATTGGGCAATTCCCTAGTCATGACAAAGGGTGGCTACCAGTGGCGGCCCGTGCATAGGGGGCGCCAGGGCGCCGCCCCCCCTAAAAAAAGGAAAAAAAATGACAAAAAGAACAATAAAGTTATGAAAAAAAAATCGGTTCGCCGGCCTATGTGGTGGCTAAAGGGGGGGGGCGGGGTTTACGACCCAGAAGAGGCGTCGATTGGCTGCCTTCTGGGGGCGTAACCTGGGCGAAGGAAAGAGCGCTTGGCCACCCCCACCTTCGTGATATCCTGGCTGTGATTGGTCCAGTCTCCAGCCTGGACCAATCATCATCCAGGACATCCGATCGCTGACGTCGCAATGGGGTGGTGCCGGTGCGTGCGTCAGTCACTCACCATCACTGGGGTAATCATTGGGGTACAATGCTGTGCTGTGGCACTCTGCAATCATTGGGGGACAATGCTGTGGCACTCTGCAATCATTGGGGACAATGCTGTGGCGCTCTGCAATCATTGGGGACAATGCTGTGGCGCTCTGCAATGATTGGGGACAATGCTGTGGTGCTCTGCAGTGATTGGGGACAATGCTGTGGCGCTCTGCAGTGATTGGGGACAATGCTGTGGCGCTCTGCATTGAAAGGGGCTTGCACGCTGAACTCTGCATTGATGGGGGCACGGAACAGTGTTCATTGCATTGAAGGGGGCACAGCACAGTTGCATTGAAGGGGGCACGCACGCTGAACTCTGCATTGTGGGGGCACAGCACAGTGTTCATTGCATTGAAGGGGGCACAGAACAGTGTTTATTGCATTGAAGGGGGCACAGCACAGTGTTTATTGCAGGCAGTTTTTGAAGGCAGGGGATGGTTACATTCTTTGGAGAACAAGGGTCTCGGCCCATCTTCGGTGTACCTGCCCTAATAAGTGTCTGAAGTAATATAGCAGTGATTGCCTCTCGGGGGATCAGGAAGGAATTTTTTTTCCCCTGCTGTATAAAATTGGATCATGCTTTGCTGGGTTTTTTTTGCCTTCCTCTGGATCAACAACGGGTATAGGATTGTGTAAATGGGACTGTATGGTTGGGTTTTCAATACTGTTTTTTTTTTGTTGGTTGAACCAGATGGACTTGTGTCTTTTTTTAACCTGACAAACTATGTAACTATGTGTAATTGCACAGACTCAAGCACTTTACTCAGGCTAGGTTCACATTTGTGCATTGCAGGAACTTGCTCAAAATCAGGCAAACTCCCAAAGTGCACAAAAAACACACATTCCTTTTGTATGTTTAGCGCTATCCCCGCAGGAGCCACTTGATTATTTGTGCCCGGGTCTCTCACTGTTTACTCCACAGCCAGTCACAGGGTATTTTCACACAGCCAGGTGCACACACTCTTCTGTTCGTCTCCAATAACCAGTCTAGGGGATCTTTTTTATGTTTTATTTGGAGAATATATACATTTGCCTAGATGCCTCCCTGTTAGGCAGAGAAACCAAAAACTAAATACACTCACTTTAGCACCTACCGAAGGGGGCACTACATCTGTGGTGCTATGGCAGTGGTGCCATATTAATGGCAGTGGTGCCATTAACTGTTAAACAGGCTATAGATGAGTCAAACACCAAACGAAAAGTCAGTCGTTTTTCGCATCATTAGTATGCCTGCTACGACACAATTATTATGATATTATTACGATACGATACAGATATTGGATTTTGTTTAGAAAAACAAAATAAATTAAGTTTTTCGATCAACAGAACGTTCGGTTTTTTGACTCGTCAATGGCTAGCCCTAATGGCACCCCAACGCACCTAGCTAACGCATGTACGAAGTTGCGTGCCAAATGCATGGTACCAGTGTACCATGCTTTTTGTTGCAGCGTGATTTTTTTAAAAAAAGGGGTCATGCGTGAGTCTTTAATGCAATTTGCACACATAGGGTAGCCCATTGAAGTGAATGATCTGCCCCAAACGCAACATGCAAAAATGCGCATGCACTGTTGCACCTGCATAGGTGTGAATTGAGTCTAAGTGCCCTCCTGACATTGGAAAGTTGACAGGAGGAAGCAATTTTAGGGAATTAAGAATTGGGTTAAAATTTTTGAAAATGACTTTTGAAATATTTATTAAGATCTTAAAGCTTATATTAGATTTTAGTAACCACTTTAGCTCTGGAAGGTTTTCCCCCTTAATGACCAGGCCATTTTTTTCAATTCGGCACTGCCTTACTTAAACATAAAATTGTGCAGTCGTGCGACGCTGTACCCAAATAAGGTTTATGTCCTTTTTTCCCCCCACAAATAGAGCTTTCTTTTGGTGGTATTTGATTACTTCTGCGGTTTTTAGATTTTGCACTATAAACAAAAAAAGAGCGACGATTTAAAAAAAAAAAAAATGCCATGTTTTTTACTTTCTGCTATAAAACATTCCCAATAAAAAAAATTTAAAAAATCTAATTTTTATCAGATTTTATCAGTTTAATCAGTTCAATTTTTATTCTGCTACATATTTTTGTTGCAGAAAAATCCCAAAAAGCGTATTTTAATTGGTTTGTGCAAAAAGTTATAGCGTTTACAAACTATGGGATAGATTTTTGGATTTTTTAATTTTTTTTTTATTAGTAATGGTGGCGATCATCGATTTTTAGCGGGACTGCGACATTGCGGTGGACAGATCAGACCCCTAACTGACATTTTTTACACTTTTTGGGGACCATTGACACTAATACAGTAATCAGTGCTAAATAATATGCACTGTTACTGTATAAATGACTCTGGCAGGGAAGGGGTTAACACTGGGGGTGATCAAAGGGGTTAATGTATGCCTAACAATGCTTACTCGCTGTGTGAGAGCTTAGCTGAAACTCCTGATCTCTCCCTGCCTGTGTGACGAAGACCTGCCTGCTTTTTTTACATAAGCAGACAGGTCTTCTGTCAGTTTCTCTGACGATCGCGGGAGGCTGGCGGCAATCACCGCCGCTCCTCCCGCAGCCTGCCTCCTGCTGTGTCTAAACACAGCGGGAGCGCGGCTCCGGTGGCGCTTGTGCGCTGCCAAGACTGTGTGCACGAAACCATGTAAATCTACGTGATTTTGCGAAGCCGAGCCGCCCTGCCGCAGTATATTTGCGTGGGGCGGTCGGCAAGCGGTTAAGTTTACATAAAATGTAATTGATGCACACCAACGATTCTAAATTTAGTCTGGGCATGTGGGCTTGAACTCAAAAAGTTATTTTTTTTTTTTTTTATATTATAAGAAACATCTACAAAAGTTAATTGTAAGGGAAGCAGCAGAGGATACCAACTAAGTGCAGTACATAAGAAAATACTTTATAAAAAAACACAAGAGGCAATATACAAGATGCATAAAGATAAGAGCATATAATCCACCCAGTACGGTTTGTTGTTGGGCCTTTGTGTGTCTTCAGGAGCCAGGAAGCAGATGCCATTGTCCGGAACTGTATAGGACACCAAAAACGAAACTGGAGATCAGTGGTGTATTTTGATTTTGTGCTGCCCTAGGCAAGACTAAAATTGGGCGCCCCCCCTCCTCCTATGTAAATTTGTCCCACCCCTTCCTGTTTAACGGATGTGACTCCCTCAATAATTAAAGGACTCCAAGTCCCAGCAAGGACCCCTGAGATCTCACGAGGGGGGATGGGGGTTATAGGGGATGGGAGAGAGAGAGGGGAATGGTAAGGGAGGGTGAGTGGGAGATGAGAGAGAAAGAGGGTGGGAGAAAGAGAGGGAGAGATCATGGTGGGAGAGAGAGAGGGGGGATGAGAGAGAGACAGAGGGGAGTGAGAGACAGGGGGGAATGGAGAGAGAGAGGGGGGGTAGGAGAGAGCGCGAGAGAGGGTGTGGATGGAAGAGAGAGAGGGGGGGTGGGGGAGAGAGAGGGGGGTGGGGGAGAGAGAAGGGGGGTGGGAGAGAGAGGAAGAAGTGAGTGGGAGAGAGAGAAAGAAGGGAGTGGGATAGAGAGGGAGAGGGGGTGGGGGGAGCTCTGGGCGCCGAGGAGGAGGAAGTTAAATCCTCCTCCACTTTGAATTATGGGCAGGGCCAGGGAGTCACGGCCGTGACGCCACTGGTTGCTAGACGCCAGGCAGCTCTAGCAACCAGTGGCCAATAGAGTCTCAGATGGAGGTGGAAGCTGCTATTTTGCTGCCCCCCTGCAAAGTGCCGCCCTAGGCCTGGGCCTTGTTGGCCTAGGCCAAAATACAGCACTGCTGGAGATCCTGGAGCCACCCTGGAGTGCGTAGACTGTGCAGGACCTTGATGTCACAACTGGAGGGTTGCAGTTGTGGTTACATGTTTTGGAGCGTAACTGCTACTTTTTTAAACCTGAGGACATTCTCATGGGTGCACATGTATATATACCAGAGATGGGGGGAGGAGCCATACTGGATAATTGGCTGAGATCACACTAATATGGCTGCTTAAGGTCTTTACCATATGGACTACAATAAAATGGCAGCTAAACAACTATACCACACAAATTAAGTGCATTAAAATGGCCACCTGGCTCTGTGATATAATTATATTAAAAACCATTAAGAAACTGTCTGTAAAAATTATATATATATATATATACATACATACACAGTATATATATATACAGGATAGATAGATAGATAGATAGATAGATAGATAGATAGATAGATAGATAGATAGATAGATAGATAGATAGATAGATAGATAGATAGATAGATAGATAGATAGATAGATAGATAGATAGATAGATAGATAGATAGATAGATAGATAGATAGATAGATAGATAGATAGATAGATAGATAGATAGATAGATAGATAGATAGATAGATAGATAGATAGATAGATAGATAGATAGATAGATAGATAGATAGATAGATAGATAGATAGAATTATTATATAGCAAACAAGCTAAAAGTAAGAAAGAAGGGGAAAAAGAAAGAGCGTGATGAGTGTTTGCCAATCCATGGTCAATAAAAAAACAAAAAAGAAAATAACAAAAATGAATGAAAAAAAACAAACAATAAAACAAAATAAGTAAAATAAACTACAAAGTATAACAGCCAATTGGGAATGGAATAATATGTAGTGTCATCTTATTAATATAAATTGGAGTAATTAAACACTTATGCACGCACATACAGTACTTATGGGACAATAATGGCAGAGAATGAAGAATAACATGAGTGTTCATTTCATAATATATAGTATGTCTAATACACAGGCTTACTGACGCATGTGTGTGCGTGCCAAAAACTCACACACATGTATGCATGAATGATGCTTGTGAAAGGAAAAATAATCATGAATCTGTATATTTTTCCTTATAGTGTGGGACTATGGTGGAGGAAAATGAGGTGGCATGTTATAAATATAAATTGTAGAAATACAATTGGTCGAAAACACTTATGTATGCACATATACGCATATGTTGCACACACATACTAATGCATCTCTGTAAGCGACAATACACCACAAATGTATTTTAACCACTTGCTTACTGGTCACGTATACCCCCCTTCCTGACCAGTCCAATTTTCAGCCTTCAGTGCTCTCATATTTTGAATGACAATTGCGCGGTCATGCAACACTGTATCCATATGAAATATTTTGCATTTTTTTACACAAATATAACTTTCTTTTGGTGGTATTTAATCACCACTGGGTTTTTATTTTTTGCTAAACAAACAAAAAAAGACAAAATGTTTTTCAAATTTTGTTATAAAATTTTTGCAAACAGGTAATTCTTCTCCTTCCCTGATAGGCAGTAATTACCTGCACTGATGGGCACGAATGAGGCGGGACTGATGGGCACTGATGAGGCGGCACTGATCAGGAAGAACTGATAAGGTTGCACCGATGGCCCCTGATAGGAGGCACAGAGAGATGGCACTGATAGGAGGCACTGGTGGGCACTGATCAGGAGGCACCCATGATGAGGCACTAACTGGCAGCACTGATGGGCACTGATAGATGGTACTGGTGGGCACTGATTAGCAGCACTGGAAGGCACTGATTAGCAGCACTGGTGGGCACTAAGGGGACTGATTTCCCTGTAACAGAAGCTGGGTAATGGCATGAAGAATCATTGGCTGACAGGTGATCACGTGGTAAAAGGTCCGCTGTGATTAGCCATTTACCCTTCTCTGTGATCAGCCGAGTCCCAAAGACTATGCGATCACAGAGCGCATCACCCGTCTTTCGGCTGTAGCGCAGGCTCCAAAGGCCAAAATGCAAGCAGTGTCAATACATATATTTGACCTAGTATCAGCCTTTTGCAGTCCATGTATAGCAGAGCTGGGGTGTGAGAGGAGGAAGCAGCACAAGGAGCCAATGTGTCCATGTGTTGGCAAAAAGCATGCAGTTAGAAAGGCAAACAGAGTGACAGAGAGGAACTCATCATTGTGCTTCTTTTCCTATCTTTTTCTATTCTTCTTTCACTATCCAGTCACGGGTTCAGGAGAATTTAGAAAAACCTGGGCTCAGGGGAAGTTGGTTAAATGATGCTGGCCATCAAACTGATGTGTGAGAAAAAAAAAGTCCTGCAGGGGACATCTCTGGATTGAAATAAATATTGCAGCAAAAGTTGGTTGTAATAGGCTATTCATTTTCATCTTGATTTTTTTTTGGCTGGAGTTATGCTTTAAACTCATTGTTAGTCACTCATCACAAATCAGTACAATGCTGGATTGAACACAGACAAAACACTTTTTTAAATGTAATTGTTTTATTATTTGGTTGCCTATTATTTGTTTTTATTTGAGGTGCCTATATAGCATTGACATTTTACAGAGCGCTTTACATACATATATATATATACTGTATGTATATATATATATATACATACAGTATATATATATATATATATATATATTGTACACTGACATCAGTCCCTGCCCTCAAGGAGCATACAATCTAAGGTCCCTAACTCATGTTCATACACATACAGTACTAGGGCCAATTTGGACAGAAGCTGATTAACCTATCAGCATGTCTTGTCCCCAGCACAAGGGATGAGGGGAAATCTTCTGGAGGGGACACCTGTTCTGATGAAATCTGTCAGAGGAGAATTCCACTCACTTTGTATAAATATCATCTCACTTTCTACTAAGTTTACAGTACAGTAAGTGAATGGGGATTTGCCAAATGGGACAGAGACAGCAAAAAAAAAAAATGACAGGGGCTCTAATCTAGTCTATCCAAAATTAAAAAAAAAAGTTTTGCCTATGTATGCACTTTAGGGGAGATTCAAATCCAATAAAAGCAAAGGAAAATGAAAGTCACATATTTATCTACATATAACGACTGATCTATAGACCTTGATCATTCAACCAAGTACCCATGTATACAACCCATAAATACATCAGCTACAGCATGCTAATATAAAAATAATAACATGTAGCGGTAGACTTTTTTATTCTCTTCATCCAGTATGATCAAAAAGGTGGGGATGTTCAAGGTCAAATATGTTGACGGGACCTGTAAGAAAAGAGACCAGAAACAAGTTACCAGAATTGTACAAAAACAGAGAAAATAGTGAACGGTACAGAGTCATACCAGCCACCATATTCAAAAACCTATCCACATAATAGGACAAACCATTAACCTCAAAAATGTGTAATTTGTGTTCATTTTGACTTTTTGGTTATGCAGGTTAATGGTTTGGCTTATTGTGTAGATCAGTGTTTTGAATACAGTAAACCCCCCTCCATTGCGGGGGTTACGTTCCGGACCCAGCCGCAAAAAGTGAAAATCCGCGAAATAGAAAAACCCTATTAAAATGCATTGTAGGCATGTTTTTTTTACTGTCACTGTACGTGTAAAAGCATTTTAAGGTCTTTAAACACACTTTTAAAACAATAGAAACTCATTTAAACACATAAAAGATACTGAGAGACATAGCAAGAGCTATGGAAAACACAAAAATATTTCATTTTTAATGATTTATATAGTAAAATAACATTAAAAAAAAAAAAGCAATATACCAGGACCGCAAAAACTGAACCGCGGGGTTTACTGTATAGTGAATCATGTGAGTCCATACTGTTGGTTATTTTCTCTGGTTTTGTTCTCGTGTTATATACCACAAGGACACCGACCCTATAGATATTTGGACTTTAGAGCAGCTTCTATTGGTATCAGCTATTTATTGTTATGTACTAATGCTATTCATATATTCTCAGTGATGTAGCTACGCTTTGAGGGGCCCCTGTAAACTATGGATGGGTTTTTCGCATTCTGCCACCACCATTATAGGTCCACCTTGCTGCTCCTTGGCACCATTTACTATGAAAGCAGAGCATGCCAGTTTGTGACATGAAGGTACTCCAAAGCAGAGCTATGCAGGAAGTGGCTAAAACCTATGCAGGAACACCTTCCCATGTGTCCCTATTTTGCTTGGTCATGTGACATCACAAATCTGATCACATGACCAAGAACAGAGGATCAGTGGGAAGTGTCCCTGCAGTGGTGCCAAGTCATCGGCAATTCTGCTGTGGCAGACAAATCGGCAACTGTCTGCTTTATTGTGTTACCAAGGCACATCGGAGGAAGTAGGTGGCCTATCTTGGAGGTCTCATCTGTTACTGGCGTGCCTCTTATTCCTATTACCCAGCATGATCCTTACAAGCAATGCCTTACTTTGAGTATTGCTTTCAACCAACAGGAAACGTCAGTACATATAGAAGCTAAAGCCCAACTACAAGCCAAAAAAAGAAAGTTTTCCCATGCAGTGACTTGGGTAGCGCAAGCCTTGGCCATTCAAGGACAGACAGGCTGTGCTCCCAGCACTTACAGAAAACTGACCACACTAAAATGGATGTGTTCTCATGCCTAGTGAGGTCATGGTTGAAAAAGGAAAGCAGAGGGACTGGCAGGATCACCAGATATTTCACACAAAGAAAGCAATACAAAGAGAACAAGATACTAGACGATAACACAGACACATATCAGGAATACAAAATGTTGGAGTAAAAAAAGACGAAAGGTTTATGTGTTTACCATTAACTACACTTAGGCATCTCTGACCACAACTTGTAGAACAACACTTGTGGAAAGTCTTGCAGTCATAATCTGATGAGCAAGTCTTGTTTTCAACTCCAGAAGGACAGGCAGCATTTGCAGGACACGCACCGTTCCTTTCTGAAACACATAAAAAACACAACAAAATTTTTAACATTCTGCCAGACATTGCTCATCACAAAAAGATGAAAAGAGCATGAAAACCAGTGCATATTGTTCATTTTTCATAGTTTCTGTGTAAACAAGTGTCAGAAAATTCAACGTGTACTAATAGGTTTATTTAAGCAATCAGAATCCATCTTGAGCTGGTCTAATATCAATGATTAGTTACTATGGGCTAATGCAGTTTTTCATTATCCTGGCTGTACACTAGTAGAATTCAGTTTGAAATGTTTTGTTTCAAGAACGTTTGTTTGATTTTGTAATTGTTAGTGGGGTCAAATCAACCTTTGTTTTTGACCACAGTCATTGTAAAATTCAAAGGAGCAGGATGGAAAACGTTCCTGGAATGAACAAATTTCTAACAGTGCATATGGTTTTCATCCAAAAAATACATTCCTTCCAAAATCAAATGTTAAAAGCAAACAAAATGTTGAAGTTGTTTCAAAAAACATTTATCCAGTCATCGAATGCACAAAGAATTTTCATACAAATGTTTGTTTGAAAATCTAGTAGTGTTTTTTCAGCTTTAGTGCTTTCCTCATGGCAATGTTATTGAATAAGACCATCCATTTGCAAATGTTGGCACTAGAAAACTTAAAACTTACCCTGGATCTACACTAGTAGATTTTCAAATGAACACTTGTACGAACATTCATACAAACATTTGTACAAACATTCTTTGTACAATTAATGACTGGATAAATGTAATTTAAAAGTACATTTTGTTCACTTATAACATTTGATTTTGGAACGAATAGACTTTACCGAAGCTTTACCTGAGCTTCTGAAGACTCCCAGTGGGAGGGACGAAACGCGTCAAGCAAGGAAAGAGATGGAGACGCCAAACCGACAGCTGATACGAATGCTGTCTCGGCGATCCTTTGGTTTACATGCTCAAACTTTTTTTTACTGCTGTAAGTGCATGAATGCTTTTATTTTTCAATAAAGCAAACAGTATTATGCTATGATTATCTCTCTCTTTATTGGACCATATACCATCATTATGCTGAGAGCCTTGTTTACTCACAGAGAAGGAAGGAGCTAGATCCATCCATATACCACGATGTTTTGAATTATATTGCTGGTGAGTGAGGACTCAGGAGGTGTCACCTGAATCCTATACGAGAAGACATCACTAGCCCTGGCACCTTACTATTATTGTTGGACGTTTATTTGTTTGATTGCACCTTTCACCTTATGTATTATTGATTGCACTGACACTTTATATATTACTAGCATGTGTCATTGACTTATGGAAGCAGCGCTAAGTTTAATAACTTTTTTGTCAGACTTTACCGAAATATATACTATACTATATTAAAAATGTGTTCATTCGGGAAAAAATTTCCATCCTGCTCCTTCAAATTCTCTCATCACTGTGGTCAAAAACAAATGGAGCCATAAGACAACACTAACAATTGGAAAGGAAAATTGAACAAACGTTCCTAAAAAGAAAACTTTCAAAAAAAATACTACTGGTATATATGAATATGTTATGCTGTGCCCTAAAATCTCAATCTGCCATATAAGGTCCTTAAAGTTGTTCAAACAACACAAATGTGAAAATCATGCAAAAATCTAAAACATAAGTAATAAATAAGTCCATCACTGGTATTTAGAAACTCCTCGGTGACCCCGTTTGGGTTCCACCATCAGTGATGGACTTTGATTTACAGTAGGAGAGCACACACCTGCACTTTCACTGACACTAAAGTAGGGTACACACT
Source organism: Pelophylax lessonae (assembly GCF_965119305.1). Taxonomy (NCBI): domain Eukaryota; kingdom Metazoa; phylum Chordata; class Amphibia; order Anura; family Ranidae; genus Pelophylax; species Pelophylax lessonae. The sequence goes on along the minus strand of NC_138778.1, from coordinate 55,420,906 downwards.
ATAAGAAAAATTCTGTACAAAGCAGGATCGTTCGATTTTCGCATAGTGTGTACACAGCTTTCGACATCTGATTCAGACTTTCCAAATTAAAGTTTCCGAAAACTCCAAAATGTTTCTTGAACATGAACAGAACAAATGATTTTCGTTTAATGTGTACTGTTTTCGTACGGCTTTCGTACGAGAAAAATCAGATACGAAAGACCGCATGATTAGAAACAAAAAAAAGCCTTTGCCCAATGAGAATTTTCATACATTATTTGCAGCCTCGGTTTTGACTGGCTGTGAAACATTGAGGAAAATCGGACGATCGTTTGCCTGGTTTTCTTATAGTGTGTACCTAACCTTACAATCAGGACCCAATCAACCTGGTTCCAGATCATGTGATCACCATGACAGCCAATCACATTTTATGACCAAATGTTTTTTTATGATCCAACCTGCATGTTTCAGCTGTCACTGTAACTCACGCAGAGAGTGATATAGTGACGCTGAAGCCAGAAAGCTGTCTCAGTGCAACATAGTATGTAAAAAAAATAATTAAAAACTTAAAAAAAAAAGAATTTAGAGGTGCTGTGTGAAAGCCTATAAAAAAAAAAAACATTAGCAGGATATTTATTAGGATATGGTGCCACATAAAAGCCTAATATGACGTTAAACACAGTGTATAAATTATTTTTTACGAAAATTAGCTGTAGAGGTATTTTCAAGTTAACCAGTGCCTACCAACACATCTACATTTTGTTTTGGATGAAGATTTTAGTGATCTCTCTGGACATTAAAGCATAAAATATATCTAAACTCAAAAACAAAGATCTTATATGTTGCAGCTTACCAGACCTTAGAAGTGGTGGTTGCATTACTTTGAACAAAGAACAATTTGCACACTGCCTGGCTCACACGTGATTGTTGTATGAGTGAATACATGCAAGTAGGCGCAATTAGCTGTGGAAGCAAGCAACCTGCCATTGCTTTATATTTGGCTACCTCTCACAGCTAATTGTGGGAACCCCTGCTGGGGTTCTTACAGTTAATTGCCGAACACGTACATTCGAAAAGTGAAATATTGCTAATTGATTGTTCCTCTCAATGAAAAAAAAAATCTTCCACAATGTTAATAAATCACATACAATAGAAAGGGATGGGGGGAAGTACCACGCTTACCTAACCTAGTGCCTATATAAAAGGGTGCTACATATTGTATATCTCCCAGAAAACCTATATGACAATTGTCAACTTCCAATTTACTGTTGAGTAAGAGAACCAAGATTTATTATTTTTGTTATTATACTATTTCTATTTTTTATTTTGAGTGTGGTATATCTCTTATACTGTTTTCCTCTCCCTTTGTTTAATTTTGTATTATCAGGGAGTGAAGCAACCTAGCGGTTTGTAGTGGAGAGTGGACAGCAATTTCCCAAACTCCACTGTAAATGAGCACCGATTTACTCAATAACTTTTCTACAGTAGTTCTATTAGAGTCTTACCTGGAACAGGTTTCCGACATTCTGTTCGGCAGATGAAAGGGCAGCATTTTTTACCATCCATGCAGGAAGATTCATCGCAGTAAACCCTTTCTGGTTCTACACAATTGTAAAGAGTCTCTTGTTGGCAGAATCCTTTGCCTAGGAATCGAATATAATAATAGAACAGTTAAAAGAACAAAATATAAAGGTTTTATCTAGGGCAGGCATATCAAACTTAGATTAAAAAGAGGACTAGGAGTTGATTTATTAAAGGCAAATAGACTGTTCACTTTTTTTTTAGTAAATTATTTTTATTAATTTTGCAAAAAACTTAAGTACAGAAGAAAAGGGGAAAAGAAAAAGAAAAAAACAAAAACACAGAACTAGGAAGTACAACAATGCAACCCCCCAACCTCGGTGCAGTGTCCATGTGTAGCAATGTTCATAAAAAGAAAAAAGTGTGAAGGAGGATTCTCAGGAACCATGTAGCTTGGCGGTGTCTTTCTCGACTGCTCACTTTTTAAGGGAAGTATCACTTTGCGGGAGAATTTTCCCCCAGTGCTTGCTGAATAAGGTGAAACTCCTCAATTCCATAATAAAATCACGTGCAAGCAAAAATGCAGTCTTTTTTACACTTACCTTTCTAAGATTTGGGTATTTTTTGCAAATGTAATTTTTCACCTCGCAATGTGCAACTTCCTGGCAAAGTGAACAGCCTATTTGCCTTAAGTAAGTAAATTCCTAAATTGATGGGCCCAGGAAAATTGTCCAAAGCAATGACAGGCTGATAGTGATCTGCCAGTGTTCAGAAGCAATCACAGCCAGGCCATAGATGATGTGATTTTCTTTCCTGCAACCATGGGTTGATGGGGTAATCCCTCCCATGGAGCTATCGTGGGGGGAAGAGGGAAGCTGTCTTTGCTAGGAGAACACAGTGATCATTGATAGAAATCTAACATGCTAGTTGTACCCAAGTTGATCGATTGATTGACTTGGTTACACTTAGCCTGCCCATACATTGATCGAATCTCGGCTGGTCCCTGCTGAAACCTAGAGATTTGTACCGTCTGTGGCCGGCCTATTTACCTGCGGTTAGGGACAGATGATTATCCCTGAACCCTTAAAGCGATACTAAAGTCTTGGTTTTTTTTTTGTTTAAAAATAACAAACATGTTATATTTACCTGCTCTGTGGTTTTGCACAGACCAGCCCAGACCATCCTCTTCTCGGGCCCCTCTCCGGAGCTCCTGGCCTCTTCCTCCTGGCAAGTGCCTCAACAGCAAGCAGCTTGCTATAAGGGCACCTGAGCCGCTGCTCTGTGTGTTCATTAAGAAATGGAGCAGTGCTTGGCCCCGCCCCTATCTCTCCTCATTGGCTCACTGACTTTTAAGACAGCAGTGGGGGGCCAATGGCTGTGTCTCAGCCAATCAGGAGGGAGATTCCTGGACAGCTGAATCTCTTGTGCAACATCGCTGGATTGAGATGGGGCTCAGGTAAGTATTAGGGGGGCTGAGGGGGGCTGCTGCACACAGGTTTTTTTTTTATCTTAATGCATAGAATGCATTAAGATTAAAAACCTTCTGCCTTTAAAACTACTTTAATGTCAGCTACTGGCAGCTACTGTATAGTGTGTGTTGCGTGCCATTTAGAATGAATTGTGAATTGACATGTGCTTTATAATCAAATGTACATTTCAAAGCACGTTACTGCAATGCAATTTACTGAGTGGCCCTACAGGTGACAATAAAACAAAATTTATCATACCGTGGTTTAACTTACTTGTTGCAATCGCTGGCTTGCCAAGGTCACTTAGAGTAGGAACACAAGTCTTTCCACAAAATTTAAAGCAGCACTTGTAACTTCCAGGGCACTCACTGTCAGATGTGCAGTTGTCATTACATTTTGTGGCAGAAGTAAGAGAAGAATCAAATGTAGGGCATTGGCCTTGCTTGTCTGTGAAGGCATTAGGATACATTTTAACATACAGCAATTTTTAAAAGAAAATACAAATGGGTTTTGAATTTTTATTTTTTTTAACATTTACAAGTTTATAAAATTAAAAGTATTAAATACAAGTATATTATTTAAAAAAATATAGAATCATTTATATATTTTTCATCATTTGTATGATGTCTTTTTACAAATAAGCATTTTTAACGCAAGCTGCTTGCTTTCATCACACTTTTTGCAGAAAATGCTAGGCTTCTAATGAGAAAGGCCAGCACCTACTTTATAAGCTTCTCCTATCTGATAAATGAGGCCAGATGTGGAAACATATAAAATTACATAAGTTACTAGATTTAGAATTGGGCAGAGCTTTAATTAGTAGTCATACTGTGATATATTTAGATGATGATGACACGCTTTATGTGATTCGGCATTGTAATCACAGCTAAAACAAACTATGGTATGTTATTATTATTTGTACAGAAAATTGAAAACCACAGGAAAAAATGTAAGGCTGCAAGCTGTTTATTTTGGAGATGGCATTGGACCACCAGCAATAAAAAACTACAGTGAAAGAAAAGCTGTCTGCGTCGTTTCTTGAGCTACAGAGAGTTTAAGACCTTCCTCTTTTAGCCCTCCCTACTCAGTTATTAAGCTGGATTTACATAAAACAATGTAAAGGTAATCCCACAATGTAAAACAGTTACATTTAAGCAGGGCTTTTCTTCAGCCAGAATGTGGACAAGGTGAGCTGTGGATGGAGGGGAGGAGAAGGTGAGCTGTGGATTGAGGAGATGAAAAGGTGAGCTGTGGATGGAGGGAAGGAGAAAGTGAGCTGTGGATGGAGGGAAGGAGAAGATAAGCTGTGGATGGAGGGGAGGAGAAGGTGAGCTGTGGATGGAGGGGAGGAGAAGGTGAGCTGTGGATGGAGGGAAGGAGAAAGTGAGCTGTGGATGGAGGGAAGGAGAAAGTGAGCTGTGGATGGAGGGAAGGAGAAAGTGAGCTGTGGATGGAGGGGAGGAGAAGGGAGAAGGTGAGCTGTGGATGGAGGGAAGGAGAAAGTGAGCTGTGGATGAAGTGGAGGAGAAGTTGAGCTGTGGATGGAGTGGAGGAGAAGGTGAACTGTGGATGGAGTGGAGGAGAAGGTGAACTGTGGATGGGAAAGAAGAAGTGAGCTGTGGATGGGGGGAGAGAATGTAAGCTGAAGATGGGCTGGGCTGGGGGGGGGGGGGGGGAGATGGTGAGCTTCCTGTCTTAGGGTAACAACGTTAGTCCTCCATAGATACACTGAGTAAATGTTGTTGCACTAGGACAGGAAATGTGATATTGGATGTTCACCAGATGAAGACAAATTCTGTTTTTTATTCCTGTCTGTGACCCCCTTTCGGTAGATTTTCTCTCACTTCACACCAAGACATTGGGGGTACAATTGTCACTAGGACAGGAAAGACTGCTATAAAAACATCAGAACTTAGGAAGTGTGTCACTGGAGGTTCCATAGGCAAAACAAATTGTTGGGTTTTTATCCCAGTCCATGACCCCATTGAGTAGATTTTCTATTACTTCACACCAAGACATTGGGGGTGTGGTTGGCACTAGGACAGGAAAGACAGCAATAAAAATGTTCAGAATTTCTAACGCTTCTTTACTCAACAAAAAATGTGTTTTTATTGGTCTATATATTGTAGATATTTTCCATTACTTCCTGTTACGTCAGGAAGTTAGTGAAGTTATTGAATGTTCCCCACTAGGGATGCAGATTGCAATGAAAACCTGACAGAAGCTCTTACCTTCTCATGCTCTTGACAAATAAAATATATGTAAAGGTATCTTTTACTGAGAATAGTGCTGACTAAATTGCCCCATTGTTGGCATATTACTCAATATGGCAGAAATACTGTTAAAAATATAATAAAAATAACTCAAAAGTAATTCTGAATCTAAATTTCAACCACACACAAAACAAAACAAATACGTTTCATGTCATCCCCATCCTATTCTTCCCTGTTTTCTGGGACCCTGGTGTCGAGATCGCACTCCCAACCCACTGCGGCTATGACAGGCACAACTATCAGGATTTTAGCCAAGCATTTTTATGTAGTATTTGTAGTATTCCTGGGTAACATTGTCTTACCTTGGGCAGGAGGCTTGCATATCAAGTGTAAGTTGTCTGAGCAACACTTCAGGTTATCTGGGCATTTATAGTCATCTCTGTTGCAGATGTTGTGGATTTTATCCGGATTACTTACTTTGATATAATAGCGTTCAGGGGGACAGTTTCCTGGCTTCTGAGAAACTAAAACGAGACACATTGCAGAGTGATCTTATTTGACTTATGCAAACAAAATGAGTTACTGACAACTTGTGTTGTGTAAATTGTGATGTCTCATAAGAATTGCTGTAGTTAATATATATGTCGTACCTCCTGCACTGTCGTTTTATTAGAGACTCTCAGTTTGCCTATCTAGCAGAGTGACAGCTTATCTTGAAAAGGCAACCACCACCTCCAATCCCACCCACTAATTCTCATTTCCCTGTGCTCCCCCCAACTTTGTTCAAACCCTGTGTAAGCTCTGTGTTAGTTGGTATGGGAGCTTACACAGGGTACGTAACGTCTTCCTCGTAACGTCTTCCTCCCTTCAGTGTTCAGGGGCTAGCAAGGGATCACTGAGGTCCCAACACTGTATCCTGGGAGGAAAGTCACATGCGAAGAAGCGCTGGATATCTCCCAAGGGGTGCAACAAAACAGTGGGTAAGCTTGGCAAAGGCAAGTATCAGTGATTAGGGGATTGTTCTTGCCACTTGCCTATTTAGAACCTCCTTAAAGGGGGTGTACATTGTCCATAAATGTATTCAGCAGAAATGCGGTAACAACTGGAACAGATAAATGGGCTTTTTCAATCTCTTAAAGTGGTTCAAATTCACAAGTTTTTTTTTTAACCTTAATACATTAGAGGAGGGAGCTGTGGACCGGTGTCTATGGACACACACAGCCCGGCCCAGGAATGCACCCGCATGTCTGCCCTCATAGCATTCTATAAAAACTAATAAACATGAAGAATATTCAGGAAATCAAACAATTAACAAAATAGGAATTTTCCAGATTTGTTTACAATGAGTAACAAGTATGTTAAGAGCTTAAATCCAATCTATACACTGCCTGACACTTACAGATACACTTGTGTGCAGGTTATGATAGGAATCTGAACACCAAAACAGCTGAGATCAGTTCATGCAAAAGTGGAGCATGTGGATTGAGTCAGTCAATGACTTATATTTTGAATAGTCCACCAAAATGAGAGCACCCTTCCTTAAAGTATAACTAAAGGCAAAACCTTTTCTTTTTTAGTTTTGGATAGAGTGGAGAGAGATCTCTATTTGTCCTGTTTATATTCACCATTATCATTGAAAGTGAAAGTAAAAGAAATCCTCAAATTCTGTGTTGTTCCCAGAAAAGTAATAGAAGGGAAATTTTCCAATGGGGACACTAGTTATGGTGACCTGGGGGTCCCCATGAATTCTCTTAATTTCCAGGGATTTCCTCTAGCTTCCTGTTTGGCTATGGGATAGAAAGTGAAGGGAAATCTCTGCAATGGCAAAAAAAAAAAAAAAAAAAAATCTGATAGGTATTATAACCCTCCCTTAGTCCAACCAAAATGAAAAAATAAAAGTTTTGCCTACAGTGCATACGGAAAGTATTCACCTTCACTTTTTCCACATTTTGCTATTGTACAGCCTTATTTCAACATGGATTCAATTCATTATTTTCCTCAAAATTCTACAAACAATACCCCATAATGACAACATGAAAGAAGTTTGTTTGAAATCTGTGCACATTTATTCAAAAAAAAAAAGAAAAAAATCACATGTACATAAGTATTCCCAGCCTTTGTCCAATACTTTGTTGAAGCACCTTTGGCACCAATTACAGTCTCAAGTTATTTTGAGTATGATGCTATAACATTGGCACACCTATTTGTTGGGAAGTTTTTCCCATCCTTCCTGACAGGACCTCTAAAGCTCCATCAGGTTGGATGGGGAGCGTCAGTGCACAGCCATTTTCAGATCTCTCCAGAGATGTTCAGTCGGGTTCAAGTCTGGGCTATGGCTGGGCCACTCAAGGACATTCACAGAATTGTCCTTATAGCCACTCCTTTGTTATCTTGGCTGTGTGCTTAGGTTCGGTGTCCTGTTGGAAGATGAACCTTCGCCCCAGTATGAGGTCCAGAGCGTTCTGGAGCAAGTTTTTTTTTTATCAAGGATGTCTCTGTACATTGCTGCATTCATCTTTCTCTCGATCCTGACTAGTCTCCCAGTTCCTGTCGCTGAAAAACATCCCCACAGCATGATGCTGCCACCACCATGCTTCACTGTAGGGATGGCATTGGCCAGGTGATGGGTGGTGCCTGGTTTCCTCCAGACATGACACTTGCCATTCAGGCCAAAGAGCTCAATCTTTGTTTCATCACACCAGAGAATTTTGTTTTTCATGGTCTGAGAGTCCTCCAGATGCCTTTTGGCAAACTCCAGGCAGGCTGTCATGCCTTTTATTGAGGAGTGGCTTCCGTCTGGCCACTGTACCATACAGGCCTGATTGGTGGAGTGCTGCAGAGATAGTTTTTCTTGGGGAAAGTTCTCCTCTCTCCACAGAGAAGCACTGGAGCTCTGTCAGAGTGACCTTTGGGTTCTTGGTCACCTCCCTGACTAAGGACCTTCTCCCCTGATCACTCAGATTGGCCAGGCGGCCCACTCTAGGAAGAGTCCTGGTGATTCCAAACTTCTACCTTCTACCATGGATGATGGAGGCCACTGTGCTCATTGAGCCCTTCAATGCTGCAGATATTTTTCTGTACCCTTCTCCAGATCTGTACCTCGATACAATCCTGTCTCAGACGTCTACAGACAATTCACAGGTGGACTCCAATCAGGTTGTAGAAACATCTCAAGGATGATCAGTGGAAGCAGGATGCACCTGAGCTCAATTTTGATTCTCATGGCAAAGGCTGTGAATACTCATGTACATGTGATTTTTTTCATTTTTTATTTTTAATACATTTGCAAAGATTTAAAACAAACTTCTTTCACGTTGTCATTATGGGGTATTGTTTGCAGAATCTTGAGGAAAATAATGAATTTATCCATTTTGGAATAAGGCTGTAACATAAAAATGTGGAAAAAGTGAAGCGCTGTGAATACTTTCTGGATGCACTGTATAGTTCTACTTTAATTCCTTTTTCTGCTCCTGTCCACCTTGGAGTTTTGAGGGTTCCTATCCACTTTTATGTGTTCTAGCTACACCTGGTAAATTCTTCATAAAATAATATAAATGTTAAAGATCTAAATATAAGGATGTACTGCCTCCAAATCATCACATCAGGTGTACCGAACCAAGAACTCAGAAGCAGTTCACCAATAGACTACCCAAGACATATAACAAACCAACAACTAAACTATCAACCAATAACTAAAATATCATATATAGACAGACTAATCTTTTAAAGAATTAACGTTTTGGGCAAATGGTCTCTCATAGATGTTCAGAAATGGCAGAATTATATACACGACCCAAATATGGCACTTCATAATTCTGTAAGAACTCCCACAGATACTCTTCTAAATGTCCTCTAGATTTTAGTTCATATATGATAAAAATGCATTTAAAAGAGTGGGAAGTGGGAACACACAAGAATATGCCTGTTTTAACAAGAAGAGTAAAACTCCAAGGTGTGCAGGAACAGAATTGGAAACTATGGTAGGGAGGCCACTGTGGCTGCACTAGAGTCCCAAAGAAAAATAACAAACCAGCTGATAATTTAACCCAATAGGCTTTCACCTATAATTAAAAATTAAAAAAAAAAAAATCTTTTAATGGGCTGACCGTTAAATTGAAATTGAAGCTGTAATGTTTGCTTTCTGTAACTTACCAAATGTAGGCTTCTTAATTAAAAAGCTGGTGACCACTGTGCAGAGTGGAAGCAGGAGACCCAAGAGTAAGAAGATCTGTGTTGTCCTCATCATGATGGCAATTTGTTCTGCATCAAGCTTTCTGCTCTATATATGTACACAGGCAATCCGTTTTACAGGGGGTGGTGACATGTTGGGGTGTGAACATCAATTGGGATCTAATTTGGTTTCTTGTCTAGTTAGTGTTTCGATTGAAGCCTTGCCTAGAGCTGACATTTAATCTGAGAAGTGACTCATGCATTTGGTATTTAGGATCACTTGAGATTTAACCTGAACTGTAAAAGATTAAGGCTCCATGTACACGGGACGTTGTTAAAAGTCCCTTTGAATGCTGGAATTTTTAGGACGTTTGAAACGTCCGTTCAGTCACGTTTGTACCCGCGTTTAGCGGGCTTTTAGCGGCGTTTGCGGGCGTTTGCGTTTAGAAGCGTTCCTAGAGGTCAAAAAAATTATTCCCCTTTAAAATGGAAAAACGTGAACGCTAAACGCGGGTCATCGCGGTTAGACGCGTTCGGACGCGTTCAGACGCATTTGGACGCGTTTGTGCGTTTGAAACGCCGGGAAACACACGTTCGAACGCAAATAATTGCGTTCTAAAAAAAAATCCCTGAACGCAACTGCCTGCAAATGACTGTAAACGACCTGGTGTACATGGACAGATAAGATAAAATGTAGATGGGTTCAGGGGCTTCTGAAAAAAACGCCCAACTGCTCCTAAACGGCCATTTCCAGCGTCCCGTGTACATGGAGCCTAAGTGTAATATTAAAGTGTATCTAAACAATGTGGGGCTGCATCAGTTTTCTTTTTTAGGTTTTTTTTTCCTTTAACCTGGTGATCTGGCTGGTCAGTAACCATTCCTGTTCCTAATGCCTAGTACATACAATCAGAAAATCAGACAAAATGAACCCCAATAAGAGCGATCGTTCGATAATCTAACTATGAGTACACAGCCGATCACGACTGTTTATACTGAAGGAACATGAGCGAAAAATGTTCTCGTCAGATAACAGATCTAACAATTATCTTATGATTAGTATAGTGTTCGTACAAAGAAATTTGAGTGTACAAGGCGTGTGAACAACGAAATATCCTCGCCGCTCAAAACATGTATATCTATAGGCGTGGCTAGAAGAGAGGTCACATGTAATCAAATTACCTCCTAATGTACGGTAGCTCATTGTTTCATACGCGGGAAGATGTTTTTTCTGTTGTACGACAATTTTCGTAGTGTTTGTAATTCCCCTTGGATACGATATAAGACTAGCATTCAAAAAACAACAGATGATAATTTGTCTGATTTTTTTATTGTGCGAATTAACCATTAGGGTGTTCCCACTCTACGGAGGAGCAACAGAGCTATCTCAGACAGCAGCACTGTCATCCTGTGGAGAGGGTTAGTGTTAGATCCACTAGCAAATTTAGATGGCCTTGGCTAACAAATTCCAACTATTCTAACAGACATCAGATCATGATGTGTTGAAAACAATAGGGATTTCAACTGTGAAATCAATGGTCTAAAATGATTGAGACTGGTCGATTGTTTAGCATAATTAGCCTAACAAAAATCCATTCATGCACAAATTGAACCTGCCAATGGGGATATCTGTCTCAACTGACAAAAGTGGCATCTTCACCTTATGGGTGCATCATCAGGACAGGAAGTGAGGGGCAAACAGACAGCAAATAAAACTTAACCTTCACTCGTTCCATCCAAAACCAAAGAAACATTGCACTTTCCTTCATGTTTCAATAAATGGCTATGGCCCTCTACAGAGATGTAGAGACTGACTGTAGAGTAAGCTTTAATTCACAAGCTGGCTCATGAGGTGGAGTTGTAGTGCTGCCCTGGCCTTCACTCTTCACTGTTGTCCACCCAAAGACTTTCAATGTTGGTTCCAAGCTGCCATGACAACTTCTAACTAAAGAAAAAGTAGAGACATTTGTAAATCAAGGCTGATCGGAAAGCTGCCTCCAGTGCCCCAGCTATGTTTCAGCCTGATTGAACACACTATTATCTGGCAGACAACCAACTCTTGGCCAAGGTGGGTGAGACAATAAAAAGGGGCATAGAAAATATGCTTCTGAATATTGTTCAATTAATCTATGCTTAGAGCTGCCTGCCAGAGAAAGACATCTTCAGTCAGGCTCAAACAAAGATTGTAAGCAGAGTATAGGATATTTCTCAGAGAGGATCTCTAGCTAAAATGAGTTGAGGATCTCCTGATTTATAACCTCAGAGGTAAAGAGTATCCAGATGTTTATTAGCTGAACAATTGCAAATTAGGAAGTAAATGAAAGTAAGTTCAATTACCTCTAAGGAAAATCTTTGGGTAAATACCTGGGGGGGTTGGGGCATTCCTGCTTCCACAATTAAAAAATAAGAAACTGGAAACTGGTGATCTAGAGCTGAAGTCCAGGCCCACTGCTAACCAGTCCTGTTGTTACCCCTTGTCTTCACACCTTGGCAGTTTTGTGGGGCTTGTTGCTGCTGCTGGACAGCCAATGGGAAATGTCCACGTCACCCAGGTAGCGACATGGCTGACCCAAGCATGATGCTCTCACTCTACAGTCCAGAAGAGAAAACATGTAACTTGGAAGTAGTAGGTTGTTTTTTGTTTTTTTTTTTTTTAAAATAAGCAATTAGATAAGAAAGGTAGGGGGTAACAGTTAGTGTGACGTTTTCTTGAACATGAGCTTAAAGCGGTTGTAAACCTAAAATAAAAAAAAATAAAAAAACTAGCAAGACAAAAGGCATAATGAGCTAGTACATGTAAGTAGAAAAGAAAGTGGCACTTCCAGACCCAGGAACTTGGAAACTTGAGTTTTATTCTTCAAATCAAAGGTACAACATCAGACAGGAACACAAGACAAACTGGACAGCAGACGCGTTTCACACCTTGTGCTTATTCATCGCATACTAGCTAATTATGAATTACTTACCTTAGAACAAAGCCCCGACATGGACCCCCCGGACACCGCTGCAGGCGCTGACATGATCCCACGGCGCCTCTTCCGGCTTCGGCGCTGTGTTTGGCCGGAGCCGCGATGACGTCACTCCCGCACATGCACGCGGGAGTCATTTTCCGGCAAGCTCCCAGCAATGGAAGCTGAAGGTCCGCCGGACCTTCAGAGCGCATGGCCGCTCGCGTGAGCGGCTGCATGCACTGCAAATATCTCCTAAACCGTGCCGGCTTAGGAGATATTAATTGTACCTACAGGTAAGCCTTATTATAGGCTTACCTGTAGTATAAAGTGAAAAAATGCGGTATACTACCGCTTTAAAGCCCAGTTCTAGTCCAAACTGCACATTTCCAGCACCACTAAAAGTGAAGATGTTCTTGAAATTGAAGTGACATTTTATTAATGTTTTAGGCATTTCCTAAATATATTTAATGTATTTAAATGTTACTGACTCCTACTTTTCATCTTCTATTTTAAGGTATTTCATCAGCAAGTGCACATATCCCCACAGTCAGCTTCCCATCACATCTCCATGGTTGTGCAAGGGATAAATGTGGTTTTATATTATTTTATGATCACAGATAATTGCATATAACAGGATTTAAAACAAGCTATAAAATGTTGTAAAAACACCATTACTTACCACCACGCTTCCAAAGTTTTATTTACAGTACTATTTGCACCACCCTAGGCCCAATAACATAGAGACCACCACATAGCAGACAAATGTTTCATTTACATCACTATCAAAAAAAGGTTACCCAATATTTAAAATAATATATATTTGGATAGGGACATACTTGTGATGGCTTGTAATTTTCTGTAGCACCTCATTAAACTGAATTAGAGAATGTTGATGGATCATCAACATTAATTTATTTTGCCGTTTGTTTCATTGTGTTTAAAAAAATAACAATGAGCTGTTAATATAATCACATAGATGACACGTATTCAGCAGGGCGTGGAAGCCTGAAAAGAGGATGAATATTTATAAGTTTTATTCAGAGCCCTCAAACAATGGAAAATATTTTTTTCCTGTTATGATAGACTATATGGTAAAATGTGTTTAGAGTAAAAACAGAGCAATGTGTGAGTTCTCAGAAGCTTAAAGGGTAACTTCACTTTCGTGGGAAAAAAAAAAATAGAAAATAAAGAAAAACAATATAGTGTATACAATTGCGACACAAGTCATATTGTTATTGAATGTTATTAAAAATGACATTTCCTTTTTAGTCTGCAGCTGTTGTAATTTTCTGAAAATGCAATGCAATATGGCTACCTGGAGCTGTTCAGTACACAGAATGTATACTGACCACACCCCAGAAACATCATTTCCTGCTTGTGTGATTGGCTCACCAATTTTCCCAGAAGTCTGCACTAAGATACAAGTCAGATTTCTGGCATCCCCTGCAACAAAAATGTCATTTTTGGTGAGATACTCCCAATAGGAACACGTCTAAAGGGATGCAGGCTTCCCTCATTAGAGCCCTGCCGCTGCCACAGCTCATAGATAACCATGAAACCACTCCCAATTGACTCACTCAGCACAGAGGCATAGAGGAACAAACAATAATTTCTTCTGAATAACAAAAGGTAGGAATCTGCAACAAAGTTTGTTAAAATCCCTACAATGTACAGAGATCATCCAAACGGGAATGTTTATTTTTATTTTTTTCATTTTTTTTTTTTTTTTTTTTTTTTTACGAGTGGAGGCACTGTCTGCTTTTCCATTCAGGATTTATAAATATTTGAAATATTATTTTTTATTTTTTCCGACATACACATTTGTTCGAATGGTAATAAATCATTTATTTCTCTTATTGGCTGTGGTATTGAGGCCACAAAATGTTTCTGCTGACAGTACCTTCACTCGGTTAGATTAAAATTTGCTTTCTTTTTTTTTTAGATTCAATAGCGTCATAATTTTCCCTTTCTCCATTATATCTTTTAACCTTTCATCCTCCTCTCCGGAATGTTTTTTTCTCAACAAAAGTGGAGTTACCCTTAAGATTCCAGGTATGGATATTTTTATAGTTACACTCAGCTTGGAACAATGTAACTATGTAAAGCATATATCATACCTGTGGCATCCCCCTGGAAGCTAGAAATCAATTACGTAGATATGCACCCACCGTTACTCCAGTGATCTCCACTAGTTTGAGTCCTCTGCCGAGTGGCTGCCCAGCTGCATTGAGAACACCGGAGGTCAACTGCTCAACACCATTCAGAGATCGCTTTGCATTTTCTGAATGCAATGCATTCTTTGACTGCATGAAGTGGAGAGCAAGACCACCTCTCTGCCTCTACACCTCATCCAATCAGAGATTGCTTTGAATTCATTGGGAAAATGCAAAGCACTCTCTAAATGGGGCCTGTGCTGAGTGGATAATCTCCTATATTCACCATGTAGCGGAGAAGCTGTTCGGAAGAGGTTTCAGAAGTTAGTGGAGATCACTGGAGTAGCAGTGTCTACTACAGTGATTTCCAGCTTTCAGGGGATCCCACAGCTATGATATTTACATACTTACATCAGTCCAAGCTGGATCAATATATTCATACCTGGAATTCTTCTTTAAAGTGGTAGTAAACTACCCTTTTAAACTTGTACCTACAGGTCATCTTACAATAAGGATTGCTTGTAGGTACAATGAATATTTCTCAAGTGTTCACCGTTTAGGAGATTTTTACATTGGCAATAGCTGATGTCACCAGCTAATGCCTCCCACAGAGTATGGCGTGGAATGCACAGTGCTGTCCTGCGATCATGACTCCCACACGCAAGCGTGGGAGTGACATCATCACATTCTGACCCTCAAAGGGCCTGAGCGCGCAAACCTGGAAGGAAGACCCCGTGAAGATAGGGGCAATGGTAACAGCACTCCACTGGAAAGCTTCATTTGAAAGGTAGGTTTGTCATAATGTGCTAGTATGCGGTGCATACCCACTTGCCCTCGGGTAGATTTTACCCCCTTCATGACCAGGACTTTTTTTGCTATTCTGCACTGCACTACTTTAACTGATAATTGTGCAGTCATGCAACACTGTACTCAAACAAAATGTATATTCTTTTTTTCCTCAAATAGAGCTCTTTTTGGTAGTATTTGGAGTATTGGAGGAAAGATAACATGATACCAATATTCAAAAAAGGGCAAAGACATCTCTCTGGAAATTATAGGCCGGTCAGCCTGACATCAATAGTATGTAAACTTCTGGAAGGGATGTTAAGGGACCATATTCAAAAATTTGCTAAAGTCAACAACATCATCAGCAGTAATCAGCGTGGGTTTACAAAAGGACGTTCTTGTCAAACCAATCTGTTAACATTGTACGAGGAGGTGAGCTGTGAGCTAGATAGGGGGAGACCTGTGGATGTGGTGTATCTGGATTTTGCTAAGGCATTTGATATAGTTCCCCACAAACGCTTAGTTTACAAACTAAGGTCTGCAGGCATAGACCACAAGGTTTGCTCTTGGATAGAAAACTGGTTAAAGGGGCGTGTCCAAAGGGTGGTGATAAATAGCGCGTACTCGGACTGGTCTGGAGTGGTATGTGGGGTCCCCCAAGGCTCAGTCCTGGGACCAATTTTGTTCAATTTATTCATAAATAGCATTGAGGGTGGGATCATTAGCTCAATCTCAGTTTTTGCAGATGACACAAAACTAAGCAGGGAAATAACTTCACATCATGAGGCAGAAATCTTACAGAATGACCTGAACAAAATAACAGAGTAGGCAACTACATGGCAAATGAGGTTTAATGTGGAGAAGTGTAAGGTATTGCACTTGGGGATTAAAAACGTAATGCAAAATACGCTTTAGGGGGGAACCTCTGGGGGAATCAAATATGGAGAAAGATCTGGGAGTCTTATTAGAAGATAGACTAAGCAATAGCATGCAATGTCAAGCTGCAGCTGCCAAAGCCGGCAGAATATTAGCATGCATAAGGAAGGGGATATATTCCAGAGATAAAACTATAATCCTTCCACTTTATAAAACCATGGTCCGATCACATCTGGAGTACTCTGTCCAGTTCTGGTCGCCAATCCTCAGAAAGGATGTGTTGGAACTGGAGAGAGTCCAGAGAAGGGCAACTAAACTAATTATGAAGAGCGTTTACAAGAGCTTAATTTATTCTCCCTGGAGAAGAGACGCCTGAGAGGTGACATGATAGTGATTTACAAATACCTCAACGGTGATCTCAGCATAGAAAAAAAGCTATTCAGTCGCAAGGAATGTAAGAGGACACGAGGCCATATAATGCGAATAGGGGAGAAGCAATTTAACCTCAGGCTACGCAGGGTTTTTTTTTTACAGTAAGGGCAATAAGATTGCGGAACTCTCTACCACAAATGGTGGTAACTGCGGGGAGTATGGCTACTTTTAAAAGACTCTTGGACATACATCTCAAAGATCAAAACATTCAGGGGTATGGATAATGAATACGTCCACACACACCTACACAGGTTGAACTGGATGGACTATTGTCTTTATTCAACCTCAACTACTATGTAACTATATATTTGATCACCACTTGTTTATAAATGAAAAAAAGATCATAAATTATGAAAAAAAAACTATAATTTTTATTTTCTGTTATAAAACATATCTAATAAAAAATTGTAAAAATTAAATTTCTTCATAAATTTAGGCCAAAATGTATTCTGCTACATGTCTTTGATAAAACAAAAATCCCAGTGTATTTTCATTAGTTTGCATGAAAGTTATAGCATCTGCAAACTATGGGATGTATA
The DNA here is from genome assembly GCF_965119305.1 of Pelophylax lessonae. Taxonomy (NCBI): domain Eukaryota; kingdom Metazoa; phylum Chordata; class Amphibia; order Anura; family Ranidae; genus Pelophylax; species Pelophylax lessonae. The sequence continues at coordinate 55,403,820 of NC_138778.1, read as the reverse complement.
CTGGAATCTTTATTACTGTATATATTTTATACTAGTAATGTCGGTGATTAGCGACTTATAGCGGGACTGTGATAGTACGACAGCCATCTGATACTAAGGGGTTGATTTACTAAAACTGGAGAGTGCAAAATCTGGTGAAGCGCTGCATAGAAACCAATCAGCTTTCAGGCTTTACTGTCAAAGCTTAACTCAACAAGCTGAAGTTAGAAGCTGATTGGCTACCATACACAGCTACACCAGATTCTGAGTGAACCAGGTTTAATAAATTTCCCCCTAACTGACACTTTGTGGAAACTGGCTAACTGCCACTGACATCTCCAGTGACACTAATACAGTGATCAGTGCTAAAAATATACACTGATACTGTACTAATGACACTAGCTGGGAAGGGGTTAACATCTGGGGCAATCAAAGGGTTAAATGTGTGCCTAACTATGTGTAAAGTGTTTACTGTGTGGTGCCAGTTTTTATTCTTTGCAGAGAAACAAAAACCAGTACATTGCCACTGTCAGAAGAGAGCTCTGTGTTGTTTACATACACAAAGCTCTCTCCTGTCACTCACACCGCCGATCGGTGGGTCCCAGCCATTATTCCTTGGTGTGCCCCCTATTTGGAAATGCAAAATCACGTAAATATATATACACGTGATTCTGCGCAGCCGGCCTGCACTGTAGCAGTAATACTACAGTGAGCGGTTGGCAAGTGGATACTAGCACATTTGGTTGGATAGCCCTGGACTCTCACGTGAACTAGTTCAGATGCGGCTACTGCAATGTCCTGATAGACCATTGTAACCCCTGATAGCCTTTGCGGAGCAATCGGTTCTAGACCAGGTTTATTAAATATTCAACAGTTGTGATATTTTACTACATGTGCTGATCTTGTGCCCTTGTACCTGGTTTTCCTTTTCTCTTTGTACTAAATGCTGTTGATATGTACAGTATATAGCGTAGTAGCCCATAGTAATACTGACTGGATTTATACACCCTCTTCATCTTAGGCCCACTGTCTTGTGTTGCCCCCCTACTACCACAGTCAGATGAGATGCCATAGCCACACAAATCACAGAGAGGCCAGAGGTGTAAAAGTGGACAAGGCAAAAACACAGCATTTCCACCCTATTCTGCTATCCAGATTGGTTTTGGGTGTATCAGTGTAGACTAGGCAAACTATAAATGCATAGCAATAAAAATGCACAAAATGTGCTGAGACAGAAGACCCAGCTGGACTGGTAAAGTACAGTACATCATTGCATTTTGCACTAAATAATTGAAGAATCTTGATTATGCATTTTTCATAGTGTTTTTTTTTTCTTATCAAATAATTACCAGTAAGGTATTATTTAGATATATTATTTTCTTAGTTAAGTAGTTGTGAAATTGAAGGAAAAAAACACAAATTTGATAAACATGCACTTGGGATTCTTCAAGAAGCTACTGTATATCCAGCCATTTGCATGATTTAGCTAAAGGGTAAACCAGCAGTTTGTGTCAGTAGTGGCTTTGTTCAGTTTGTTTTTTTTTGCACAGGGGGCCTACAGGAAGTGAGAACTAAACGGGGCAAATGTGGCCATGTACAAGATTTTATCTGGCCCGCACCTGAGGTGTACACACCCTGCACTTATGCTTTAAAAGTAACAAAATGGCACTTGTAATTTTAGACAACAGAAAGTAATTCCCTAATCTCAGACTCCGGTGTACCTATTCTCGCTGTAATGCTAACATTAACTTCCCCTGTAACCCTAACACTAGCCTTCTTTGTGACGCTACCCTAACACTAGACAGCCGTACACTAGAAATTCTGATTATTCAATCTCTTTAGATCCACCATCAATTATGTGGTGCAAGGGCCTGCCTTATTTGATACAAATTATAAGGATTGTGGGGGTGTGTACTCCTATAACATCGTTTTGGTAAATCTAAAGCTGATTGTACAGAGTTTCAGATTCTGTAGTGTATGGCCCGTTAAATCTCCTTGTAACCTTAACAATGATGCTAGCCTTTACTGTAATCCTAACACAACACTCCCTCCAGCGCCATACTGTTAGATATAACCTTTTGGGGCTAAACAAAGTACAGGCAGACAGTCTGTTGTTTCACTGAGCGCTGCTTTTTCTTTCGGAGCAGGAACTATTCTTTTTATTACTCTTTTTAGGCATAGACAAAACATGAACTCACAAATGTAACACTGACATCTAGTGGTCATACAATGTAATAGGCACACAGCAATGACATACAGTGGTTGTTGCTGATTAAATACAAACCTTGTATGCTAACACCCCCACTCAACAACTATCTATGTCAATCCCATTTCTGATCTAAGATCCACAAATCTGGTTCTAGCTAGTGGCTTTGTCAAAGCATCAGCAATCATTTTTTCCAACTCACAATACACAAGTACAATCACTTTCTGATCAACTAAGTCATGAATGTAATGATGTCTGACATCGATGTGCTTGGTTCTTCCATTAATTTTCTCACTTGTTGCAAGCTTAATGCAAGCCTGATTATCCTCAAATAAGACGGTAGGTTCTGATGTTGCTTCTCCGAGATTCTTGAGTAATTGCTGTAACCACACAACTTCTTGACTGGCCTAAGCTGCAGATTGTAACGCTCCTTGCGTTTCTTATAAGGTGTGGATTTTCAGCTGCAGAAGTAGTTCCACGTCAGTAGTCATGTAGGAGATATGCTGAGATACCAATCCCAACCTCAATGACTCATCATGTATGGAAGGTCTTATTTCAGCCAGTAAATACACACAGTAATTAAGCTGGTTCCTAGTGTGACTTTATATACATGTGGTGAGACAATGATAAAGGTCTTAGGGATAGGTTTGAGTGGAAGTGGTAGGTGACAGACACTTGAGGTGAGACAGTGCAGATGGATGCAGGAAGGGTTAGCGATCATGTATGATAACAGATGACAGAGTAGCAGGTGCATACAGGAGAGATCAACCCAGTGCAGGAAATAGTAGCAGTAGCCTCAAGAGCTAGCAATCTAGTTATGCAGATGTAAAAGACAGTCCTTGCTATGCAGAGCTAAATAGTGTAAGCCTAGTACAAGTCTATAGAGATTTCCCCTGTGGGGTACTTAGCACTAATAGCGATAGCCGAAGGATATGCGGATGATCCAGTAGCAGGATGCAGGGATCAGCGCAGCGAGGTTCGTCAGCGAGGAGAGCTTGCAAGCATGGAAGCTTCAAGCAAGATTAGTATCCAGGTACTGGTGTTTGAACGAACACATGTGAGTGAGAACCGACGCCCTAAATAGCCATCTAGTCCGGCGCTGGGTGATGACAGCTTCAGCCTTAAAGGGAAACACACCTATATGTGTTTCTTCTGTCTAGGTAGATGGAAATCATCCGGAATAAATGTGATAGGAGGCACTGAGAGTGCCAGAACCTTACATTACCCCCCCGTAAGGCCGGCTCCGGAAGGCCTCTAAGGCTGGTTGTTGATATAAGAATCACATGAGACTGGTTGCCGATGCGAAAATCGGAAGGAAAAAAAAAAAATGGTTGCCGATATGAGAATCGGATCAGGTTGGTAACCGATCTGAGAATCGGATCCCTTGTTGCCGATATGAAAATCGGATCAGGTTGGTAGCCGATGAGAATCGGATCCCTTGTTGCCGATATAAAAATCGGATCAGGTTGGTAACCAATGAGAATCGGATCACTTGTTGTTAGGGTGTCTGCTACATGGACCCCTCACTAGAATCGGACGCATAACCATCCGAAGTAATCCTAGTAGACCTAGCAACCAATGCTTCTTCAAACATCCTCAGATCCTTCCTACATACCACCGTGCCATTAGAAGCACGTACGCAGTCAGGTGCAAGAATCTCTGTATTTTCATCGGAAGCCAGAAATGTGCTTGCAAAAATAGGAGTATCCTCAGGAGGTGGTACAGGAGGGTTTTTTGAACGTGGTATAAAGTTCACTGGAGTTGAAGGAATATCTATTCCAATATTTGTTAATTTCTGGGTGTCCTTCACTGATATAGAACGGGGACAGGGCTGGCAACAGCCTTGATAATTTCCAGGCTGTTTTTCAGGGAAGACCCTTCGGATTCGCCTGGCCTCCATTGGGAGAGCCTTAGGCCTATGGGGTCTGGTTGGGCAGAATGTAATGAAATGTCCCCCTTCACCACAATAAAAACAAAGGCCACAGATTCTCCTGTGATCTCTTTTTTCTTGTGAGGACAACCTAGCATGTATGGCACCAATCTCCATAGGCTCCTCATCCATCTCTGTAGGATCAGGGTCCAAATGGGATGTGTCAGAGTGACAAGGTCGACTGTTTGAGGCAGGCTCGGACCATGACCAGGCAGGATCACCATATCTACTAGGTCTCCTTTTTTCCTTAGGTAGCCGGGGTCTGTGGTTACCTGGAGCGGGTTTAGGAGTGGGGTCAATAGCTGAATTCTGAGAAGAACTGGATAATGGCATTTCCATTTTTTCAGACTTCCTTTCTCGTAGTCTTCTATCTATGGTGATACTGAGTTGTATCAATGTATCCAGGGTTTTTGGCATCTCTGCTCGGGCGAGCTCGTCCTTGACGGCTTCTGATAGGCCAAGCCTAAATTGGGTTTTCAGAGATGCATCATTCCATCCTGAATCAAGGGTCCATCTCTTGAATTCTGCGACAAAGTCTTCTACAGGCCTTTTTCCTTGTTTCAAGGATCTTAACTGAAGATCGGCAGTACTCTGCCTATTGGGGTCATCATATAGGCTAGTGAGCTCTGCCAGGAACAAGGCATAGGAGTTGAGAAGCTGGTCGTTTTTTTCAAAAAGAGAATCTGCCCAGGCTCGAGGATCGCCTGATAGGTAAGAAATAATAGTACAAACCTTAATGTGATCAGTAAGGTAGGTACGAGGTTTTAGCAAAAAAAGTAACTCACATGCGTTTTTAAATTCGCGAAATTTTTTGCGATCGCCTGTAAATACCAAAGGGGGATTTATCTTGGGTTCAGGAGACTGTGCAGAGGTAAGTTGTGTCAGTCTAATTACCTGCTGCGACAGAGCCTGATTGTCGTTTTTCAATTCAGCAAGTGCGTGTATTAACGCAGATACCTGCTGTTTTAATTGTGTCACCTGAGTGGCTACTTCTGCTGAATCCATTTTTTAGGTTCGTTCAATCTGTAACGCTCCTTGCGTTTCTTATAAGGTGTGGATTTTCAGCTGCAGAAGTAGTTCCACGTCAGTAGTCATGTAGGAGATATGCTGAGATACCAATCCCAACCTCAATGACTCATCATGTATGGAAGGTCTTATTTCAGCCAGTAAATACACACAGTAATTAAGCTGGTTCCTAGTGTGACTTTATATACATGTGGTGAGACAATGATAAAGGTCTTAGGGATAGGTTTGAGTGGAAGTGGTAGGTGACAGACACTTGAGGTGAGACAGTGCAGATGGATGCAGGAAGGGTTAGCGATCATGTATGATAACAGATGACAGAGTAGCAGGTGCATACAGGAGAGATCAACCCAGTGCAGGAAATAGTAGCAGTAGCCTCAAGAGCTAGCAATCTAGTTATGCAGATGTAAAAGACAGTCCTTGCTATGCAGAGCTAAATAGTGTAAGCCTAGTACAAGTCTATAGAGATTTCCCCTGTGGGGTACTTAGCACTAATAGCGATAGCCGAAGGATCGCTCAGGAGATGCGGATGATCCAGTAGCAGGATGCAGGGATCAGCGCAGCGAGGTTCGTCAGCGAGGAGAGCTTGCAAGCATGGAAGCTTCAAGCAAGATTAGTATCCAGGTACTGGTGTTTGAACGAACATATGTGAGTGAGAACCGACGCCCTAAATAGCCATCTAGTCCGGCGCTGGGTGATGACAGCTTCAGCCTTAAAGGGAAACACACCTATATGTGTTTCTTCTGTCTAGGTAGATGGAAATCATCCGGAATAAATGTGATAGGAGGCACTGGGAGTGCCAGAACCTTACACAGATATGTATTCAGCTTCTGTAGAGGACAATGCCACTGACATCTGTTTCTAATCTTCAGGTTCCATGCTCGAGCTGATTGTTTAAGGCCATAAAGAGATTTATTCAACTTGCAGACAAGATGCTCTTGTCTCTTTTTCAAATATCCTTCTGGCTGTGACATGCAGTTTGAATGTTTATCCTCTTTGGCTATTTTAACCATTTCACTGCAGTTCAGCTGATACAGTTCATCTATGATTTTAGCCTTTGCAAGCAAGCAATCCCCTTTTGTTATGATACAACTGTCACCCTGAAATGTGACTACATTGCCTTGGTTAGTGAGTTTCTTTACTGACAAAAGGTTGCTTTCAAGATCTGGCACATACAGAACATTCCTCATATGGATCTTTTTAGTGATATCTGGAGAGATAGGACAGTATAGAAAGCCATCTCCTATTCCCACCGATTTCATAAATTGTCCATTAGCTGTAGTTATCCCTTCTGTTTAGCTTTCATCAAGCTGAGTGAAGAAACTTCGGTCATTTGTCATGTGACTTGTAGCACCTGAGTCCACACACCATGCTTGCACAGAGGTCACACCATTTTTGGATCCGAATGCATACTCCTTTGTTTCTATGACATTCTTAGCTTGTTGTAATGCACTTTGTTTTTGCATTCTAGCTTTCAAGATTCTACAATCTGCTTTTAGGTGTCCTGGTTTCTTGCACACAAAGCATTCCCGCTTTTCTAGCTGCACGTTACTGTGTTTATTTTTGAATTTTGTCTTTAAAGCTGTCTCTGAACACACACTCACATTACTCATGCTTTCAGTTTTGCGCTTGTATTCATCCACAAGCTTGCCTTTAACATATTCCAGTGTCAGATCATCATCTGGACGTGCATCTAGTGCTGTGACAAGTGTCAGGAAGTCCACTTAATAACAGCGCAGCAACATGGAAATCTTTTATCTCTTCTCCAATCCCTCTCAGTCTCTCCACCATCTCTAAGGTCTGTCTTATATAGTCCTGCATGTCCTGGTCTTTCTGTAGCTTAGTTTGATAGAGCTTTCTGATTAAATACAGTTTATTGCTGAGATTAACTCTTTCATGTGCTTTCTGTAACTCTTCCCACATGTCTTTAGCAGTCTGACAGTTACATATATGTATGATTTGATCATCATCTATGCACAGGGAGATTGTGCTCTGTGCTTTCTGATCTCTGTCTAACCACTCCTCTGTGGGCTGTGCAGGTCTTGATTAATTTATACATTTCCACGTACCTTCTCTTATAAGCAGCATTTTCATCTTGAATTTCCAAGATTGGTAGTTCTGATTTGTCAGATTTGCAATGGAGAACTTTGCTGAGGGGATGGCAGCAGCCATTTCTGCTGTTTGTCTTTCTGTTGCTGTCTCCTGTACTCACTTGCTTTAGCTCACTGTATCTGGCTATATCCAGCGGTAATCTGTATTATATCCTGGGCTTCTGTAACATGTCCTGGGCCCATAACCTGTTAGATATAACCTTTTGAGGCTAAACAAAGTACAGGCAGACAGTCTGTTGTTTCACTGAACGCTGCTTTTTCTTTCGGAGCAGGAACTATTCTTTTTATTACTCTTTTTAGGCATAGACAAAACATGAACTCACAAATGTAACACTGCCATCTAGTAGTCATACAATGTAATAGGCACACAGCAATGACATACAGTGGTTGTTGCTGATTAAATACAAACCTTGTATGCTAACACATACCCCTGCTGTAACTTTACCACTTCCTTCCAAGTTAACCCAGCCATTACACTACCTTCCCTGTAACTGTACCTCAACCTTCTCTGTAACCCTAACCCTGACACTACCTTTCCTGTAACACTAACATCACCCTCCCTATAACCTTAACACTACCCTTCCTGTAACACTAACACCACCGTCCCAATAACCCTAACACTATCTCTTCCTGTAATCCCAACCCTTACACTACCTTCCCTGTAACCATAACCCTAACACTACCTTTCCTGTAACACTAACACCACCCTCCCTATAACCCTAACATGATCTCCTCCGGTAATCCCAACCATTACACTATCTTCTCTGTAACCTTAAGCCTAACACTACCTTTCCTGTAATATTAACACCACCCTCCCTATAACCCTAGCACTATCCCTTCCTGTAACACTAACATTGCCCTCCCTATAACCTTAACACCACCCTACCTGTAACATTAACACCACCCTCCTTATAACCCTAACACTATCACTGTAATCCCAACCCTAACACTACCATCCTTGTAATCCCAACCCTAAATTTACCTTTCATCTAACACTATCACTACCTTTCCTGTAAACCTTACACAATCCCTTTCTGTAATTTCAACCCAAAAAATATCCTTCCCTGTATCCGCGACCCTTACACTAACTCCCCTGTAACTCAACCCAACCCTGTAACCAAACCAACCCTGTAACCAAACCAAACCCAACAAAGATCCAAAACAAAGTTTGGAAAAATTGTAGAAGGATTCATTTTTACCACCATCCAGGCTTTGTTTGAAAGATTTTTTTATTTATTTTCTGTCCCGCTGACAACAGTTTTGGATAAAGAAAGTAAGGGAAAATCTTAAACAAGGGCACAGAAAGCAATACAAATTTGGCAGGGGTTTATGCCTTCCCCTTCTCTACTAGAAAAACTTTTTTTATCTCTGTCTGTGTTACTGTTGAAGAGTCCCCTTCACTTCCTGACTGCTAAAACATTGTCAGCAGTACAGGACATTAGGGGAAATCCTTCTACAAAGCCCCTGATTCCAGTTAAAAACCCAACAAGGGGTAAAATTGAATGTTGTGAAGGAAGCCTTATACTTTTTGCAGTAAAATAAACAATAGAAGTTTGAAATCTAGGCCACAAGGCTCTAGGTGTGCCCATTTCAGCTATTAAAACATTAATATACTGTCATCAGCATTAAAAGTTTTATTTAAATTTGCATACAATGGAATATTGTACCTTGTTGTTTGACTGGTATCTGGTATTTCATGCTGTGCCATTATTAGGTTGTATCGGCTATGTCACCTTCTATTTTAACCTTAGGCATGTGTTTAAGTCTATGGTGATCCCTATAATAACCATTATTATAAAATTATTTTGTCATGAAACAACTGAAAAACAATAAATGTTTTCCTGGAACTGGTATAGCATGTGCCCTTTTTTAAAAGGACATATAGGGAGTATTATTTGTCCATGATTTAATTGGAATAATTTTACGTGCATATTGAACGTCACTATAGAAGAAACTGCGCATCATGCATCTGAGCTGCATATTTATTTCATGACTAAAAGCTACGTTATGTGAACAGTAGGTTTAGTACAGTATGTGAACACAGGTTCAGACCAAACCAAGAACTCTTCCTAGTTTTTTACCACCTAGATAACACTTTATGACAAGACTCCTGGGTCTTAGTACTAATGGGGGATACATGCTTTGGCCTACTAATTTTGTCTTTCTGGATGGGGTCGAGGTCACAGTTCTCTTTCCCATTCTTTAAGAAAGGTACATGTTTTGGAGTATAATTGTAGTATGTTCACTGCATATACAGTATATCAGGGCTAAAAGAGAGGTCGTACTCAAAGTATGCTTACACAATTTTTCAAATGTAGTAAGTAACTCTAAAGATTGGAGTTGTGACAAAAAAATGTGTGTAAAAAATATGTCAGTTGGGTGTAGCTCCACTTCCATCCATAAGAAACTGCCCCATGTTCTGACATAGTGTTTTAAGGGGTAGAACTGTTTCATTTGATGCAAATTTGTAACACCAGGTATATTCTTCTGTCCCTAGGTTTTAAGCACCAGGAAAAACTGCCTAGAGGAAATGTCAAGGGAGTTAATACACCTACAGTGTTCAGGCTGTGATAAACTTTTAAAATATTTATAGTAAAGTCGGGGAGCTAAAAAGAAAGGCCCCATTGTTTGGCAGGCAACAATGAGGCCTTTGCCAGATTGTGGTCTGTGTGATCTGGGGTAGCTCTGGAATGACTATCAGCTAGTTTGATTAAAGCAAAACTGTTAATTTATTTGAATCATGGATATACAAAATGACAGCTTACTTCAGCCAAAGTCAATAAACAGTCCAAGTCTTGGTATTATAAAACTAAACTGCATGCTCACCGCCAATCTTTGGTCCCATACAGGAGTTAGGCAGGCCACATGGGGGGTCAGCAGCCCATGTCTCAGCTTGTCTGAGAGCTCATACTTGCCACACAGCTTGTAAGTCTCTCTTCCACTCACTCCCCTGACACAGGTGCTAATTTCCCTCTGTTGCCTTTCAAGCCTCCCTCACTTGGGACTTAACCACTTCAGGACCAAAATCCTGGTAGTCCAGGTTTGGAGGCTCTTCCCACACAGGTCTCTTTGAACCTTCGAAATCCCGGGTCCCTAAAAAAAATGTAGCAATCCAGAGAGCACTGGAAATCAGTCCTCTCCATCCAAACTTAACCCCGGAGACCTCACGGTGGGTGGGAATGGGTGGGAACCCCAGAGCAACGCAATGTCTCTACAACTGTCCCCCTGAAAGGGACCACAGCCCAAATGTCGGGGGAAATGTACCTGCTATCCAGGACACGGTGTCCTGCACACCTGCTATTGATTTTTCTAGTGTGAGACAAATTCTCTCAGGGGCATTAAGCTGCCAGTTGATTATCCAAACTAGTACCATCACCTTGTAGTATACAGTAAATGTGGGTCAGGGTACCCCAGTCTCCTTTTGATTTTGGATCTCCTCAGTGACATGCCCAGAGGGGGGGGGGGCACTGTGCCCTCTTAATTATACAACATGGAGTCTCTGCCTTTTCTGCAGCTGCGATTGTCACTCGAAGCCACAGCAAAGATCCATCCAGTGCATGAGATTGGGTGCTGGTCTGCTGGGAGGCAGGTCCTTTTTTTCCAGGGGAAGTCCTGCTATTCCCGTCTATGGGACCAAAGAAAAGGAGGAAGAGAGCCCTTGCTGAGGAAGGAACTGCTATGAGTCCAGAGACTGTAGTATGCTGTGCAGGAGAGAGCTGTGTGGTTGTAGGATAGAGGGCCATTTACTAGTGACCTCAGCACCACTTACTACTGACCTCTGAGTCACTTACTACTTACCTCTGAACTCTGCAACACTTACCACTGTCCTCTGAACTCTGCGTCACTTACTCCTGACCCCTGAAATCCATGTAATTTCTGACCCCCAAACTCTGTGTTACTTTTTACTGAACCCTAAACTCAATAACTCCCCACAACTGGACTCTGCTTCACTTTATACCAACCTCTGAGCCACTTACTCCTTACTTCTGAATTCTGGGTCATCCACTATTGATCTCTGAACTCTACATCACTTACTCCTGAACCCTGAACTCTGCATCACTTACTCCTGACTTGTGAATTCTGCGTCACTTACTTCTAACCCCTGAAATCTGCATCATCTACTACTGATCTCTGCATCATTCCTGACCTCTGAACTCTGCGTCACTTACTACTAAACCTCTGCACTCTTTGACCCTTTAAACCACGGCCAATATTGAGAAAATTCCCATGGGATACCGTTTAGCATCTCTTTAAGTTTAAAAAAATGTGTACTGCTAGGTGTAATTCCACTCTTACCCTTAAAGTATAGCTAAAGTGAGTTTTGAATAGAGTGTAAAGGGATTAGAACAGGTGGTCAGGTCAGGTGTTTATTGCTATCTATGTCAGGTCAGGTGTTTATGGCTATCTATGTCCCAGTTAGGGAGATCTACCTTCTCTAATTTCCCTGCCTATCATTATATCATTATAATTGAGAGTGAATGTGAAAGAAAATCCCAAATTCTGGGTTGTCACCAGAACAAGAGTAAAGGGGAATTCTTCCAATGGTAGTTCTGGTGACCCTGGATACACAGGGTTTTAGAACCTGGTTCATCTACTGGTAGTGCTGTAGTTCTCAGGGCTGATAGGTACAGTTTCTGTGTCCACCAGCAGGTGTCTCCCAGAGGGCAGCAGGTTTCAGTGATCATTTCCATCTGATTTCAGCTGCTAGGTGGCTATATAAGGCTACTCCCACTAGCACAAGGCGCCCCAGTGTTTTGATGGCTCCTGCCCTGTACTCTGTTTGCTGTGCTGCTCCCAGACTCTGTTGCCATTCATTCTTGATCTTGCTCTTACCCTGCACCCAGTACCCCACTGCCTTGCTCCCCGCTCCTTCAGTTTTCCCCAGCCTTGTGTGTATGTATTTGTTTCTATTGTGTATATGGTTAGTTTATTAGGTTGCTGGTTAAGCATTTTGTCATTTAGTTCTGATTTTCATGCGTTCTCATGTTTATTGCTCTTGGTGTGTGGTTATTGGTCCCTGTAAAAAAAAAAATCTAATTTTAAAGATATATATATATATGGTCTGGTCCCAGTTAAAGGACTCTGTGCAGTCCAGTCAAGTTCCGCCATCCCAAACTTGCTCATCCATGTCTGTATGGACTTTGTTTTGTGCACTGGTGCGCAGTCATGTTGGAACAGAAAGGGCCACCCCCAAACTGTTCCCACAAAGTTGGGAGCATGAAATTGTCCAAAATGCCTTGGTATGCTGACGCTTTAAGGGTTCCCTTCACTGGAACTAGGGGGCAAGGCCCAACCCCTTCAAAACAACCCCACACCATAACCCCCCCTCCACCAAATGATTTGGATCAGTGCACAAAGCAAGGTCCATAAAGACATGGATGAGCGAGTTTGGGGTGGAGGAACTGGACTGGCCTGCACAGAATCCTGACCTCAACCCGACAGAACACCTTTGGGATAAATTAGAGCAGAGACTGCGAGCCAGGCCTTCTCGTCTAACATCAGTGCCTGACCTCACAAATGCGCTTCTGGAAGAATGGTCAAACATTCCCAAAGACTCACTCCTAAACCTTGTGGACAGCCTTCTCAGAAGAGTTGAAGCTGTTATAGGTGCAAAGAGTGGGCCAACTCAATATTGAACCCTACCGACTAAGACTGGGATGCCATTAAAGGTCACGTGCGTGTAAAGGCAGGCATCCCAATATTTATGACAATATAATGTATATATATTAAAAAGCTTTGCCTTTAGTTAACCACTTCAGCTTCGGAAGATTTTCCCCCCTTCATGCGATATGGCTCTGCGTTATTTTAACTGACAACTGCGCGGTCGTGCAACACTGTACCCAAAAAAATAATTGATGCCTTTTTTCCCCACAAATAGAGTTTTCTTTTGGTGGTAATTGGTTACCTCTGCGGTTTTTATTTTTTACAAAAAAAATAGGAAAATAGACAGGAAAAAAAAAAATTTTCTTAGTTTCTGTCAGTAAATTTTGTAAATAAGTAATTTTTCTCCTTCAGTGATGTGCACCGATGAGGCAGCACTGATGGGCACTAATGGGCTGCACTGATATGCAGCACTGATGAGCACTGATAGGCGGCACTGGTGGGCACTGACTGGCGGTACTGATGGGCACTGACTGGCGGCACTGATGGGCAGCACTGGTGGGCACTGATGGGCAGCATAGATGAGCAGGCACTGACAGGCATCACTAATTGGCACTGATTGGGTTCACTGATTGGCACTGATTGGGGTCACTGATGTGCCATGTTTGATATAATTGATGTACATTTATTTTACTGTATTGTAATCAGGGCACTGATCATCAGTGCTCCGATTACTTGTCTTGTACTCGACTTTGAGGAGGAGCCGCTGATTGTCTCTCCTCGCCACACACTCTGACAGTGTGAGGCGAGGAAAGCCGAAACACGGCACTTCCTCATTTAAATGGGACTGGCTGTGATTGGACACAGCCGATCACATGGGTAAAGAGCCACATCATTGGCTCTTTACCAAGACGGAGGTTGCGCCGTGTCCTAGGGGCGCACGAGAGAGCGGTCGTTCTGGGGCGCTGTCGTATGGCGTCGTCCCTGAATGAGAACCGCCCTGCTCCTTCGTCATTTGATGGTGGGCGGGCGGCAAGTGGTTAAGCTACAGGCACAGCATGGTACACACATGTCCTGATGCCTACATTCTGATTCATGCCCAGGACCTGCTGATCGGCTGTGTTGAATCACAGCCCAGAGCCATGTGTTGACAAACAACACAGGGCTTTGAACAGAGGGAACCATCACTTGCAAGGAAAAGAAGCAAATCAATCTGCAGTAAAAATAAGCACACATTACACATTGTCAGGCACACAGTTAACCCCTTGATTGACCCTAGATGTTAACCCCTTCCCAGCCATTGTCATTAATACAGTGACAGTATATATTATTAGCACTAATCACTGTATTAGTGTCACTGGAGATGTTAGTGGCAGTTATCCAGTTCCCACCAAGTGTCAGTTAGGGGGAGATTTATTAAAACTGGTTCACTTAGAATCTGCTGCGAATGGTAGCCAATCGGCTTTTAACTTCAGCTTGTTGAATTAAGCTTTGACAATAAAGCATGTCAGTGGCCGTTAGTCAGTTCCCAGAAAGTGTCAGCTAGCGTCAGATAGCCTGCTGCACTATCACAGTCCCACTATAAGTCACTGATCGCTGCCATTACTAGTATAAAAAGAAAAAAATAATTAAAAATTCCAGTATATACAGATTAGGGATCAACCGATTATCGGCAAAGCCAATTATCGGAGGGCCAATATTCACTTTTACCGATATATCGGTATTGGCCTCGGAACTTGCCGATATTACCGATATTAGTGTATGTAATATTAGTGTATGTAAAATCCTAGCATCCACTTTATTACTGTTTTATATAATGTCCAGTGTGTGTTTTTGTAATCTAATAGTGTGAAATACCTTCGTTATATCGGCGCTTGGCGCTCAGCTGATTCCCCGCTCTGCTGTCTTTCTCCTCTCATAGCTGTCAGAGGAGGATCTCAGCCCCTCACCTCTGCAGTGAAAAAACAATAGATAATCTGGCGCTCTGGATAAAAACAGAGGGGTCGGTATGACCAGTGTATGGCGGGTCATGCACTGTTACTTACAATAACTAAACTAGCAGCAGTGCATCTATGTGCAGGACATACCATAAAGGTATGAAAGTCCATCAAAGAAAAAACAGTCTATAACAAAGGGCTGGCTCCATGACACAGGTAATAAAAATAACACTCGTGCCAAAAAAATAGTGTAAATATGTATGTATGGGAAAAAATCAGGATTGCATCTGCTACACATCCACTAATAGGGAGACAGTATATCTTTATCTTGAAGTAATAACCTCAATTTTAAGCAGCGCATAATCCTACCATACAAAAATGTGCGTTTATTAGTGACTGTATTAAAATTAATTCTCCTGTGCATTTTAAAGTGCTATAGTGATATATGAGGGGTCACCCCCTTATATGAATCATATACCCAATGCTGCAAATAATATATATATTGTGCAATTCTTATATATTCCACTACCTAGTAGTATACCAATCCTTTATAAACAATCGGATAAATTATGATAAAGTGCATATTTATCAATCAATAAAGTGCTTTCGTGCTCTGTGCAACTTAAATTATAATATACCAACTGTATGCATAAATAATATATACATTATATAAATTAATACAGTGCACACACATCAATCAAAGTGCTTTAGTGCTCCGTGCAACTTAGATTCATCACTCAAAGTCCAGTGCATATGTATCACATAATGTCCCAGTGAAGTAATTCACAACCATGCACAACCATGCAGGGGAACAGTGATGGTAAGTATCTCCTAATCACTCGTGTAGTGATTATCTCCTATTCACTCGTGCAGGGATGGCCAGAATTTGAGCTTACCAGATATATTTGATCCCTGTTACCATATGGCAACCTGGGTCCTGTAACGCTTATTGGAAAATTCAGATGTCTTGTCCACTCTCCTCGGTACCAGAATCACCTGTATATCTCGGGGTGGGTGTTAGAACAAAGACAAGGAACTCCTCATGGTGTAGTATTTTTAACAGACCATTCCATTTATTAAAATAAGTTTTAAAATCATATACACATCAATAAAAATATATTAATGCCCTAGCGGCATCATTCAGCTAAGCAGCCGCATGCACTTTTACTGGATGGGAATAGCACCGAGCTCGTCAGGGTACAAGTTTTGTTGTTCCTTCCTGGCGTGCGGTCCAACATCCAGCGTGCGTTACACTGCTATACTCCACAGTGAGGCGGCGTGCGTGTCAGCTTGACATGTTTCATCATTACGTTGACGTCTTCGGAAGCTGGTACAATAACAGTTTAACACTCCACTTGCTATTGTTAAACTGTGCGCATTTGTGTCATTGTACTTTCTACATTTTATATCATTGCATTGTAATCCTCGGTTATTAATTTTAATAGGTGTATCCCTACATTACACATGTTCCTATTGTTGCCCATTTTTATACCTTTATTAATCCTGCTAGCTTTAGAAAGTGGCGGTGACTCCCATGTATGCTCCCACTTTATTTATCTTGATGGTATATAATAGGCTCCTCCTGATCCTCTTACATTCACACTTGAAAAAAGAGTGCGCATGCCCGCTGAGAGTTTGTCGCATGCTCTGAAACGCGTCGTGTTCCCCATCTGGTCCTGGTGATGTCACGCGGCCATACGCTGCGTTCCAGTCTGACACGCAGAAGCAAGCTGATCCTGGAAGACAACGGCCGTCTTTGTTTGTCCTCCTATTCCATCCACCGGCTTCCATCTGCATTCCACTCCCGGACACTGGACTTTGGACTCCATTACCATCTCCCGGCACCAGCTTTGAGGCTTACACCATGTACCCCATGTGAGTTTTTATATTCTGTGTGCACCCCTGGATTAAACATACTGCACTTAGAGGCGCTCCGTTTATTTTCTTCTTTTCCTCCCCTCTGCAGTGTACGCAGAAGGTATTAGATTAGAATAGTGTGAAATACCTTTGTTACATCGCCGCTCGGCCCTTCCATGACCCCCAGCTGTCAGTGGGGGAGAAGAGAAGGACAGCAGAGTGGGAGATTAGCTTAGCCCGGAGCGTTGATGTAACGAATGGTATTTCCCACTATTCTAATCTAATACCTGGTGCTTCTGTGTACAGTGTCCTCCTCTGACAGCTATGAGAGGAGAAAACAGCAGAGCGGGAGATTAGCTGAGTCTGGAGCAGTGATGTAATGAAGGTATTTCCCACTATTCTATTACAAAAACACACACTGGACATTATATAAAACACTCATAAAGTGGATTCTAGGATTTTAATTACACTAAACTAGGTTCACATGGGATTCCTGGCAGGCAGAGAGGGAAGGAAAGACAGCACATCATGCAGCACATTACAGCTAAAAAGACCTACCCTGAAAATAAGCCCTACTGTGTCTTTTGGTTCCAAAATTAATATAAGACCCGGGCTTATTTTTGGGGAAACACGGCAGTGTTCAGTACACTGTCTTTTGCACTGCAGCTACTAGATTTAATTGTAGACAGTAAGTGCACTACTGCAGCAGTTTATGTAAATTTTGTTTTGGGAAGCCTTTAGTTATTATTTTCCCAGCACTTTATTTTTCACAGTTGTCTACTCTTCTAGGACTCGTTCATTCACATGATGTGAAACTGATGTACTTGCAAGTGAAAGCTGTGCGGTTTTCCTATCAGTTTTCATGCAGATAAAGTGTAAAGAACAAGCCTTTAATGTTAATAAACAAACTTCAACATGTTCAGTACCAGATTTGTGTCAAAAATTGTCTTTATTTTTCAAAACCTTAAATATACAAAATATTGGCCCATATCGGCCGATACCGATACTTTGTGACCAAAATATCGGTATTGGCCCTGAAAAAAACATATTGGTCTATCCCTAATATAGATGCATCTCAAAAAAATTGAATACCATCAAAAAGAAAAAATCATACATTATATAGATCTAGTACACACAGAGTGATATATTTCAAACATTTCTTTATTTTAATTGTGATAATTATGGCTTACAGCTAGTGAAAACCCCCCAATTCAGTATCTCAGACAATCAAAATATTGTGAAAAAGTTCAAAATTGTAGACTCATGGTGTCACACTCTAATCAGCTAATTAACTCAAAACACTTGTAAAGGTTTCCTGAGGCTTTACATTGACTCTTATGCCCCGTACACGTACCGATTGACGGCCGTAAATATTCGGCCGACGACCGTTCGGCCGATTGTAGGCCTGTTAGTATAATGCTTCCGACAGCCGACAGCGCATTTTCGGCCGAACAGAATCTGTCGTGCAGGCATTAAAATTTTTGTTGGCCAACACCAGAACGGCCGATTGTTCGCCAGTCAGTACAGATTTCGCCCGACAGACAGCAGATTAGCAAGACTGGGCATGCTCAGAAAATAAAAAAGACAAGGAAAGTTAACCATCACATGACATCACTTCTGCAGTCGGCTGTTGTTGGCTGACAAAAAATTTGTGTGCAGTCTTTTGCAGTTTTCAACAGACAAGACAGCCCTGGACAAAAGACGGCCGATCGTTCGGCCGATGATCAGTACGTGTGTACGGGGCTTTAGTCTGGTTAAGTAGGTTACACAATCATGGGGAAGACTGTTGACTTGACAGTTGTCCAGAAGACAGCCACTGACACCCTCCACAAGGAGGGTAAGTCACAAAAGAACATTGCTAAAGAAGCTGGCTGTTCACAGAGTGTTGTATCCAAACATAATTATGCATAGTTGAGTGGAAGGAAAAAGTGTGGTAGAAAAAGGCATACAAGCAACAAGCAAAGGCCATTCAAGAATTTGGGGGATATTTACAAGGAGTAGACTACGGCTGATGTCAGTGTTTCAAGAGCCACCACACACAGACGTATCCAGGACATGGGCTACAACTGTCGCATTACTTGTGTCAAGCCACTCCTAAACCAGAGACAACACCAGAAGCGTCTTATCTGGGCTATGGAGAAAAGGAACTGAACTGTTGCTCAGTTTTCCCAAGTCATCTTTTCGAATGAAAATAAATGTTGCATTTAATTTGGAAATCAAGGTCCCAGAGTCTAGAGGAAGAGTGGAGAGGCACAGAATCCAAGTTGCATGAGGTCCAGTGGGAAGTTTCTTCAGTCAGTGATGATTTGGGGAGCCATGTCATCTGCTGGTGTTGGTCCACTGTGTTTTATCAAGTCCAAAGTCAGCACAGCCCTCTACCAGGAAATTCTAGAGCACTTGCTTCCCTCTGCTGACCAGCTTTATGGAGATGTTGATTTCATTTTCCAGCCGGACTTGGCACCTGCCCACACTGCCAAAAGTACCAATACCTGGTTTAATGATCATGGTATCACTGTGCTTAATTGGCCAGCAAACTCGCCTGACCTAAGCCCCATAGAGAATCTGTGGGATATTGTAAAGAGGAAGATGAGAGACACCAGACCCAACAATGCAGACGAGCTGAAGGCCGCTATGAAAGCAATCTGGGCTTCCATTACACCTCAGCAGTGCCACAGGCTGATCGCCTCCATGCCACACCGCAGTGCTTGATGCAAAAGGAGTCCTGACCAAGTATTGAGTGCATACTACATGGACATACTTTTCAGTAAGCCAACATTTCTGTATTAAAAACCCCTTTTTTATGTAATATTCTAATTTTCTGAGATACAGAATTTTGGGTTTTCACTAGCTGTAAGCCATAATCATCAAAATTAAAAGAAAGAAACACTTGAAATATATCACTGTGTGTAATAAAGCTAGATAATATATGAGTTTCACTTTTTGAATTGAATTACTGAAATAAATTAACTTTTTTATGATATTCTATTTGTTTGAGATGCACCTGTATATACTATAATTTTTAGACACTATAACTTTTACGCAAATCAATTAATATACACTTATTGGGATTTCTTTTTACCAAAGACATATAGCAGAAAACATTTTTGGCCGACATTTTTTTTTTTTTTTTTTTGGCCGACATTTTTGAAGAAATTCGATTTTTTTTTTATTGAATATGTTTTATAGTAGAAAGTGAAAAATATTGTTTTTTATTTTTTTTTGGTCTTTTTTTATTCGATTAAAAAGAAACTGTACGGAAAAAAAAAACCTTTGAGCAAGAAGTTGTTTTTTTTGGTGAAGAGATTTACCAACAAGGGATATGACAAATGATATATAGAGGAGGAAATACGAAAAGTAAAAGAGATAAGGAGAGAAGATTTTGTGAAAGATAAGCAGAAAAGGAAAGAAAGAGAAGGAAACATAAATACAGCGCTTCTACTGGATTATAATTTCCAACATAAGAAAATATAAAAGATTTGTGAGAAAGCACTGGCATGTGCTGAAAAAAAGATTGCATATTATCAACTGTTCTATGAGAACATCCTAAATTCACATAGAAAAGAGCCCCCAGAGTGAGAAATAGAGTGGTAAAATCTGTGATTGATCCCCCAAAACCAGTTTTCTCCAATCTTACAGGGCTAGAAGGTTTTTTGGCCTGCAGAAAATGCTATGCATGCAGAGCGACCAAGGTGAATTCAAGGAGAAAGAAATGCTTTACTGTTAAGACCACAGGAGAAATTAGGATCAAGGATTTCATTTGCTGTGCATCCGAAGGAGTGGTCTACGTGATAAAGTGTAATTGTGGACTACGATATGTAGGATGCACATCTGGAGCCCTGCCACCAAATCTTGTGAACATGTGCAAAACATTAGTGCAGGTTTTGAAAAACAAAGTGTCTCAAAACACTTTAAGATGGTACATAATCGGGACCCCAGTCAGATGGCTTTCTGGGGCCTAGAAAAAGTGAGTAGACATTGGATTGGAGGGAATTTCGTATGAACAATTAGCTAGAGAGAATCATGGTGGATCCATAAAACAAAAGTACTTACCCCTGAAGGGCTTAATATAGAATTTGATTTGAACTGTTTTATTAACAATTCATAAATCAGTCTGAAGTAACTATTATTTGTTCCTCTTAAAATATCTTAATACGTCAGTATTGGTATAATATTTTGTATATACATAGTTTAGTACAGGGCTCAAAATTTCAAGTCATGAGCTACTAGCCAGGCCTTAAGAGTTACTCGCCACTTGTTGCCCCACCCAAACCCCACCCTGCTCCGCCCCTTAACACGCCCTCTACATTGCAGAGCGCCCACAGCATGTCCCCTTAAATTGCAGAGCGCCCACAGCATGTCCCCTTACATTGCAGAGCGCCCACAGCATGTCCCCTTACATTGCAGAGCGCCCACAGCATGTCCCCTTAAATTGCAGAGCGCCCACAGCATGTCCCCTTAAATTGCAGAGCGCCCACAGCATGTCCCCTTAAATTGCAGAGCGCCCGCAGCATGTCCCCTTAAATTGCAGAGCGCTCGCAGCATGTCCCCTAAATTTCAGAGCGCTCACAGCATGTCCCCTTACATTGCAGAGCGCCCACAGCATGTCCCCTTTCATTGCAGAGCGCCCACAGCATGTCCCCTTTCATTGCAGAGCGATCACAGCATGTCCCCTTTCATTGCAGAGCGCCCACAGCATGTCCCCTTTCATTGCAGAGCGCCCACAGCATGTCCCCTTTCATTGCAGAGCGCCCACAGCATGTCCCCTTAAATTGCAGAGCGCCCACAGCATGTCCCCTTTCATTGCACAGCGATCACAGCATGTCCCCTTAAATTGCAGAGCGCCCACAGCATGTCCCCTTAAATTGCAGAGCGATCACAGCATGTCCCCTTTCATTGCAGAGCGCCCACAGCATGTCCCCTTTGATTGCAGAGTGATCACAGCATGTCCCCTTAAATTGCAGAGCGCCCACAGCATGTCCCCTTAAATTGCAGAGCGATCACAGCATGTCCCCTTAAATTGCAGAGCGATCACAGCATGTCCCCTTTCATTGCAGAGCGATCACAGCATATCCCCTTTCATTGCAGAGCGATCACAGCATGTCCCCTTAAATTGCAGAGCGCTCACAGCATGACCCCTTAAATTGCAGAGCGCCCACAGCATGTACACTTACATTGCAGAGTGCCCACAGCATGACCCCTTTCATTGCAGAGCGATCATCACAGCATGTCCCCTTTCATTGCACAGTGCCCACAGCATGAACCCTTTCATTGCAGAGCGCCCACAGCATGACCCCTTTCATTGCAGAGTGCCCACAGCATGTCCCCTTAATTGCAGAGCGATCATCACAGCATGTCTACTTAATTGCAGAGCGATCATCACAGCATGTCCCCTTAATTGCAGAGCGATCATCACAGCATGTCCCCTTAATTGCAGAGCGATCATCACAGCGTGCACTTACCTGCAGCAGGCGGCTTCTTATCAATCCTGTGCGTCCTCCGTGTCTCCCTCCTCCTCCTCGGCCAGTTACAATCGTTCGCCTTTTGGCCAATCAGGAAACACCTGCCTCCTGATTGGCCAGTAGGAGGATCAGGAGGAGGATCCCTGTGACAATAGCGAATACTCATTCGCTATTGTCACACAATGGGTGGGCTCAGGACGCAGTGCTCTGCTCCTAGAGCCCATCCTTTTCTAAAAAAGAAAGTGAAAGTAATCGTCTGCTGCTGTTAATGGCGGCGGCGGCAGGCACAGCTCGCCATCCTCAAAATTCCACTCGCAAAATGCTAGTAGGCGAGTGGAATTTTTGTGGGCTGGTTTAGTAGTAGAACGATCTTAAAGGGTGATTTAGATTTATTTTTTTATATTTTTTTATGCTTCATTTACAAGCTATGTGAGTTATATATGGAGTACATGGGGCTATACGCTATTATATATATAACCACTAGATGGGGCTACTACACACATTAAATATACAGAGCATGTGATAGAGGCAGCTCCATGTGCATAGATAGCTCACATATTAATACAAACACTGCACTTTAGATACTGTATTAGCAGTAAGGTTATCAGCTTGTAGGATAATAAATATAGGTATATATAGGTAGGTCTGTGGGGCTCCGGTATCATGGTGGCGGCCGTTTGGAAGTTACCATGGGAACTGGGCTGCATAAAAAATAGGAAGTGTGATACAGTCCACTAGCCTGAACCTTTGAGAAAACGGAAAATTGTATCATACTTACCGTAATTTTCCTTTCCTGGTGCGTATCCATGGCAGCATACCTGTGACAGAGCTCCGCCTCTACTCCGCCTTCAGGACTAGTGAATAGCTTAAAAGAAAGACGCCCCCTACTCCCAGCATTCTCCTGTGATATAGAATACTGAGGGAGGGAGCGTATGCTGCCATGGATAGGCACCAGGAAAGGAAAATTACGGTAAGTATGATACAATTTTCAGTTTTCCTGGTGCCTCCATGGCAGCATACCTGTGATAAATAACTAGCTGACAAAAGGGTGGGTAGATTGTAAAACAGAAGGAAATGTTTTTTTTTTTTTTTAGATGAAGAAAGGGCTTCCTGCATGGTCCTTCTTTCAAATTCTACAGTGGTGAGCGTCTCAGGGTCAACTCAATGTTTTACAAATGTGAGCTGTGACGACCATGTGGCAGCCCTGCAGATGGTATCCAGGGAGACATTCGTTCTGGCTGCCCATGAGGCAGAAATTGATCTTGTTGAATGAACCTTACCTGCTCCGGAGGAACCATGCCTTTAGCCCTGTACACTTTAGTTTGACAATCCAGGATGCAAGAGTCCTGCTAGAGGCTTCCTTCCCTCTGTTTTTTCCCATGGAATAACGAACAGCCTGTTAGATGTTCTAAATTTTTCTGTAGAATCGAGATAATTCTTGAGGACTTTCGCTATGTCCAAGCTTAGGTCTATTTCTGACTGGGAAAAAAAAAACTGGCAAGGCCCATGGTTTACTGAGGTGACTTGCGGTAGCGACTTTAGGGGTGAAATCTTGAATAGGTCGCAGTTCCACTCTGGAAAGAAAGAAACGTGATCCTCTCTGATTCCCAGGGCTTGCAAGTCCGATATCCTCCTGCCAGATGTAATGGCTAGAAGAAAGGCCATCTTTAAGGATAAGTTCAAAATCGATATTTCCTCCATAGGAGCAAAAGGATGTTCCGCCAAGGCTTCCAGGATTAGAGTTAGGTCCCATTTTGGAAAGGTGCGCCTGACCAGAGGGCGTGACTTTAACACCCCTCTAAGGAACGTAATTATGAGAGGGTTGACTGCCCTTATTGAATTTGTTGCCATTGATAATGCGGCCACCTGGACCTTTAATGAACTGAGACCTAGGCCTAGGTCAAGTCCGGTCTGTAGGAACCCCAAAATATTGGAGACTGAAGGTGAGAATCGATCAAAAAAAATTTTTTTTTAGCCGCAAAGGTTTGGAACTTTTCCCAGACTCTTGAGTGGATGGAGTTTGTGGATGGTTTCCTTGTTTGAAGGAGTGTCAAAATGACTTCCGGGGAACAGCCTAAGGCTTCAAACCTCCACCACTCAATTTCCACACCGGTAGATCCAATCTGTGCAGGTTTGAATGAGAGACTCTGCCCTGCTGTAGAAGTTGAGGGAACAGGGGGAAGTGTCAGAGGTGTGTTCACAGACAGCCGCATGGCTAGTGGAAACTAAGGTCACTTGGGCCAATAAGGGAGAATCACCTGGATTTGTACTGGTTCCTTCAGGAGCCTCAGGAAGAATTTTAGAATAAGAGGGCGAGGTGGGAAGGCATACCCTGTGTCAAAGTTCCAGGTGCATGTCAGAGCGTCCACTGCTTCTGTCTGGGGGTGTGGAAAATGGGAGATAAATCTGGGAAGCTTGGTGTTCTGTGGTGTAGTGAACAGATCCACCTGAGGATATTTCCTGTGATTGGCGATCTGGTGAAATATGTGCGGATGCAGGGCCCATTTGTTGTTATCCGGACAAGATCTGGTGAGAATGTCTGCTTGATTGTTTAGACTCCATAAGGTTTTCTTCCAGAATGGTCCTGTATTTGGCTCCATCCATCTTCCCATCAATTTTAACCATCTTCCCTGTCCCTGCTGAAGAAAAGTAGGCCCAAACCATGATGCTGCCACCACCATGTTTGACAGTGGGGATGGTGTGTTCAGGGTGATGAGCTGTGTTGCTTTTACGCCAAACATAACGTTTTGCATTGTTGCCAAAAAGTTCGATTTTGGTTTCATCTGACCAGAGCACCTTCTTCCACATGTTTGGTGTGTCTCCCAGGTGGCTTGTGGCAAACTTTAAACAATACTTTTTATGGATATCTTTAAGAAATGGCTTTCTTCTTGCCACTCTTTCATAAAGGCCAGATTTGTGCAGTATACGACTGATTGTTGTCCTATGGACAGAGTCTCCCACCTCAGCTGTAGATCTCTGCAGTTCATTCAGAGTGATCATGGGCCTCTTGGCTGCATCTCTGATCAGTCTTCTCCTTGTATGAAAGTTTAGTGGGACGGCCAGGTCTTTGTAGATTTGCAGTGGTCTGATACTCCTTCCATTTCAATATTATCGCTTGCACAGTGCTCCTTGGGATGTTTAAAGCTTGGGAAATCATTTTGCATCCAAATCCGGCTTTAAACTTCTCCACAACAGTATCTCGGACCTGCCTGGTGTGTTCCTTGTTCTTCATGATGCTCTCTGTGCTTTAAACGGACCTCTGAGACTATCACAGTGCAGGTGCATTTATACGGAGACTTGATTACACACAGGTGGATTCTATTTATCATCATTAGTCATTTAGGTCAACGTTGGATCATTCAGAGATCCTCACTGAACTTCTGGAGAGAGTTTGCTGCACTGAAAGTAAAGGTGCTGAATAATTTTGCACGCCCAATTTTTCAGTTTTTTTATTTGTTAACAAAGTTTGAAATATCCAATAAATTTTGTTCCACTTCATGATTGTGTCCCACTTGTTGTTGATTCTTCACAAAAAATTACAGTTTTATATCTTTATGTTTGAAGCCTGAAATGTGGCAAAAGGTCGCAAAGTTCAAGGGGGCCGAATACGTTCGCAAGACATTGTATATATACACACATATATACATACATACACACACACACACAGCTCCCAACTGTCCCTGATTTGGAGGGACTGTCCCTGATTTAGAACAAAGTCCCTCTGTCCCTCTTTCCTCCTCATTTGTCCCTTATTTTGGTCTGATCTATATAGTTGTATACAGAATGCACTATTTGTCATTCAAAAAGTGTTTCCTGCGGCTAAACCTTCCGTTTTTTACTTCTGAAATGTGAGTTTTTTTTTTTATATTGAAATAAATACTTTTTATTAGCGATTTGCACTATGGTTCTTTCCACTTCCCTTCCATATGATTGACACCACGCTGAGAGCCACAGATTTGGAGTGTACAGCCTTTTATAACATGCAAAGCACATATTGACTTCCTTTAACCACTTCGGGACCACCCACCGTGTATTTACGTTGTTACTTTGACGTTAAATACTGGGGTTATGGCAGCAGATAGCTGCCATATACTCTGTATATTTTCAAACGGCGAGCGGTCCTCTTTAGCATAAAAGTGGTCTTAGCGGCAGATTCGTCATGGGATCACTTTTATAGGTGGCAGGAGAGGTGAGGTGACCCACCCCCCGCCGCTTCCTGATCGTTTTCTCCGCTTACCTGAGCTGTCAGTAACAGGAAAAACAATCCGATCCCATGTGCGAATGGGCAGGAAGTCGATGGTCCCTACTCGACTCTATGCCCTTGGAGGACCAGAGTGACATCAAACGTCATTTCTGCTCTTCGGTCTTAAAGGGCTCTTTTTTTTTTTCTGAAAAAAAAAAAATAATTTGTTTTATATATGTATATATATATATATATATATTTTTTTTTTTTTTGCTTTTAAGTGTAAATGTGAGATCTGAGGTCTTTTTAACCACAGATCTCACATTAAAGAGGCCCAGTCCTGCTTTTTTCCATTACTTAGTGCCGGTTCACACTGATGCGATCACAGAGATCGCATATAACTCGGAGCACTGCTCCTAAAATGACATGCGATATCTGTGCAGTGCAAATTCAGCCATACAGTTTGTATGGCAGAATTTGCACCGCAACCGCAGTGAACACGCACAGGACCCTTTTTTGGTCCGCAGCAGAATCGGATCGCATGGTGGTTCACACCAGTGCGATCCGATTCTGTGCGAACTGTCAGATCGCACTGCGATATGCCCTCTGAGCTGGGGGTATTGTTAACTCTGAATTGACACCCCCAGCGTATCGCATATGGTAGTGTGAACTGCCTGTGCTGCGGATGCGATGCGGGAACACGCAGATATATCCGCAGTATTCCTGCATCGCATCAGTGTGAACCGGCACTGAGTGACACACATCGCTCAGTAATAGGTCCACAAAAGTCCTTTAAAGGACTGGTATAGGTGTACTATTGTTTGGTGTGCAGTATATAGGGGTGTAATACACTTATAATATACTTTCTAATATAGAAAGCATATTACAGTGTACTTGAGTAATGCAGAAATTTTGCCTCTTTCGCTGCGTTAACTCTGCTACACACAGTGACAAAAGTTACTAGAAAATATTTTTCATAACTGGTGTGATAAACCAGTGGCCCACCAAAACGACAGATTGAAGCCGGGTGTTATATAACAATATACTTTCATAATAGTGTATTTAGGTACTGCAGAAATTTTGCCTCTTTCGCTGCATTAACTCTGCTACACACAGTGACAAAAGTTACTAGAAAATATTTTTCATAACTGGTGTGATAAACCAGTGGCCCCCCAAAACTACAGATTGAAGCGGGGTGTTATATACCTTCTTCCACATATACTGCGCTTCTCTAGAGACTTTTGTCACAGGGTCATTTGAAAAATGACAAGCAGAGGAAGAGGCAGGCTCTTCCACAGGGGTGGTAGGGGTAGGGCAGGAGCACCAGGCCGGAGCCAAAGTGGGAAGTTGCAGAAGGTGCGTTCGATTATGTCAAAGGACGCACCAGACTTGGTTGAGTGGCTCACTCAGTCTTCCTCTTCTGCACCCTCCTCATCCTCTCTATCTGCACCCTCTTCACTCTCTGCTGTGTGCACCCCAAAAGACACCAACAACAACACCATATACCCTCCGCTTGAGTCACAGGAATTATATTCCGATCCATCACAAGACATTTACGATGCGCAGCCATTCTTGGCATCGGATCAGAAAGAGGTAGCAACAGCCGCCACTCAGCACTCTGAAGACAGTACCCAAATCAGCCGAAGGAGGTTGGTTCCCGCTGTTGCTGCCTACTCCAAGATCTCTAATGTTAGTGGTGGGGATGGTGACGTCGATGATGCAGTGGCAAAATTTCTGCAGTATCCCAATACACTATTATGAAAGTATATTGTTATATAACACCCCCGCTTCAATCTGTCGTTTTGGGGGGGCCACTGGTCTATCACACCAGTTATAATACTTTTTTCTAATTGCATTTGTCACTCTTTGTAGTTGTAGTATCACTGCAGAATCGCTCACCAGTCACAATGCTGCACAATACAAATCCACTATTATATGCTTTCTATATTCATCCAGCATTGCGACTTCCTCATCTTCCGCTCCTGCTCCTCGACGGCTTGATCAATGACACAACGCAATGCACCCTCCAGAAAGAAGGCGTAAGGTACGATGTCACTGATGGCGCCCTGGCTGCGACTGACCAGTTTGGTGATCTCATCAAATGGCCGCAGAAGTCTGCATGCGTCGCGCATTAGCAGCCACTGCCGCAGTGAAAAAAACCCAAGTTCCCCAGAACCTGTCCTGCCACCGAGTTCATAGAGGTAGTCGTTAACTGCACGTTTCTGCTGGAGCAGCCTATCAAGCATATACAATGCAAAGAAGAAAGGGGTTCCCCCTAAACGGGACTTTTTAGGCACTGAAATATATAAATCGATCGATGAATAAATCACACCAGCAAGTTACACCGCCAGTCAGATCAAGCCCAGCTCTTTTGGTTTTAATCCTTTTGCAAGCTTTAAGTCCAGATACTACCAACCTTGTAAGTGCCAACAACACAATAATTGTTTCAAACGCTTTTTGTGTATTATAATATCTATTATTATATAATATTCATATATATATTCTTTCATCTATAGAGCACTTATGTGAGCTTCCCCTGAAGAAGAAGAGAAAGTTATTGCCTTCGAAACATGTCGGGTTTAAAGCTCTAATGTTTGGTTATTAATGCTATCTGGTCATGCTTGCACCTGTTTTTATTCCTCTTTGTTTATACACATTTAAATAAAATATCACTTTTTTGAAATTCATCGATCGATTTATATATTTCAGTGCCTAAAAAGTCCCGTTTAGGGGAACCCCTTTCTTCTTTGCATTGTTTATTAGGGATGTGGCACCATGAACACTGGTTATGTACACCCCCATCATCAAGCATATACAAGGTTGAGTTCCATCACGTCGGGCAGTCACAAATAAGACGTCTGACGTGCAGGTTGTGTCATCGCTGAAAGTCAGCAAGGCGAGCCATGGCTGTGTAAAATCTTCTGAAATGGGCCCAGAATTTCCTGGCCTGCCGCAAGATGTCCTGGACCCCAGGGTATTTGACAACGAATCGCTGCACGACCAAGTTCAGGACGTGTGTCATACATAGCACGTGTGTAATTTTGCTCTGTTTCAGCGCGCTCAGCAGATTGGCACCGTTGTCGCACACCACTTTACCATACCAACTGTCAAATTGAGTGGTGTTAGCTACTGATCTGAGTGTGAACGCAAAGCTGAAAGGAGTGCAGGACCAGTGTGGCTCTTGGATTCCGGGCACAACAGACGCAGCACAGCATGGCAATGTCTCACTTGGCATGCCGAATAGGTTCTGGGGATCTTGGGCGGCGCAGCGGAAGAGACGGTAGCAGCGGAAAAGGAGGAGTCAACCGAGGAGGAGAGGGAGGATGGAGTAGGAGGAGGAGGAGAAGAGGCATTCCTGCATGCAATCTGTGGCGGTAAAACCAAATCTACACGGGTGCCACGGGTTACATGCTTATCCGTTTTTTTTGGCAGATCTGAACGGTCCCCCCATGCATGTCTATGGGGCATCGGATGTCAGCGGAGACATGTCCGCTGACATCCGATCCGTCAAATCTGGACGGATGGAAACCCTATTTTCCATCTGTCCAGCGGTCCAGCGGAACATCCCTAGGTGAGTGTTTACCGCAAATTATGTGTTGACTGCAAAGGCTCCAGCATCAGGGAACGCACAGAACGACAGGTGTCCGACTACATCGGGTTAAAGGCCGATGTGGACGCTCTGAAAAGCGATGAACCCCTGGACTACTGGGTGGGCAAGCTTGACCTCTGGCCAGAGCTTGCACAATTTGCAATGGAACTGTTGGCTTGCCCCTCATCCAGTGTCCTGTCTGAAAGGACGTTCAGCGCAGCAGGGGGGATCGTGACCGATAAGCTCTCTCGCCCTGCTCACGACAGTGTTGACTACCTCACATTTCTAAAAATGAATGAGGCATGGATCTCGTTAGAATTTAACACATGTGACCAGTAGATCATGTCTGATTCAAATTCCTCATGACAGCCCACAAATATCCGCCATCACCCATAACAATTCATGGTCCCTGTCTTAGGTAAATACAGCGGCATAAAAGGCCTTTTATGTCCGTTGAATGCCTAATTGCTACAGTCTGTCCCAGCTCCACACAACAACCTCTCCCTACACTAACAAAAGACTTTTGTGGACCTATTAGCTAGCGACTTGTGTCACTATACAGTCTGTCCCTGCTCCACACAGCAACCGGCTAATTTTTGGGGCCTGTACTGGCCGACACTTACTTCTGTATCCTGTGAATGCCTAATGTACCTCCAGCCACAGAATACAAAGTTCTTTGCTGTCGGGTAAACTCCTGTTGGCTATTTTTTGGGGCCTGTACTGGCCGACACTTACTTCTGTATCCTGTGAATGCCTAATGTACCTCCAGCCACAGAATACAAAGTTCTTTGCTGTCAGGTGAACACCTGTGGGCTAATTTTTGGGGCCTGTACTGGCCCAAACTTACTTCTGTATCCTGTGTATGCCTAATGTATCTCCAGCCACAGAAAACAAAGTTCTTTGCTGTCAGGTGAATGCCTGTTGGCTAATTTTTGGGGCCTGTACTGGCCGACACTTACTTCTGTATCCTGTGAATGCCAAATGTACCTCCAGCCACAGAATACAAAGTTCTTTGCTGTCAGGTGAACTCTTGTGGGCTAATTTTTGGGGCCTGTACTGGCCAACACTTACTTCTTTATCCTGTGAATGCCTAATTTTTCAGACTGGCATTGAAAATCAATGGGTCTGTAAACGTTCCACTAAATGTGTAACGGATGCGGACCCATTTTACAGACGTGTGAATGGACCCTATATGTATTTGACATGTATTTACCGGCTGCTGTCAGTTCTGGCAGATTTAGAAAAAAAAAATATTTTTTTGGCTGAAAAAACAAACAAACATTTTAATGGCAACGTTTTCAGTAGCAATACTTCTGGTATGCCAGTGTCCATGTTGTGGGACTATGTGTGCACAGCTAGAAAGTATTTTGTGGCTGCAAATATGACCTGGAGATTTTTAATGTTCGCCTGGCATTAAAGTGAATTGGGTCCGCCGCGAACTTGCTAAACTTGATAAAGTTTGCGGATCACGTTCGCCAAACGCCCCGTCCGATGTTCGTCCATCACTAAACATTTCTATGTGTGTAGTGTGTATCTGTGTGTGTGTATAGATATATATGTATATATATATATATATATATATATATATATATATATATATATATATATATATATATAATATGTGTATGTATATGTATAATGTTTGGGGGTTCTAAGTAATTTTTCTAGCAAAAACACTGATTTTAACTTGTAAAAAACAACAAGTGTCATAAATAGGCCTGGTCCTTAAGTGGTTAATTAGTGAGGTCCATTCAAGCAGGTGAGAAGACACCCATAGGTGGGGGGAAGGGCACCGTGGTGATCAGAGACAATTATTGAAGAGTTTCTGGTGTATGGGACTGCAACCTTTTTTTTCACGGACATTCAATCCTCTCTGTGTGAGCTAGCTCCTTGATCCCCTGACTTCACTGGAGTGGTCCCCTTCCTGGGCCGACCCTTTGGCAAGTCCCTGAGTACTGGTTAACTAGGCCGACTGCCTAAGACCACCTTCCTCAAGATGGAGCCTTGGCACAGTGCCTTCAAGAGAAGATAACATTCATAAACTCGAAGGGGACTACCTTATAATGGACATGACTAATCAGAAAGCTGCAAATAATCAGTATTATGCTAATATTATGCTTATGACGTACTAACATATGACACCGCCTACTAACTATTTAATACGCTGTACATTAGAAACAGGAAGTATCATTTACCTGAACAATGTGTGATATCCTCGTGCATGCACTCTAATTACCTATTTAATTAGACCCAGTAGCAGAAATCTATTTTGAACCTGATTGAGGTTCGCAAACTATTACATACTAGGGTTGCCAACTTTCTGAAATGGAAATAAGGAACGGGGGGAGGGGGCGGGACGGGGGATGTTTTTTCCATTTTCCATTTTCTTTGCTCTCCTTCCCCTTTTCTTTGCTCTCCTTCTGCTGTCCTTCCATTTTCTTTGCTCTCCTTCCCCTTTTCTTTGCTCCTTCTGCTGTCCTTCCATTTTCTTTGCTCTCTTATCCCTTTTCTCTGCTTCTCTTCCCCTTTTTTAAATCTCCTTCCCTTTTCTCTGCTCTCCTTCCCTTTGCTCTCCTCCCTCTGCTCCTCTTCCCCATTTTTCTGCTCTCCGTCCCATTTTGTTGTCTCTTCTCTTCTTCCCATTTATTTGCTCTCCTGAGTCCTGATGGGAATGGATGCTCTCCTTCCTCTTATCTGCTGCTTTGCCTAATATATCCCTTTTCTTTGCTCAACCTTCCTTTCCTCTGCTCTTCTCCCCTTTTCTCTCTTCAGTTCTGCTGCTTATCTTTTTTTTTCTCTTGTGCTCTGGCAGAGTCTGCTCGCTTTCTTGCAGCAGCAGGTACCGCGGGCGCCGGGCGGGGAAGGGAGGGGTTACATCGTGACATCACAACGTCATCGACACGGGCCGGCATTGCGGAATTGGTATTGGTCAGAAGGCGGAGAGGGGAGGGGATGCACAGTCAGTCCCAGTCACAGACAGTGTAGTACTACTACGAAAGTGAGTCACGAACACCAAGTACCGCGGAATACGGAACATCAGTTTGATACGGAACAGCACTTGTCTTTGTAAAATACAGGACGATTCAGTATTTTACGGAACGGTTGGCAACCCTATTACATACCCACCATGCCTGACAATCCACACCCACATGAGGTATGTAGGCCCTCTTTGCCTCTGAGGGTCATCACTAGGCCCTAGGGGGTTTCAGGGGTCCGCTACACATTTAACAGTAGCATGTGCAGTAAAGCTTTCAACAAACCAGTGACCTTGATTTAACAATCAAGTACAATAACAGATGCAGACTAAAACTCAGGATACAGGCCCCAAAGGGGTACAGAGTCAAATGTCAATTTTTTTCTCCAAATAAGCATTAACAATACTTCAACATACGAATGCATGTCATAGCTATGAAGTAGGTCAAACATGTCAACATATTCAACATAGATGGAGAAAGAGAGAAATAAAGAAACTGTGAGAAGTAGGTATTGTGCTATGTATATCATACAATGGAAATGGAGCCGAAAGAGAATTGAACGGAAGAGAAGATCAGCATATATATATATATATATATATATATATATATATATATATATACGTGTAAAACCTTAATAAAATACTGATACATATTTTTGATTGGTTTGCGCAAATGTTATCGCGTCTACAAACTATGGGAAAGAATTATGTCATTTTTATTTTTTTGTTTTGTATTTACTAGTAATGGCGGCGATCAGCGATTTTTAGCAGGACTGCGGGGGACAGATCAGACACCTAATTTACATTTTTTACACTTTTGGGGGGACTAGTGACAATACTACAGTAATCAGTGCTACAAATATGCACTGTTACTGTAATAATGACACTGGCAGGGAAGGAGTTAACCCAGGGGCAATCAAAGGGTTAAATATAAGCAAATATAAGCCTAGGGGGTTGTTTTCTAACTGTGATGGGGGATGGGCTTGTGACATCAACACAGAGACCTGTGTTCCTAAACAGCAGGAACACAGGAGCTCTGTGTTGATAGCTAAGAGAACAAAGCTTTGCTGTGTTTACAACAGCAGACCGCCGTTCTCTCTTCACGGGGAGCGATCTCGGATGACCGGCAGCAATCGTGGCCACCAACCCTGTGGATTGGCTTTCCCAATGTCATGCGCACGCCCAGGATCGCTCCCAGGACCTGCGGGCTTGCCGCCATATATCGCCTGGTTGGCAAGTGGTTAACTGACAATTGTGCGGTCCTGCAACGCTGTACCCAAATAAAATGGATGTCCTTTTTTTCCTACAAATAGAGCTTTCTTTTGGTGGTATTTGATCACCTCTGCGATTTCTATTTTTTGTGCTAGAAACAAAAAATGACCGACGGTTAAAAAAAAAAAAAAAAATTTTTACTTTATGCTATAAAACATATCCAATAAAAAAAATGTAAAAAATCAAAATTTCTTCAATTTAGCCCAATATGTATTCTGCTACATATTTTTTAGTAAATAAAATCCCAAGAAGCATATATTGGTTGGTTTGAGGAAAAGTTACAGCGTCTACAAACTGTAGAATATTTTTATTTAGTTTGATTATTTTTTTATTTTAGCGGGACTGTGACATTGCGGCGAACAAATCTGACACTAATGCCCCATACACACGTGCAGATTATCTGCAGACTTTTGTCTGCAGACTTACCAAAACCATATAATATGAGGTCAAACCTAAACACTTTCAATTTGTATGCAATCCGGCAGGCCCTTGCACTACATAGAAAAGGTAAGTCTGCAGACAAAAGTCTGCAGATAATCTGCACGTGTGTATGGGGCTTAAGTGACACTTTTTGGGGACCAGTGACACGAATACAGTGATCAGTGCAAAAACAAATGCACTGTCATTGAACTAATGACACTGGCAGGGAAGAGGTTAACATCAGGGCCAATCGAAGGGTTAAATGTGTTTCCTGGGAGTGCTTTCTAACTGTGTGGGGGAGGTGCTTTGACTGGGAAAGACAGAGATCCATGTTCCTGCTTAGCAGAAACAGAGGATCTCCATCTTCCCCTCTCACAAAACACACATAGGCAGACCGATGTTCTGCCCGTCTCCTGACAATGAACGGCGTGTCTTGGTGGACATTGCGTTCGCCTGACCCGCTGATTGGCTCTCTCTGTGTCCATTCACAGCGGGAGCGGGTTGCCGGCGGCACACGCGAGCCCCAGACCCAGTGCAGGAAATCACGTTCAGGTATGTGATTTTGCGCAGGAGAGCCGACCCTGGGGCTGTCCATAACCGGAAAAATAGAAGTCTACCCTAACTCTAAAATCTCCAGGCATCCACAATCTAAGACTAACCTACCTAGCCCTGTAAAGAAGAATTTACGGCACTAACGGGGGTATGTGGAAGTGATCTGGTGGCTACACTGCTAATGGATTGTTTCTATATGACAGACAACACTTGGCTTGTTAGATTTATACACAGTAAGTGATATGCTTTCTTTTAGGCCTTGTTTTCATTTACGTTTTCAGGGCAGTAAAATCGCATGACTGAGCCACGTTTACCACAATCAATCACTCTCCCTTATGCTACAAAGGCACTGCCACCGTCCTACAATAGTACAACAGTGGTGCCAGGGGGTTTTACACACTCCCAGTTGATTAAGCCATTGGGCATGTGTGTAAAACCCCCTGGCACCACTGTTGTACTATGTAGGACAGTGGCAGTGTCTTTGCAGCATAAAGGGGAGTGGTTGGGTGGTGGTAAATGTGGCTCAGCCATGCATTTTTACTGCCCTGAAAACGTAAATGAGAACAAGGCATAAAAGAAAGCATCTCACTTACTGTGTATAAACCTGACAAGCCAAGTGTGGTCTGTCATATGGAAACAATTCTTTAGCAGTGTAGCCACCAGATCATTTCCACACACCCCCCGTTAGTACCGGCCACCTCCCCCCCCCCCCCCCACACACAGACACACACACACACGCAGCAGTCCTCAGCCATGTTTCCTGGGCTCCATGCACCCATTGGCAGACCTGGGACTGGCATGGCAGGTACCAACAGATGGAGGGAAGGGAGATCAGCGAACATTCAGCGTGCATTCAATAATGTCAGTAGTGTGAACATAAAAACAGATTATGGCGGCTTTATTCTTCTGCATCCATCTGTGCGGAGCGAACGGGACTGCATACATCCAGGGCGTGTAAGCTGGGCGGGCTGAGCCCCCAATGTAGAGGAATTGCATTTGCATACAGAAGCAAGCTCACCAGCGTGATAGCAATAGGAACCCAGCCTTAACATCCATTCTGGGAGTCTCCTTATGGAGCGTATGTTTTGAAGCCTACCCTTATTAGCCATTTGGTAAGAAGCAATCCACTAATTGTACAGCCCGTGGTGATACACAGAGTGTTGGTGCACTTTTGTCATTGGGAATATTTCCAATCAATTCACTTCATGCATAATAGGAGTGGGATCTGGTAAGGACCCATCCATTGTTTGTTTGCATCATGAGGTGTTGGACACAAAGTCGGCTTTTCACTTCTCTAAGTGAAGGAGTCATTAATATTGGCCTGTTATGGGTCTGTTTAAAGAAGTCACTTATACATCATGTCTTTGCTGAAAGACTTTTTTCAATCAGTTTTCACATCATTTGTTTGGACTGTATTTTGTGGTCACAGTGGGTTTTTCATTATTTTATGATACACCAGAACTTTGTATATGAATTGTTTATATACACTATCTGTTGTATAATTTTTGTAGAGTGCACTAATCTTTTTATACACCTTATGTATCTATATGTTAAATACTAGTAGCAGCACCTCATTACTTACCTTGTTATCATGCCTTTAGCAATACATCAATAAGGTAATCTTCTGACTCTATTCCGACTCTCTCCTCTACCAGGCAGGCTTCTCTCCTCTGCGGGCCACAGCTCCGCCCCTCCTGACTGATCTCAGCAGGGAATCCTCGGTCTGGCCTGCCCCCTGCAGCTGTTGGAAGGAGAGAGGACAGGCAGAGCAGGGAGCCGAAGGCGATCGGCACGCAGCGCTGAGCTTGAAATTCCAGGGGGGGGGCACTCGCCCCCCCTTGCCCCCCCATGTAGACGCCCGTGGTGGCTAGCAATTTCTTCTTTACAGGGCTAGATAGGTAAATGTTAGATGGTGGATGCCAGTAGATTTTGAGATTTTAGTGTTAGGGTGAACTTCTACTTGAATTTTTTTCCCACACAGCTTAGAAATTACAAATTTAAAGCTGATTGGCTGAGCTCCAGTTGAGACAAAGTTTGACTCAGACACTTTTGATTGATTCTCCCAAAGTGTTTACCATCCAAGTTCGTTTACTTTGCTCATCCAACTGGGCCTAGCCTACATAAACAATGTGCATTTATGTAGATTACTTTAAGGCGATCAGAGCTAACAATGAATAATAACATGACTAATGCTGTCAATTATCAACTCAAACTGGTATAACAAAGGAGAGTATCAGTTTGTGGAAACACGAAACAGTTTATATATTAGCGCTATCTAGCAGCCAGAATTGGAATTGCAGGGGACTATCAACAGGAAAAATCTAATCTAGATGCAATATATATAAAACAGTTAATGAAATGGGAACCCTCAGTCTAACAATATTAAACTCCAAATAGTCAGCAACAATATATCGGGCTAGCTGTGTAGTTAGGAAGTCCTTTTATTGCAGGGCAAGGTTGGATGGGTTAAGGCAGGGGTGTCAAACTCAATTTCATTGTACAAAAAAGGAGAACACTTACCTGATGATGCAAAGATGCAATTTTTTTTATCACACCTGAACAAGCTATGGCCTGGCTGTTCACAACCCAACGCCTTACTTGTATTTTTGCTATATATTAGTTAAGGCACCCTTTAAAATTATGGACAGTCTTGGGGTATCCCATTCTAAAATGTAAAAACTATTCCCAACATTAGAGGGGATTTATTCTGCCAATACACTTTTGCAAACTGGTACTGACTAGTATTCTAATGTTTCTCTTCTCCCTCAATTTTTCTCCATCATTTAGCTAAGGTGCCCTCAAGAAGGTTGTAATGGTGCACAATGAAAACCTGTGGCTTTGTGTAAATAAAACGCAGCTTTATTCACACTCCAGCCTTTGTACAATTTCGGGGCAATTTTTAGGCATTTTGCCAAGGCACCCCTGATGGGACCTCACTGCAACCCGGAGTGCCTGGGCACCCTGATTGAAAATTGCTGATCTAGAGCACCAGATGTCACTGGATCTCTCACTGGACCTCGGACATCCAGGACCGTTCCGTAGATGGCTCGTTGACTTGGTTGCTGGCCTGGTCATGCTCCATCAACTCAGCAATTACATGGACCTTTGACTTGTTGGTGATTGACTTGTTGATTCCAGCAGATCCTTGAGTGTGCTTAAGACTGGAGTAGCGAAGCTCCATCAGACGAGGTCCCGGTGGTGGTTTGGACGTTCCAGGCTCAAGGAAGCATCCCATGGCTGCCACCAAATGTGATGGACTCCGGACACTCCAACTAGGGTATCTCCGTATCTCCGCCAAGAAGCTGCTTCCCAAACCCTGGAACATGAGGCATGTGACTATAGCTCCCGCAGCCCCAAATTAGTGACAAGGCCTATATCAACCTATGAACTAGGTAATACTCTGTAACTGCACCTTAACAGCAACTATAGCATTTATGGAGTGTTAGTGAAGCATTTATAAAGTGTTAGCTGGGCATTGGGGAGAGGCAGTGGAGGTTCCTGTATCCTGGAATGCACTGGGCATTAAATGAGATCTAGGAGACAGCAGCACTAGCTACTTCCTGCTTGTACAAAGCAGCCTTGTGGTAACACCATTTGCTTCTGTGTGCAGGCAAAAGCATTAAGCCCGCCAGCAATGCTGTCAGTTTCGGGCAGGAGCAGAGACATTTAGCATTGCCAGTGACAAAGCTTTTTGCGTCAGCAAAGTTGAGCTGGACCAAGCCAAGTATCAAAGAGATCAGTCCATGAATCCATCTTGCAGAAAATTCACAAAAACATCTGCTATCAGTCCACAACCTAACCACACCTCAAAGTAGATAATTTCCCCTACATTTCTTCCCCCTTTTAAGCACTACCTACAAGAAAAATGCTCATGAATGTGTTTTTTATCAAGCATTCTTTAAGCTTTTTCAACGCTTCAAAAACCCAACAAAAACACACCATAAATGCTTTAAGCACAATAATGAGCATTGCTTATTTTTTCATAATGAACACGCGTGTGAAGCCCTTTGTCTCCTTTATTTCCCTCTCAGCAAAGTATTGCAAAAAAGGAATGGATGGTTTATCCGCCCCCCCCAAAGGCTTAGCAGCATCGGATGCAGCCTGCGTGCTACTCCACATGTGTGGAGAGCTGTGGCCTCCCTCCTGTTGGTCCAGCCTGGTAAGTTCCCTAAGGCGCTTAGCCACTGTCTGTTGTCAATCTCTTCCCATGGCCAGGCTGTATACAGGCAGGGGAGGACTGGGCCAGGGGGCTGGGGGGCAATTGTCCCCTAGGCTGCTCTGATCCCCCGTAAAAATACTGCACCACTTCTTCCACAGACATGCCTAAAGCAATGAATGGTGAGAAGAAGTAAAGAGTCCCTGCCACTGACCTACTGAGTGCAAGTTGAAGACAAGGACAGAGCGCAGGCCTCCCCAGCATGGATGGTGTAAACTGTTTCTGAGCAGAAGCCGGTTCCATGCCCCACTGGAGACTTTTCTGCCCCGGCCAGCCCCAACCCAGCTGTCTCAGCTCTCCTCAACCTCCCCCTGCTGGCTAGGTCAGGAACCCAGATTCAGCCGGTAAGTAGAGAGTATCTGGAGCAGGGCTTCAGCTTGGAATGGGCGTCAGGAGGAGGATTGGGAGAGTGGGAGGGGGGATGAGGGAAAGTGGAAGGGGGGCGGAGTCACTGCACCATGTTCCTCTGGTTTACTTGCCCCCTGGGCCGAAAGTTGCCAGTCTGCCCCTGTATACAGAATGCTGTACACCAGTGGCTCATTCTGTAGAATTGAGCTGGATTGTGTAGAATATAGCTGTAGCTCACACTAGATGCAGCCATTCATTGCCATGCTCCCAAAGACTTTTTTTTTGTATTATTTGTGTACCTTTGGAATGCCACGCATCTCATCTATTCAATAAACACAGAAGTTGAAAAAAAAAATGTAGGCACACAAGCATACGTACTGTACATTTTGGTATTATGGTCTTGAGTTCATCAGATGGAAACTGCAAAGACACATAATATAAAAGAAAAAAGGGGAAACATGAAAAGTAATTTTTTTAAAGCAGGAAAAATTGTATGTATTTAGTAAACATGGGTACTCCCATGGACATACTCGTACTGTATATATTTACAAATACACTAATGTTAACAGCTTCCCACCCAGCCCTGGGATCCCTTTAACTGGGCTATTATGCCTGGGGAAAGTCTGCCTAAACACATGACCACTCTAACTGGTTGTCACTGTGGTCACATGACTGGGAGTTGAGCCAATCATTACTAGGGACCAGCAGCTATTTTTGACAGCTTGGTCAATGTTGAGGGATCGTGCAGCGGGTGTGTTCTCAGCACAGAAACCTCTGCCGTCCATGGATACATATATGCGACATTTGGGCGCTTAAAGGAGTTGTAAAGACAGTTTTTTTTTATCTTAATGCATTCTTTGCATTGAGATAAAAAGCCACCTGGGTGTAGCAGTCTCCCCAGCAACCCCCTAATACTTACCTGAGGTCCCTCTCTGTCCACGAGTCCCTCGGTCATCTGGGACTCTCCCTCCTGATTGGCTGGGACACAGCCGTTGTGCCATTAGCTCCCGCAGCTGTCAATTAAAGTCAGTTAGCCAATCAGGAGAGAGAGGGGCGGGGCCGAACTGCAGCTTCGTGTCTAAATGGATACACGGAGCTGCAGCTCGGCTCGGGTTCCCCTATAGCAAACTGCTTGCTGTGGGAGCACTCGACAGGAAGGAGGGGCCAGGAGCAGGGATGAGGGACCTGAGAAGAGGAGGACCGGGGCTGACCTGTGCAAAACCAACTGCACAGAGCAGGTAAGTATAATATGTTTGTTTATTTATTATTTTTTTTAAAACAAGGCTTTACAATCACTTTAAGTGCACCCTCTTGCTGCTACGCATACACTTCTACATTACGTGGGCAGCAAGAGGTTTATTGAGTATGTCACATGCATTGAACATAGATTTTTAGGTTGATCTTCTGTTCCCTCAGGACGTTCTATGGAATGTGCATGTGAACATTTTAAAGAGACAATGTCACTTTGTCCATTAAATTGTCTTTGGAAAGGGCATATTCCAACCACCATATGCCAATTAGTCATAATCTAATCTTGAGTAGGTCCCGCTTTTGCCACCAAAGCAGCCCTAACCTATTGAGGCATAGACTCTACTAGACATCACACTGAATCTGTAAGCTTGCCTTCTTCCCATAGTGCATCCTGGTGCCATCTCTCCCCCCACAGCCCCACAGTAAGCAATACACAGATACCCGGCCATCCACCAGATGAAAAAGGAAAAACATGATTCATCAGACTAGGCCACCTTCTTCAATTGCTCCGTGGTCCAGTTCTGATGTTAATGTGCCCATTGTAGGGACTTTCGACTGTGGACATGGGTCAGCATGGGCAACCTGATTGGTCTGCATCTATATAGCCCCATATGCAACAAACTGCAATGCACTGTGTGTTCTGATACCTGTCTAACAGAACCAGCGTTAATTTTTGAGAAATTTGAGCTACAATAGCTCTTCTATTAGATTGGATTACACAAACCAGCCTTTTCTCTCCACGTGCATCAATGTTGTACTAAATGCAGTCTAAGGACCGTGACTTTGGGAGCGAACTGGAGTGGCGTTTGGAGGAAATCATGGAGTATAGAAACCGGATGCTGAATGTCTCGGAAGTGCTCTGGGCACAGGAAGATTTGGAGCTTCTAGCCATTCAGGAATGGGAGTTGGAGATCATCTATAGACAGCTGCTAGACTCTGCTCAGCAGCAGGGCTGGGCGCCCTTCGCCTGGAGCTTTTTAGGAAGTACCAACCCACAGCTCTGAAATCCTGGCTGAAGTATCAACAAAGGGGCAGAGTAACAGTGTGCTTTGCCCACATCCAGCTATGGAAGCAGAGCTCTTATGGCGGATGCAGAAAGTGTTGTCTCACCTTGATGAACCTGTTTCTGCACAGGATGGAGGAATGCGTCTGTCCAGCAGCCATATAAGGGTACGGGAGATGTAGCAGCCAGCTCATCTCCCCAGCTGCAGTTCCAGGACACTTCCTCATTTTCCTTACTCCACAGCCAGAGATCCCAGAAAGCATATATTTAATAGATTTAAGGAGGATATAACATTTACTAAACTTTCAACTGAAGTGCTGGCATCGGCAGCAAAATGTTGCCAACCACTGCCCAACATCTTCAGTGGCTCCAGGGATTCAGGGAGAAGAAATGGTGAACCTCTATCCCCAGCCACCAGCTCCAGACACTGGGGATTTAATAGACTTTTCTACTGAGGCGGGACAACCTAGTGAGCATCCAGCTGAAGTGCTGGCAATGGGACAGAGGGTCCAAGACCTCTGCCCCACACCTGTGGCAGTTTGGAAACCCAGGTGAGAAGGGGGCAGTCACTTCCCAGAAGCAGATCAGGATCCAGAAGAAGAGAAGGGAGAAGAGGTGATTGTCCTTTTTCCCCAATGACAGCGTAGGGACTTAGGAGCGAAGGAAGTTGTCTTCGCTCCACAGAGGGAGTCTGGAAGATAGAGCAACCGGATCATCTCCCCAGTGGCAGATCAACAGTCAGGGAGTGTGGGAAGCTGTCCTCCCTCCATAACAGTCAGCCAGGGTGGAGGAAACTGTCATCCCTCCTTAGCAAAGATCCGTGCATCTGGGAAACAGTACCACAGAAATGTCATCCCAGCAGCCAGATGAGGGTACAAGAGATGGAGCAGCTAATCTCCCCAATGGCAGATCCACATTTCAGGAAAAAAGGTGGTTGTCCATCCTCACCTGCGGAAGAGCCACAGCCTTGGAGTGGAGGAAGCCGGCCTCCCTCCCCAACAGTCAGCCAGAGTGGATGATGTGGGGTGTGCAAGCTGATGTAGTGAAGCTCATACTCCCAGATGAAGTGCTGGCAACAGGGAAGAGCACTACTGGCCTCTGTCTAGCGCTAATAGTGTCTCCATGGCTCCTCTCCTTAGCAGCAGACAAAGCCTTGGAATGGTAAAGACCACCCTGCTGAAGCGCTGGCAACAGGGCAGAGCACTGCTGGCCGCTGCCTAGCACCTTACGTGTTTTCATGGCTCCAGGGAGCAGGGGCAGTCGGCCCCTCTCCCAACGGCAGACCACGCCCCAGTACGGTAAGGACTCTAAGAAATCTATGAAGATAAATTAAT
This sequence comes from Pelophylax lessonae, assembly GCF_965119305.1. Taxonomy (NCBI): domain Eukaryota; kingdom Metazoa; phylum Chordata; class Amphibia; order Anura; family Ranidae; genus Pelophylax; species Pelophylax lessonae. The sequence goes on along the minus strand of NC_138778.1, from coordinate 55,360,575 downwards.
TTCATTTTATCAGACTGCTGGAACATTGTCTTCTGATGCAGGGCTGGCCCAAGACATTGGGCTGCCTGGGGCCAAAAATTAAACGCTGCCCCCCCTCCAAAAACAAAAATCACGCCCACCAAAAGGCCCACAAAATTTTTTATTTTAGGTCATGATAATTAAAACTAAAATTAAATGTATCAGGAAGTCAGATTTATATGCAACAGCACCTTATGTACATGCACAATTATATGACATACCATTAGGTTCAATTCCAAACCACAAACTCCAGTATTATTTTGTTTGTCTGAATGTCTGACATCATTGTGCACACCACTGTCACACAAAGGACATTCCCAGCAGGAGACTCTCTGCCTCCTCATACTCATCAGTTTGCACTCCGGGCGGCAGTAGGAGATGAGGAAATGCCGCCCGTAACGCGCCAAAAACTGATGACACACAAATCTGCTGGAAAAAAAAATCTTGAGCATCAATTTGCTGCCCCTCTCAAAGTTCTGCCTGGGTCCAATGGACCCAGTGGGATCCATGGTAGGGCCGGCCCTGTTCTGATGAATTGTCTAGTAGACAGAATACACAAGTTTGTCTATCCCTTTGTGCACCTCCTATGTTAATTGGTGTGCATTCCCATTGTTAATTGTTTTTATTGAGTCTGCTAGTATTGTGTCCACTTCACCTTGTTACTAAATTATCGTGGGATATTATGTTTGTTGATTCATTTACTGTCTAATTAGATTACTATTTATATATTAAATTAACCTTTCGCGCTATACCTATAGCTAAATCTAAGAACACCTTGCTACAAAACTAAATAATATAGGAGGCAGCTAAACATCAGTCTGCATTCAACCACCTGTAAAAATGCAATTAATATATACTACCTTCAAGGGTGTAGCGCTCTTCTTAAATACGTTAAGTGCATAGATTAACTAATATATAAAGTTCTTCAGTGATCAAAATAATATTAATAAGGTACAATAACTATTATAGACACGAAAAAAATAAATAAATAAATAACTAAATAAATATATATATATATATATATAAATATATATATAATCTATCACATAAAGGAGGTCAGTATGCGCCTTTTCAGTGTACACGCGGCACACTGCTTTCACTGACAAATCAAATCCAGTCCACAGCTTGTATTTTATTTTATTAATATTATTTTGATCACTGATGAACTTTATATATTAATCTATGCACTTAAGGTATTGAAGGAGAGCGCTGCACCCTTGAAGTTAATAGATTAGTGTTGCCAACCCGTCACATTAAAAATTACTGACACGACACCCAAAATTTACTGGCAGAGCAAATTATTTACTGGCATTTTCAAAAACGTACAAAAATACATTTTTAAGTGCATATTTCAGTATTTATGCTGCAAACAAATACAAAATGCAATTAACAGTGTGATTTCAAGGTAAAAGAATATTTCTGTTATTTTTGATATAGTAAGAGCCATAGCGGGCTGATATAACGGCCCATCATTTTTGTCACCTGCAGTGGTGGTTATAGAAAATAATCACATGCATCACATCACACACCCCTGTTAAAATAATCCCATTTTGTTGAGACAGATGCAAGGCCCCCTTTACATTAAAGTTACCTCTTACATCAGAGTCTTCCCCAGTTGCATCAGCATCCCATACACTGGTTGTTAGTGGGGAGCCCCAGTAACATCCCCTCTTAGTTACACTGGTAAGTAAGAGGCCCTCTACTGGGGCTCCTTATTGACAACCAGTGTAAGAGGGGATGTCACTGGGGCTCCCCATTGACAACCAGTGTAAGGGGGGATGTTGCTGGGGCTCCCCACTGACAACCAGTGTAAGGGTGGATGTTACTAGGGCTCCCCACTGGCCCAGTAACATCCCCTCTTACACTGGTTGTGTCAGTAGCTGATGACCCAGCTTTTTGGGATGGAAGTAAACAGGACAAAAAAAGAGACTGAATCTCCCTAGTCTGGGTCACAGGCAGAAATGAACAGTCTTTAACACATCAACTGGCAAACATAATGCATTTTTACAAAATAGCAAGGAACATTGTGCTTTCTTCTTACAACAAAGAAGGCACTTTCTACCTTATAGCAGTGGACAATGGAACAGGTGTCCCCATGTGAAGGTTTTCCTTCACCTCCTGTTCCACTGACAACTGCAATTTTGTAAATTTGACACATTTAACAAAGTGCGAACGTTCCTAACAGTGACAGATAACTGCTTTGAAAAGCAATCAAAATTACTTTTTTGCTAAGACACATTTAGCAGCTCTTGTGGAGACAGTTATCCCCATAATTTTTACAATGTAAACAGTAATCCATGTTTGAAAAAAAAAAAAAAACACGGAATATTCCTGTTTTTTAACCACTTAAGCCCCGGAAGATTTTACCCCCATTCTGACCAGGGGGTATTTTGCGATTCGGCACTGCGTGACTTTAACGGACAATTGCGCGGTCGTGCGACGCTGTACCTAAACGAATTTGGCGTCCTTTTTTTCCCACAAACAGAGCTTTCTTTTGGTGGTATTTGATCACCTGTGCGATTTTTTGATCACGCGCTATAAACAAAAAAAGAGCGTCAATTTTGCAAAAATAGCAATATTTTTCACATTTTTTTATATGAAATTCCCCAAAAAAAAAATTTAAAAATCAAAATTTTTTTACTTTTTCGGCCAATTTGTTTTATGCTACCTATGTTTGGTAAAAAAAATCGCAAAAAGCGTATTTTGATTGGTTTGCGCAAAAGTTATCGCGTTTACTAACAAAGGGAAAGATTTCTGTCATTTTTGTTGTTTTTTTTTTTAACGTGTAATGGCGGCGATCTGCGATTTTTTTTGCGGTACTGCGACATTGGGGCGGACAGATCGGACCCTTGACTGACATTTTTGACACTTTTGGGGTTACCAGTGACATTTCTACAGTAATCAGTGCTATATATATGCACTGTTACTGTAAAAATACACTGGTAGTGAAGGGGTTAACTTTATTTGGGAGGGAGGGGCTGTGTGTATCCCTAGGGGCGTGCTTTCTACTGTGATTGGCTGGGGCTTGAGCTGTATGGACACTGATCAACGGATCTACATACTAGATCCGAGTGATCAGTATCCTAACAGCAAGGAGAATGACAGGCAGCTTGTTTACACAGGCTGCCTGACATTCTCCCTCTCCCCCGCCGATCGCCGAGTGACCGGCGGACATCGGGTCCGCCGGTCACACGCGCGGGGGGGTCCGTGACCACGCGGGAGCGGGAGCGCGCCTCCGGGGGCGCGCGCTCGCTCCCTAGACCCTCACAAGCTAGTGACGTAGCCCTACGTCACTTTGCCTGTGAGGGGCTGACTGCCGACATAGATCGGCGTTAGGCAGTCGGCAAGTGGTTAAAATGTGTTATACATCTGAAAGACATCAAGTGGATCTTCTTCTGCAGTCAGTCATTCTTCTTCTTCCTCCACCACCACTACATCTTTGTCATTACCAGCAGCAGCAGAAGACACACCCAGTGGCTTAGGTTTACGGTTTAAAGCGTCAACCTTGTGGTCATACATTGTGACATCAACCTTTTCAATCAGCGTTGAGCAATCTTTCCTGGGCCACTTTTTACTGACAGCAGTCCTTCCAACATTGGAGTGGAAAGTTTGTTCCTGTGATCAGTTTTCAATAACTTTACAGATGAAAACACACGTTCTACCTCAGCTGTCCCATGGGGAAGGGAAAGTAGAATTTTTGCAAATTTAACCAGAGTTGGGAATTTAGGTATTTTCAGACTGTCTGTATCGGTACAGCATTGTCCTACCATGTGCCAAAAGAATCATAAAGTGTGAGTCTCAGGATCATCACTAAAATCTGTCACTTGGTATTCAATAAATTCAGTATGCAGTGCATCAAACTCAGACCGGGGAACAATTTGTAGAAAATTCTTGGCAAGTTCTATAATATCTTCAGAATTTACAGTAGACCCGTTTAATAGTTTTAGTAAAGCCAACAGCTGAATGATTCGGTTTTCAATGGGCATTCGTTTTTTAATTGCAGTTACAGCTCTTGTGTAAAGTCATCTACTGCAGATAAATGTTCCCTTGTATGGTGTCCAATAAATATGCCATCTGTCGATTTGAAGTTTGCACTATTAGTGTGGTCAAACTGAATCAGTGCATAATTTTGAATGGAAACCAACAGGTCGGGCTTAATAAAGTAAACCATAAGACTTTTTTAGCAGTTGGCAGTACCTAAAGTTCAAGTCAGGTAACATAGGTGAATTGCTCTGGAAAATGTTATTGAACTGTGTGAAATGTGGCAAAACTGCTTGAAGAAACAAAAAGTAACACTTAGTGATAGGATCCTGTAGCTTAATGCTTATTCCGTCCACAGTTACTAAGCGATCAGTATCATCACTTGACTGAAAATAACTTAAGAAGGCATCATATTGATTCAAAATGCGGTTGACGCAATCAAGCATTGAAAGCCATCTGGTAGAACAAAGCTGTAGAATCTTTAGACAATCTGCAGCTACAAATTCCTGAAATTCCTGATACAACTGTAAACGTTTACAACTATGTGCAAAGTGGCTACGTATGTCTCTGCAAAGTTACTCAACAGTTTTTGGCATGGCTTTACAGGCATCTGCAGCACACAGGGCAGCAACATGACAGGTACAATAAATATGAAAAATATAAGGCTGCTCTACTTGGAAGCAGGATAGTACAGAGTTTCTATGACCAACCATGACACTTGCACCATCTGTACCAAGAGCCATTACATTTTTTTAGGGGTATACCATCTTCCAGAAAAGATTGTTTAATCTTCTCAAAAATAGCATCAGCAGTTGCTTCAGTGAGATCAAGGAGGCGGTAGAACTGGTATTGGGCTCTACCAGCTTCCTCATCAAAATAAATAACAACCATTGCCAATTTTTTGGTTGTTGATATGTCAGTAGTTTTGTCAATTAGTAATGATTGAAAAGTGACAATATGCAAGCCTTTTGCACAACTCCTCTTTGTGACACTTGCCAATGACATTCTTAACCAACATGGAACCTTTAATTAGCTTACAATTGATGGATTTTGCTATTTTTGAGTCTGGAAACCAGTGAGTGACATTACCCTGTTTCCCCGAAAATAAGACAGTGTCTTATATTAATTTTTGTTCCCAAAGATGCACGAGGTCTTATTTTCAGGGGATGTCTTATTTTTCCATGAAGAAGAATACGGTACACATTTATTGTTGAACAAAAAAAAAAGGAAATGTATTACCTGTATATGGTACGGTAGTAGTTGTCATCACAAACCAGCAAATTACATCCTCCTGTGTCATTTTGATTCCCCCTTCTGATCCTCCTGTGTCATTTTGATTACCCCCTCTGATCCTCCTGTGTCATTTTAAGTGATCCTACTCCCCCCCCACCCTTCTGCCAGTGGACATCTTCACCAGACATCCACCCCACCCCTTTATCAGACATTTCCCCCCTACCTCAGTCACCCCTGTGTGTCCACACAATGTGCCCTACTCCTGCCCCACGTGACTCACTGTCTAATTGTGAGTCAGCCAGACTTCGTCAGGGCAGAGTGAGCAGCAGGTGGCAGCTTGTCCTGACAGCGGCGCGGGCTCTCTGATTAAAAGAGACCTTGCACTTCCTGTCTGCTCCGGCTGCGCTGCGGCCAACAGTGAGCTGCGCAGAGGCGCCCGCCGCTACGGACCAGAGTTGCGGTAGCTTCGGGGGGCCTTATTATCGGGGAGACCTTATGTTCGGGGGAGGCCTTATTATCGGGGAGGACTTATTTTGGGGGGGATGCCTTACATTTCAGCGAGGCAAAACTTTAAGTAGGTCTTATTTTCGGGGATGTCTTACTTTCAGGGAAACAGGGTATCAGTAAGATCATCTAACAACCTTAATGGCAAAATTTTTTGTGCAAGAAAATTTACAATTTGTAGCTCTGATTCAGAAGTCCTTTTCTTAATAGCCAACACCTCAGGATCTTGCGGTGACGTTATTTTTGCAAAACTAACAATGCCAGTGCTGGCTTGCCTAGCTGCAGCAATAGCCTTGTGTTTTGAACTCTGGCAATGACTGCGTACGTCATGAACACCACCATATCCAATGCTAGCCCCTTTTTTGCACCACAGACACCTTGCATTTTGTTTTGATTCAGCATCCACTGCTCTTAACCAGTATTTGAACTGAACATCTGTCAACCAAGAAGCAACAAAGGAACAAAGCCTAACTTTGTGAGGTTTCTTTGCATGAGGTGGTGCCTCTTCCATGTCTAAAGAGAAACTGCAGAGTACAGGCAGTTTCAGTACAGTACAGACCAACACAAGCCTGAAAGGTATTAATTACAAGGTGAGATAGCACATAAAAACTTCCCTGTGTGCTGCAGATGCCTGCCTGTGGAAACCAACCAAAAGCTGTTGGTGCCAACAGATCACAGGAACCTAGGTAAAGTTTAATAGCACTGTTAATAGCACTGAGAGAGGCATCACAACATGAGAAGTTCTGTACATAGGACTAGGAGGTGAGGTAAAAAAAAAAAAAACACGTTGTCTATGTGTTGCCCATTTTCCTTAAAATGTGTGTGGTGTTTGTATAATCCAAAAAAGTCTCACAGTTTAGGAGATAATTTTCTCTAATCTGGTGGTGGTGGTGTCGGGTGTACAGCCATAGCCGGCTATCTTCTCAATATGTTGAATTCTAAGGGAGAGAAAGAAAAAACCTCAACAAAAATTGCTTGGTGTGTAAACCTAACAAATTTAAAGAGTCTTCAATTGGCATGCACTTACCAGAAGAGAGATAAATAACAATAGATATATAAAAACTCTGCGCTTATGGTCTATTTGGATATACAGTAAATATATAAAATCGGTGTAAGAGAAAATTAGGCTGCAGCCTCCTTTGACTATAGTCAAAAAGACTATATAATAGATGAAAGGAAAAGGTAGGGGAATGGCGCTGCCTAGTAAGGAAGAAGTGTAGTAGGATGCTACTAAAGTACTGATGTGCTAAACCAAATATGATGCACTGTGGAGAAAGGAAAGGGGGATGGTACTACCTGGTGGCAAGAAAGCGGTATACAGTGCTAAAGTGAATGTGGTACACTATAATTCAGTGTAGAAGAAAACACTAGGGGTACAAGTGTGTAATGTAAACAAGAAAATCAGTGTAACATGTAGTGTCACAAGAATCCAATGTGCATAAATAAAGTGACGTGTGCAAATGTACCCTAAAGTAGTGTAACTGGTGGAAAATATGCGGAGAAAATAAATAAATATATACGGTGGATAAAAAATTAGATAAGCGCCTGTAGCTCACAGTGTTAAATACATAAATAACCACAAAATTTGATATTCAAAAAATATAAATTCACACGATAACTGAATAAAATCAGAAATGACAAATTAGGCAATATAGAACATTCATTAATTTAAAGTGCTAGGTGTATAAAAGTGGCCTGTGCCCGAGTGTTTGTGACAAATAAATAGAATAAGTAAACAGTGACAAAAATGTCCAAGGTAGGACCATATAATCTATATAATTAAGGTGAAGTGACAGTGTGGATATATAAATATAAATATGAGGTAATTGAAAAAGTCCGTTAGTTAACAGCAGGTGACAATCTTCATATGTAAACGTACGGTGAGTGACCCCGTGGTGGGCAGTGAGGTGCTCGGTGACCCCTCTAGTGAATAACACACTCACCAGAGATACCCACCCCACACAGGGGTATAGAGCGGGTATAAGTGTAAATCCAATATGTGGCTCCTGGTATCCTCTGCGGGTCCTAGGATTGGACGTCTATGGTGGTCCCGTGCTAGAGGTAGATTCACAGGTGGGAAGTGGCTGGGGTCTGTTAGGATCTTAGCCGTAAGCAGTAGGGGTGCCGGGTAGGGTTGAGCGGACACCTAGATGTCCGTGTTCGACGGGTTCGGCCGAACTTTAAAAAAAAGTCCGGGTCCGTGTCCCGGACTTTTACCGAACTTTTCCCGGAAACCGAACCCCATTGAAGTCAATGGGGACCCGAACTTTAAGGCACTAAAATGGCTCTAAAACACCAATGGAAAGGGCTAGAGTGCTGCAAATGGCAGCAAAACGTAGTTAAGAGCATGGCAAGTGCTCTGCAAACAAATGTGGATAGGGAAATAACTTAAAACAACAAAAAAAAAACTGAAAAATAAAACAATGTTCTTCATCTCTGAAGGACGAGGCCCATATGGAGTAGGAGGGAGGTTGAGGTGGTGGTGGATGTGGCGGTGTCATAGGCGTGCGCACAGGGTGTGCCTGGTGTACCTGGGCACACCCTAATCACCTAGGGCACATAGCATTATCGCTCTGTTTGCCAGTGAGGAGATGGGAAAGATCTCCCTCGCACCTGCTCTGCTCTATTTCTCTTTGCCAGCAGGGAGAGTAATGTATCGGGGCCATGTACATGTAGGCAAACACATGCATGTGTATTTCAACTTTGGGGTGCACACCCTAATGCAATAGGCTGCGCACACCTATGGGCGGTGTAGGTGGAAGCGGCGGTGGAGGAGGACCAGGGCCGGATTAAGAGCATCATGGTCTTGGTGCTGAGGATTTTGAAGGGCCTTAAGGACCGTGCCTTGGCATGCACCCAGAGGAGGAAGGGTGCAGCCATGCATGCCTAATTCAACATGGGATGCTGTCTCTGAAGCCCATAAACACATCCATGCATCGGCAACTGTCCCTCCTTGTCCGGCCTTCGCGCTGTGTGGGGAGGTTCTGAGGGTGCTGCCTGGGGAAGCGAGCATAGAAGCCAGACTTCTGTGTTTACAAGTGACAGAAGAGCGGTCACAGTGAATATGGCCAACCCGGGGCCTATATAAAAGGTAGGGGCCTGCATGGCTCCAATAGCCCCTACGTTAATCTGGCCCTGAGGAGGAGGACGAGGTAGCCAACACTGCTTCTTTTCACAAATTTTAAATGAGGGTACACCCCAAAAGAGTGAGAAAGAGCAAAAATGGAACAATGGCTGGGTAAGGTCGGTATCCATTGCTATTCTGCACAAGGTACGGAAAAGTCCCGTGGGATCCATGCCTGGTTCATTTTAATGAACGTGAGCTTGTCCACATTGTCTCTGGACAGGCGGCTACGCTTGTCTGTTATAACACCCCCAGCCGTGCTAAATACCCGTTCAGATAATACACTGGCTGCAGGGCATGCCAGCACCTCCAAGGCGTAAAGGGCAAGCTCAGGCCATGTGCCCAATTTGGAGACCCAGAAGTTGAAGGGGGCAGACCCCTCATTCACTACATGTAGGCGTGTGCACACATACTGCTCCACCATGTTGGTAAAATGCTGCCTCCTGCTAAGACGTTCCATCTGAGCTGCTGGTGCTGCTGTTTGTTGTGGCGTGCTGACAAAGCTTTTCCACATTTCGGCCATGCTAACCCTGCCTTCTGAGGTGCTGGCGGTGCCCTGGTTGAGTTGGCGACCTCCTCCTCCTCCTCCTCTGCCTTGTGCTTCCACTGTGGCCCCGCTGTCAGATGGGAATGCCAGCAGCATCGCGTCTACCAGCGTGCGCTTGTACTCGCGCATCTTGCGATCGCGCTCCAGTGAGTGAATTAAGGACGGTACGTTGTCCTTGTAACGGGGATCCAGCAGCGTGGCCACCCAGTAATCAGCACAAGTTAGAATGTGGGCAACTCGGCGGTCGTTGTGGAGACACTGCAGCATGTAATCGCTCATGTGTGCCAGGCTGCCCAGAGGCGACGAAAGGCTGTCCTCTGTGGGAGGTGTATCGTCCGTGTCCTCTGTATCCCCCCAGCCACGCACCAGTGATGGCCATGAGCTGGCCTGGGTGCCACCCTGCTGTGAACATGGTTCCATCTCCTCCTCCAGCTCCTCCTCCTCCTCATCCTCCTCATCCTCCAGAACTGTGCCCCTGCTGGACAATTGTGTCCCTGGCGTTTGTGTGTGCAGGAACCCACCCTCGGAGCCCCTTGCGAATGACTGCCCTGAAAGCCTTGGAAATGTTACCTCTTCATCCTCCTCCTCCTCCTCATCCTGTGCCACATCCTCTTCCATCATCGCCCGAATTGTTTTTTCAAGGAGGCATAGAAGTGGGATAGTTAAGCTGAGAACGGCGTCATTGCCACTGGCCATGTTGGTGGAGTACTCAAAACAGCGCAACAAGGCACACAGGTCTCGCATGGAGGCCCAGTTATTGGTGGTGAAGTGGTGCTGTTCCGCAGAGCGACTCACGCGTGCGTGCTGCAGCTGAAACTCCACTATGGCCTGCTGCTGCTCGCACAGTCTTTCCAGCATGTGCAAGGTGGAGTTCCACCTTGTGGGCACGTCACATATGAGGCGGTGAGCGGGAAGGCCGAAGTTACGCTGCAGCGCTGCCAGGCGAGCAGCAGCAGGGTGAGAACGCCGAAAGTGCGCACAAACGGCCCGCACTTTCTGCAGCAGCTCTGACATATCGGGGTAGTTTTTAAGGAACCTCTGCACCACCAAATTCAGCACATGCGCCAGGCAAGGGATGTGCGTCAAACCGGCTAGGCCCAGAGCTGCTATGAGATTTCTCCCGTTATCGCACACCACCAGGCCGGGCTTGAGGCTCGCTGGCAGCAACCACTCATTTGTCTGCTGTTCCATGCTCCTCCACAACTCCTGCGCGGTGTGTGGTTTGTCCCCCAAACAGGCAAGTTGTAAAACTGCCTGCTGTCGTTTACCCCTGGCCGTGCTGAAGTTGGTGGTGAAGGTGTTACGCTGCCCGGATGAGGAGGCGGTAGAGGATGAGGAAGCGGAGTAGGAGGAGTTAGGAACAGGAGGCAAACTGAAGCGCCCTGCAATCCTCGGTGGTGGAAGGACATGCGCCAAATTGCTATCCGCCTCAGGCCCATCCGCCACTGCATTTACCCAGTGTGCCGTTAGGGAGATATAACGCCCCTGACCGTGCTTACTGGTCCACGTATCGGTAGTTAGGTGGACCTTGGCACAGATGGCGTTGCGCAGTGCACACCTGATTTTTTCCCCCACTTGGTTGTGCAGGGAAGGGATGGCTTGCCTGGAAAAGTAGTGGCGGCTGGGAACGACGTACTGTGGGACAGCCACCGACAAGGTTTTTAAAACTGTGCGTCTCCACCAGACGGAATGACAGCATTTCAAAGGCCAATAATTTTGAAATGCTGGCATTCAGGGCCAGGGATCGCGGGTGGGTAGGGGGGTACTTCCTCTTCCTCTCAAGTGTTTGGGAGATGGAAAGCTGAACGCTTCCACGGGACATTGTGGAGATGGTTGTTGGTGACCCAGGTGGTGGTGTTGCTGACAGATCGTCTGTTTGCGGGGTGGCAGGTGCCGGTATCACTACAGATGTGGCTGGAGCGGCCGAGACTGCAGCAGAAGAGGAAGCAGGATGAGCCAGAGACGTTTCTTGGTTTTGAAGGTGTGTACTCCACTGCAGCTCGTGCTTTGCACTTAGATGCCTGATCATGCAGGTTGTGCTCAGGTTGAGAAGGTTTATGCCTCTCTTCAAGCTCTGATTGCACAGGGTGCAAACCACTCGTGTCCTGTCATCAGCACATTTTCTAAAGAACTTCCACGCTAGAGAACTCCTTTGAGCTGACTTTGGTGCGCTCGTTCCCTTGCTGCGTTGGGCAGTAGCGGGCGTAGTGTCTAGGGCACGGCCGCTCCGCTTCTGCACCCTGCTCCCTCTTCTGCTGTGCTGGTGGCTCTGTGCGACCACCGCCTCTTCCTCCAAACTACTCAGGTCACCTGCATGACGTTCATTCCATGTGGGGTCGAGGACCTCATCGTCCTCCACATCATCTTCCACCCAGTCTTCACCCCTGCCCTCCTTGTTGGTCTCCACAATGCTGAACGCCGCAGCAGTTGGCACCTGCGTTTCGTCATCATCGGAGACGTGCTGCGATGATCCTTGCATGTACTCATCTTGAGAAATAAGTGGTTGGGCATCGCTGCACTCAATCTCTTCCACTTCTGGGGCAGGGCTAGGTGGATGGCCCTGGGAAACCCTGCTGACAGAGTCATCAAAAAGAAGAAGAGACTGCTGTATGGCTTGGGGCTCAGACTGCTTGCCTGATTTGCAAGGGGGTGAGGTGAAAGACAGTTGCACATCGGCTGCAGGTGCCAACTGTGACCTTTCTGCACTAGACTGGGTGGGAGACAATGTGAAGGAACTGGAGGCACTGTCAGCAGCAAACCAATCTACTATCGCCTCCACTTGTTCTGGCCTCATCACTTCTAGGGGCGTATGATGCCCTACCAAATACTGATGCAGGTTCTGTCGCCTACTCACACTTGAGGAAGGTGTTTCACTTGTGCGTGTAGCTGGCACAGATCGACCACGTCCTCTCCTTGCAACAGGAGCTCTAGCAGCAGCACCACCACGACCCAGGCCACGGCCCCTATTTGACGCTCTCCTCATATTTCTGAAATTTAAGATCTTGCCCTAGAAAGGTCTTTATTGAATAGCGGAACAAAAGAACAACAGTATCGCACGGGTGTATCTCACAGTCAAATATGCAAACTATGCCGCAATTTAATGTTTTTTACACCAAAAGGGTGTGTATTGAATAGCGGAATAGGATAAAAAACTGTGTATCTCACACGTACAAACACAGACTAGGCCCGATTAAATTTTTTCCTACCCTAAAGGGAGGATGAGGAAGAGGAGTATGGAACAGGCAGCACCCTCAAATCTTCAGAAGTATGAGATGAACCCCAAAAACTTGGAAAGGTGGATCTCACACGTACCGACACAGACTATTCCGCAATTTAATTGAGCCCCAAAGGTTTTTATTGAATAGCGGAATAGGAAATATGATCAAAAAAAAGTGTATGTTTTTCACACGTACAGAAGCACACTAGGCCCCAATTACTATTGTTTGTACACCTAAAAGGATGGATGAGGAGGAGGAGGAGGAGGAGTATAGAACAGGCAGCACCCTCAAAGCTTCAGAAGTATGAGATGAACCCCAAAAACTTGGAAAGGTGGATCTCACACGTACCGACACAGACTATTCCGCAATTTAATTGAGCCCCAAAGGTTTTTATCGAATAGCGGAATAGGAAATATGATCAAAAAAAAGTGTATGTTTTTCACACGTACAGAAGCACACTAGGCCGCAATTACTATTGTTTGTACACCTAAAAGGATGGATGAGGAGGAGGAGGAGTATAGAACAGGCAGCACCCTCAAAGCTTCAGAAGTATGAGATGAACCCCAAAAACTTGGAAAGGTGGATCTCACACGTACCGACACAGACTATTCCGCAATTTAATTGAGCCCCAAAGGTTTTTATTGAATAGCGGAATAGGAAATATGATCAAAAAAAAGTGTATGTTTTTCACACGTACAGAAGCACACTAGGCCCCAATTACTATTGTTTGTACACCTAAAAGGATGGATGAGGAGGAGGAGGAGGAGGAGTATAGAACAGGCAGCACCCTCAAAGCTTCAGAAGTATGAGATGAACCCCAAAAACTTGGAAAGGTGGATCTCACACGTACTGACACAGACTATTCCGCAATTTAATTGAGCCCCAAAGGTTTTTATTGAATAGCGGAATAGGAAATATGATCAAAAAAAAGTGTATGTTTTTCACACGTACAGAAGCACACTAGGCCCCAATTACTATTGTTTGTACACCTAAAAGGATGGATGAGGAAGAGGAGGAGGAGGAGTATAGAACAGGCAGCACCCTAAAAGCTTCAGAAGTATGAGATGAACCCCAAAAACTTGGAAAGGTGGATCTCACACGTACCGACACAGACTATTCCGCAATTTAATTGAGCCCCAAAGGTTTTTATTGAATAGCGGAATAGGAAATATGATCAAAAAAAAGTGTATGTTTTTCACACGTACAGAAGCACACTAGGCCCCAATTACTATTGTTTGTACACCTAAAAGGATGGATGAGGAGGAGGAGGAGGAGGAGTATAGAACAGGCAGCACCCTCAAAGCTTCAGAAGTATGAGATGAACCCCAAAAACTTGGAAAGGTGGATCTCACACGTACAGACACAGACTATTCCGCAATTTAATTGAGCCCCAAAGGTTTTTATTGAATAGCGGAATAGGAAATATGATAAAAAAAAGTGTATGTTTTTCACACGTACAGAAGCACACTAGGCCCCAATTACTATTGTTTGTACACCTAAAAGGATGGATGAGGAAGAGGAGGAGGAGGAGTATAGAACAGGCAGCACCCTCAAAGCTTCAGAAGTATGAGATGAACCCCAAAAACTTGGAAAGGTGGATCTCACACGTACCGACACAGACTATTCCGCAATTTAATTGAGCCCCAAAGGTTTTTATTGAATAACGGAATAGGAAATATGATCAAAAAAAGTGTATGTTTTTCACATGTACAGAAGCACACTAGGCCCCAATTACTATTGTTTGTACACCTAAAAGGATGGATGAGGAGGAGGAGGAGGAGGAGTATAGAACAGGCAGCACCCTCAAAGCTTCAGAAGTATGAGATGAACCCCAAAAACTTGGAAAGGTGGATCTCACACGTACAGACACAGACTATTCCGCAATTTAATTGAGCCCCAAAGGTTTTTATTGAATAGCGAAATAGGAAATATGATCAAAAAAAAGTGTATGTTTTTCACACGTACAGAAGCACACTAGGCCCCAATTACTATTGTTTGTACACCTAAAAGGATGGATGAGGAGGAGGAGGAGGAGGAGTATAGAACAGGCAGCACCCTCAAAGCTTCAGAAGTATGAGATGAACCCCAAAAACTTGGAAAGGTGGATCTCACACGTACTGACACAGACTATTCCGCAATTTAATTGAGCCCCAAAGGTTTTTATTGAATAGCGGAATAGGAAATATGATCAAAAAAAAGTGTATGTTTTTCACACGTACAGAAGCACACTAGGCCCCAATTACTATTGTTTGTACACCTAAAAGGATGGATGAGGAGGAGGAGGAGGAGGAGTATAGAACAGGCAGCACCCTCAAAGCTTCAGAAGTATGAGATGAACCCCAAAAACTTGGAAAGGTGGATCTCACACGTACAGACACAGACTATTCCGCAATTTAATTGAGCCCCAAAGGTTTTTATTGAATAGCGGAATAGGAAATATGATAAAAAAAAAGTGTATGTTTTTCACACGTACAGAAGCACACTAGGCCCCAATTACTATTGTTTGTACACCTAAAAGGATGGATGAGGAAGAGGAGGAGGAGGAGTATAGAACAGGCAGCACCCTCAAAGCTTCAGAAGTATGAGATGAACCCCAAAAACTTGGAAAGGTGGATCTCACACGTACCGACACAGACTATTCCGCAATTTAATTGAGCCCCAAAGGTTTTTATTGAATAACGGAATAGGAAATATGATCAAAAAAAGTGTATGTTTTTCACACGTACAGAAGCACACTAGGCCCCAATTACTATTGTTTGTACACCTAAAAGGATGGATGAGGAGGAGGAGGAGGAGGAGTATAGAACAGGCAGCACCCTCAAAGCTTCAGAAGTATGAGATGAACCCCAAAAACTTGGAAAGGTGGATCTCACACGTACAGACACAGACTATTCCGCAATTTAATTGAGCCCCAAAGGTTTTTATTGAATAGCGGAATAGGAAATATGATCAAAAAAAAGTGTATGTTTTTCACACGTACAGAAGCACACTAGGCCCCAATTACTATTGTTTGTACACCTAAAAGGATGGATGAGGAGGAGGAGGAGGAGGAGGAGTATAGAACAGGCAGCACCCTCAAAGCTTCAGAAGTATGAGATGAACCCCAAAAACTTGGAAAGGTGGATCTCACACGTACCGACACAGACTATTCCGCAATTTAATTGAGCCCCAAAGGTTTTTATGGAATAGCGGAATAGGAAATATGATCAAAAAAAAGTGTATGTTTTTCACACATACAGAAGCACACTAGGCCCCAATTACTATTGTTTGTACACCTAAAAGGATGGATGAGGAGGAGGAGGAGTATAGAACAGGCAGCACCCTCAAAGCTTCAGAAGTATGAGATGAACCCCAAAAACTTGGAAAGGTGGATCTCACACGTACCGACACAGACTATTCCGCAATTTAATTGAGCCCCAAAGGTTTTTATGGAATAGCGGAATAGGAAATATGATCAAAAAAAAGTGTATGTTTTTCACACGTACAGAAGCACACTAGGCCCCAATTACTATTGTTTGTACACCTAAAAGGATGGATGAGGAAGAGGAGGAGGAGGAGTATAGAACAGGCAGCACCCTCAAAGCTTCAGAAGTATGAGATAAACCCCAAAAACTTGGAAAGGTGGATCTCACACGTACCGACACAGACTATTCCGCAATTTAATTGAGCCCCAAAGGTTTTTATTGAATAGCGGAATAGGAAATATGATCAAAAAAAAGTGTATGTTTTTCACACGTACAGAAGCACACTAGGCCCCAATTACTATTGTTTGTACACCTAAAAGGATGGATGAGGAGGAGGAGGAGGAGGAGTATAGAACAGGCAGCACCCTCAAAGCTTCAGAAGTATGAGATGAACCCCAAAAACTTGGAAAGGTGGATCTCACACGTACTGACACAGACTATTCCGCAATTTAATTGAGCCCCAAAGGTTTTTATTGAATAGCGGAATAGGAAATATGATCAAAAAAAAGTGTATGTTTTTCACACGTACAGAAGCACACTAGGCCCCAATTACTATTGTTTGTACACCTAACAGGATGGATGAGGAAGAGGAGGAGGAGGAGTATAGAACAGGCAGCACCCTAAAAGCTTCAGAAGTATGAGATGAACCCCAAAAACTTGGAAAGGTGGATCTCACACGTACCGACACAGACTATTCCGCAATTTAATTGAGCCCCAAAGGTTTTTATTGAATAGCGGAATAGGAAATATGATCAAAAAAAAGTGTATGTTTTTCACACGTACAGAAGCACACTAGGCCCCAATTACTATTGTTTGTACACCTAAAAGGATGGATGAGGAGGAGGAGGAGGAGGAGTATAGAACAGGCAGCACCCTCAAAGCTTCAGAAGTATGAGATGAATCCCAAAAACTTGGAAAGGTGGATCTCACACGTACAGACACAGACTATTCCGCAATTTAATTGAGCCCCAAAGGTTTTTATTGAATAGCGGAATAGGAAATATGATAAAAAAAAAGTGTATGTTTTTCACACGTACAGAAGCACACTAGGCCCCAATTACTATTGTTTGTACACCTAAAAGGATGGATGAGGAAGAGGAGGAGGAGGAGTATAGAACAGGCAGCACCCTCAAAGCTTCAGAAGTATGAGATGAACCCCAAAAACTTGGAAAGGTGGATCTCACACGTACCGACACAGACTATTCCGCAATTTAATTGAGCCCCAAAGGTTTTTATTGAATAACGGAATAGGAAATATGATCAAAAAAAGTGTATGTTTTTCACACGTACAGAAGCACACTAGGCCCCAATTACTATTGTTTGTACACCTAAAAGGATGGATGAGGAGGAGGAGGAGGAGGAGTATAGAACAGGCAGCACCCTCAAAGCTTCAGAAGTATGAGATGAACCCCAAAAACTTGGAAAGGTGGATCTCACACGTACAGACACAGACTATTCCGCAATTTAATTGAGCCCCAAAGGTTTTTATTGAATAGCGGAATAGGAAATATGATCAAAAAAAAGTGTATGTTTTTCACACGTACAGAAGCACACTAGGCCCCAATTACTATTGTTTGTACACCTAAAAGGATGGATGAGGAGGAGGAGGAGGAGGAGTATAGAACAGGCAGCACCCTCAAAGCTTCAGAAGTATGAGATGAACCCCAAAAACTTGGAAAGGTGGATCTCACACGTACCGACACAGACTATTCCGCAATTTAATTGAGCCCCAAAGGTTTTTATGGAATAGCGGAATAGGAAATATGATAAAAAAAAAGTGTATGTTTTTCACACATACAGAAGCACACTAGGCCCCAATTACTATTGTTTGTACACCTAAAAGGATGGATGAGGAGGAGGAGGAGTATAGAACAGGCAGCACCCTCAAAGCTTCAGAAGTATGAGATGAACCCCAAAAACTTGGAAAGGTGGATCTCACACGTACCGACACAGACTATTCCGCAATTTAATTGAGCCCCAAAGGTTTTTATGGAATAGCGGAATAGGAAATATGATCAAAAAAAAGTGTATGTTTTTCACACGTACAGAAGCACACTAGGCCCCAATTACTATTGTTTGTACACCTAAAAGGATGGATGAGGAAGAGGAGGAGGAGGAGTATAGAACAGGCAGCACCCTCAAAGCTTCAGAAGTATGAGATGAACCCCAAAAACTTGGAAAGGTGGATCTCACACGTACCGACACAGACTATTCCGCAATTTAATTGAGCCCCAAAGGTTTTTATTGAATAACGGAATAGGAAATATGATCAAAAAAAGTGTATGTTTTTCACACGTACAGAAGCACACTAGGCCCCAATTACTATTGTTTGTACACCTAAAAGGATGGATGAGGAGGAAGAGGAGGAGTATAGAACAGGCAGCACCCTCAAAGCTTCAGAAGTATGAGATTGTGTTCACTGTACCCCACAAAGATTGTGTTCACTGTACCCCACAAAGATTGTGTTCACTGTACCCCACAAAGGTTTTGTTCACTGCACCCCACAAAGATTGTGTTCACTGTACCCCACAAAGGTTTTGTTCACTGCACCCCACAAAGATTGTGTTCACTGTACCCCAAAAAGATTGTGTTCACTGCACCCCAAAAGGATTGTCTTCTCTGCACCCCACAAAGATTGTGTTCACTGTACCCCACAAAGGTTTTGTTCACTGTACCCCACAAAGATTGTGTTCACTGCACTCCAAAAGGATTGTGTTCACTGCACCCCACAAAGATTGTGTTCACTGTACCCCACAAAGGTTTTGTTCACTGCACCCCACAAAGATTGTGTTCACTGTACCCCACAAAGGTTTTGTTCACTGCACCCCACAAAGATTGTGTTCACTGTACCCCCCAAAGATTTTGTTCACTGCACCCCACAAGGATTGTCTTCACTGCACCCCACAAAGATTGTGTTCACTGCACTCCAAAAGGATTGTCTTCACTGCACCCCACAAAGATTGTGTTCACTGCACCCCACAAAGATTGTGTTCACTGTACCCCCCAAAGATTTTGTTCACTGCACCCCACAAGGATTGTCTTCACTGCACCCCACAAGGATTGTCTTCACTGCACCCCACAAAGATTGTGTTCACTGTACCCCACAAAGATTTTGTTCACTGCACCCCACAAAGATTGTGTTCACTGTACCCCACAAAGATTTTGTTCACTGCACTCCAAAAGGATTGTCTTCACTGCACCCCACAAAGATTGTGTTCACTGTACCCCACAAAGGTTTTGTTCACTGCACCCCACAAAGATTGTGTTCACTGTACCCCACAAAGGTTTTGTTCACTGCACCCCACAAAGATTGTGTTCACTGTACCCCACAAAGATTGTGTTCACTGTACCCCACAAAGGTTTTGTTCACTGCACCCCACAAAGATTGTGTTCACTGTACCCCACAAAGGTTGTGTTCACTGCACCCCACAAAGGTTTTGTTCACTGCACCCCACAAAGATTGTGTTCACTGCACCCCACAAAGATTGTGTTCACTGTACCCCACAAAGGTTTTGTTCACTGCACCCCACAAAGATTGTGTTCACTGTACCCCACAAAGATTGTGTTCACTGCACTCCAAAAGGATTGTCTTCACTGCACCCCACAAAGATTGTGTTCACTGTACCCCACAAAGCTTTTGTTCACTGCACCCCACAAAGATTGTGTTCACTGTACCCCACAAAGGTTTTGTTCACTGCACCCCACAAAGATTGTGTTCACTGTACCCCCCAAAGATTTTGTTCACTGCACCCCACAAGGATTGTCTTTACTGCACCCCACAAGGATTGTCTTCACTGCACCCCACAAGGATTGTCTTCACTGCACCCCACAAAGATTGTGTTCACTGTACCCCACAAAGATTTTGTTCACTGCACCCCACAAAGATTGTGTTCACTGTACCCCACAAAGATTTTGTTCACTGCACTCCAAAAGGATTGTCTTCACTGCACCCCACAAAGATTGTGTTCACTGTACCCCACAAAGGTTTTGTTCACTGCACCCCACAAAGATTGTGTTCACTGTACCCCACAAAGGTTTTGTTCACTGCACCCCACAAAGATTGTGTTCACTGTACCCCACAAAGATTGTGTTCACTGTACCCCACAAAGGTTTTGTTCACTGCACCCCACAAAGATTGTGTTCACTGTACCCCACAAAGGTTGTGTTCACTGCACCCCACAAAGGTTTTGTTCACTGCACCCCACAAAGATTGTGTTCACTGCACCCCACAAAGATTGTGTTCACTGTACCCCACAAAGGTTTTGTTCACTGCACCCCACAAAGATTGTGTTCACTGTACCCCACAAAGATTGTGTTCACTGCACTCCAAAAGGATTGTCTTCACTGCACCCCACAAAGATTGTGTTCACTGTACCCCACAAAGGTTTTGTTCACTGCACCCCACAAAGATTGTGTTCACTGTACCCCACAAAGGTTTTGTTCACTGCACCCCACAAAGATTGTGTTCACTGTACCCCCCAAAGATTTTGTTCACTGCACCCCACAAGGATTGTCTTCACTGCACCCCACAAGGATTGTCTTCACTGCACCCCACAAAGATTGTGTTCACTGCACCCCACAAAGGTTTTGTTCACTGCACCCCACAAAGATTGTGTTCACTGTACCCCCCCAAAGATTTTGTTCACTGCACCCCACAAGGATTGTCTTCTCTGCACCCCACAAAGATTGTGTTCACTGTACCCCCCAAAGATTTTGTTCACTGCACCCCACAAGGATTGTCTTCACTGCACCCCACAAGGATTGTCTTCACTGCACCCCACAAAGATTGTGTTCACTGTACCCCCACAAAGGTTTTGTTCACTGCACCCCACAAAGATTTTGTTCACTGCACTCCAAAAGGATTGTGTTCACTGCACCCCAAAAAGATTGTGTTCACTGCAGCCCACACACAGAAAAATGGATGTGGATCACTGACACCTGCCTATCTCCTATCCCACACCACACAGCAATATTGATTGTAGTTTGTAGAACACACTTTCCCTAAAATTCAGCAGACTCTGTCCCTAACAGGATTGAGAAGAGATCGTAGATCAGGAGAACTAAGTGCAGACCCCACCCCACACAGCAATATCGATTGTAGTTTGTAGAACACACTGACCCTATAATTCAGCAGACTCTATCCCTAAAATGCCTACAACTCGCCCTGCCTAAACACTCCGACCTGTCCCTCAATTCTATCCGGACACAAATGGTTTTTTCCTGCCTATCTTTCCCTAATCAGCAGCCAGCACGTTGATGTGTGCTCTGTCCCTGATCTAAGCAGCATAATGACGCCGCTGCGGCTGCCTCGAACTTATAAAGACTTGGTCACATGCTTCAGACGGCCAATCACAGCTACTGAGACATTTGCAGGCATGGCTGGGATGGCTTAAGGCACACCAGTTAAACGATTGTTGATTGGCTGTTGAAAGCCCGCCATGAAAAGAGCGCCAAAGCATGCAAAACCCGGAAATAAAACGACCGAACACGGATTTTTACCCGAATATACAGTAAAGTGTCCGTGTTCGTGTTCGGGTAACAAAAATCCAATTATTCGGTACGAACACGAATAATACAGTCCGTGTTCGCTCAACACTAGTGCCGGGTTCCACGGAGTATCCCTCGTATCAATGGGACAGGGATTCCAAAGTAATAAGAAGGCACATAGTGTGATATCGTTTTAAAGGGGTTTATTAATAAGCGCAAGTAAGAGAGGTACTCACAATTTGTAGAGGTAAATACACGCAAATAGCAGTATAAGTGGAGCGTGATGCGGTCCGAGCCTCGCTATCGATACCGGAAGTGATGCGACACGCTGTACGCTTTTCGTAACAATACATCTTCAGCAGCGTCGGGTCACTTCAGATGTCTCTCCTGATATACATGCGGTTACTAGGCAACGGAATATCAACAAATCTAGTGCGTGATCCGGACTGTAGGCGGCAAACTCCGCCAAAATGGTGGTTAATATTAGTATAGATCAGACACAAGCGGCATGACTATACCTAAATAATGCCAAATCCGGACCCGAACAATATGGTCCATATACTACGCACCTATGCAAAAGGAATTATTTTATCAAGATCAAAAACTCATGTTATTAAATTCATTTGGTGCCTATATAAATCGCATGCATATAATCAGGGAAGGAAAATACATAAATGTGGGTAGATTATCTAAATCCCTAAGTAACAATATACATACATAAACTTTATTAATGAATATTATTAATTAAATAAATTAAAATTAAAGTCGATTAAATTGAATTAAAAACTGAAGAGAGTGAGGAGGACACCTAGTGGTGTATAGTGAGAAGTGTTCTGAATTGTTGAAAGGAGGTAGGAATATAATTGACAAGGTATAGTTAAAATATAGTGGATATGATAATAGTGTACCTATATATAAGAAGTTGATAAAGGACTATATTGACAAATCTATCTAAAAAGTTTTATTGGGAAATCCTTTTGATACTTTAAAAACTTTTTTTAAAAACTTTCAAAGGACTTTTTTAAAATATATATATGTCCCCTCTAGGAATTTCAAACAGGGAAGATTCAACATATAAAAAACGTATAAAAACGTATAAAAAACATGCATACAAAGAGCATATATGTATGCATATGAAATACTTTAATGAAAAATGTGTGTGTATATATATATATATAAATATAAAAAATATGAAAATCTACATAAAAAATATATAAAAAATATATATTTAAAATATATGTGTAAAAATAAATATAAAAACTCAGAGATGGCAAGTATGGGTAAAATTCCTTAAAATGTTTAAAAATTGGAAATGAAGCAGTTAAGATCAATGTCTAAGTTGAGGCCTCTGGGTTGGAGTGTGTTCAACCTATATATCCAGGACGTCTCGTTTCTAGAAATTTTTTTCTTTTTGTTTTCTCCTCGCCAGTGCCCAGATATAGAATCAATGCCACAGAAGGTGAGTCCACTAGGATCTTTGTTATGTTTCTCTCCAAAGTGTCTAGATAGACTGTGCTTGGGGAAGCCTTTTCTTATATTCTTAATATGTTCCCTTATCCTGATATATAGGGGCCTTGTTGTCCTGCCAACATATCGGAGCCGACACGGGCACTCGATAAGGTACGTAACGTGGTCCGTGCGGCAGGTTATTAACTTATTAATATTAAATTCTTCTCCATTTGTTCTGGAATTGAATTTTAAGGTTTTTCTAGGTTGTTGTCTGATGGTTTTACACGCAAGACATCTGTTACATCTGAAAAACCTTTAATGTCATTGAACATTTTAACAGGCTTGGGGGGATCTACTACATTGTGAACCAATTGGTTTCATAGAGAAGGTGCTTTCCTGTATATAAACTTTGATTTAGTAGGTAGTAATTGCGATAAAGTTCTGTCTGACTTTAGTATCGGCCAATATCTTTTGATGATACGTTCCGTCTCTCTAAAGTTTCTGTGAAAACCAGTAATGAAAGCTATATCATCTTTCTTTTTGTGTGAGTGATTTTTATTTAATAGTAAATCTTCCCTGTTCATGCGTGATACTGTTTCCCTTGTATTTAATAGTGTTTCTCTGTTGTATCCTTTTTCATTCGAATAAATTGGCCTTTTGGGATATTTCCCTTCCAATTCGGGTGATGACAACTCGTGATGGGTATATACCCATTTCTATCAGTACTTTTAAAAAAGGTCTTGCTCTTTAAAACCTGCTATTTTAAAGTGTCTTCAGTGCCTTTCCAAATGATAACAATGTCATCTATATATCGTCTATAGAAAATAAGTTCTGGGATAACTTGGGTGTAGACAGAGTTTTCTTCAAGCATGTCCATGAGTAGATTAGCGACACTCGGCGCATATTTGGCTCCCATGGCTACTCCTTTAGTTTGTAAGTACTAGTCACAGTTATACCAGAAGAAATTGTGGGACATCGCTAGTTTCAGGCCTTCCATAATATATTGTATTTGTGTGTGTTTCAACTTAGTACATTCTTGTAATGCTTTGTTCACTGCTTCAAGTCCATCAGATTGGCTAATACTCGTATAAAGCGAGTTTGCATCAATAGTAGCTAAAATGCATTGATCTGGAATTTGTATGGTTTTGAGAGTCTTAATAAGATCAGTACTATCTTTAAGATGTGACTTACCCATCTTGACTGCGGGTTGGAGATAATTGTCTAAGTATTCGCCCAGTCTCGACATTAATGAGTCCACACCACTCACAATTGGCCTGCTGGGAGGTTTCTGTGCATCTTTGTGAATTTTAGGTAAATAATATATCACCAGCGTTTTACTGGATTCAGGCATTAAGTACTGGGCTTCTTTCTTGTTTAGTAATGCCAATGTCTTTTCCTTTTTTAATGAATTCTCTGAGTTTTTTTCTATATAGTTTGGTGGGGTTGCTCTTGAGCTTTTTGTATGTGTCTGGTACTTGTAAGAGGTTAGTCATTTCGGCTTCGTAGTCTGTTTTGTTGAGAATGACTAATCTACCACCCTTGTCTGTAGGACGGATCACAATATTTTTATTTTTCTCCAATTGTTTGATGGTGTGTTGAATGTAATTGCATTTTTTTGAGTGGGTATTGATCTTACGTAGGTCTGCTTCTACCATCTTTTTAAATGCTCCGATGCATTCTCCGCCTGGTACTTGAGGGTTAAAAACTGAATGGTTTCTAAGACCCGAATGTAAAAAGGTAGAATCATCTGTAGACTGGGTGGGGCCTTTTAGACTAAAATGTTTTTTAATATTAAGTTTTCTTAAAAATTTGTGCAAATCTATAAAAACTTCAAAGGGGTCAACCTCCTTGTTAGGAGCATATTTAAGACCAAGATCTAAAACGTACAGTTCATCGGGTGTAAAAACGGTGTCAGTGAGATTAAAAATACCTTGTCCTAGGAGCCACATATTGGATTTCCACTTATACCCGCTCTATACCCCTGTGTGGGGTGGGTATCTCTGGTGAGTGTAATATTCACTAGAGGGGTCACCGAGCACCTCACTGCCCACCACGGGGTCACTCACCGTACGTTTACATATGTCACCTGCTGTTAACTAACGGACTTTTTCAATTACCGTATATACTCGAGTATAAGCCGACCCGAGTATAAGCCGAGACCCCTACTTTTACCACAAAAAGATGGGAAAAATCATTGACTCGAGTATAAGCCTAGGGTGAGAATGCAGGGCGGCGGGCATGGTGCAGGAGAATGCAGGGTGACTGGCATGGTGCAGGAGAATGCAGGGTGACTGGCATGGTGCAGGAGAATGCAGGGTACTGGCATGGTGCAGGAGAATGCAGGCTACTGGCATGGTACAGGAGAATGCAGGGTACTGGCATGGTACAGGAGAATGCAGGGTACTGGCATGGTGCAGGAGAATGCAGGGCACTGGCATGGTGCAGGAGAATGCAGGGTACTGGCATGGTGCAGGAGAATGCAGGGTACTGGCATGGTGCAGGAGAATGCAGGGTACTGGCATGGTGCAGGAGAATGCAGGGTACTGGCATGGTGCAGGAGATTGCAGGGTACTGGCATGGTGCAGGAGAATGCAGGGTACTGGCATGGTGCAGGAGAATGCAGGGTACTGGCATGGTGCAGGAGATTGCAGGGTACTGGCATGGTGCAGGATAATGCAGGGTACTGGCATGGTGCAGGAGAATGCAGGGTACTGGCATGGTGCAGGAGAATGCAGGGTGACTGGCATGGTGCAGGAGAATGCAGGGTACTGGCATGGTGCAGGAGAATGCAGGGTACTGGCATGGTGCAGGAGAATGCAGGGTACTGGCATGGTGCAGGAGATTGCAGGGTACTGGCATGGTGCAGGAGATTGCAGGGTACTGGCATGGTGCAGGAGATTGCAGGGTACTGGCATGGTGCAGGAGATTGCAGGGCACTGGCATGGTACTAGAGGATCCGGGGTTGTGGGCATACTACAGGAGATGCAGTGCTGTGGGCATGGTACATGTGGACCATGCCCGCAGCACTGCATCCCTCGTAGTGTGCCCGCAGCCCATGGCAGGTAGTGAAGCTGTTTCACTTACCTGTTCCAGAGGCGCCTTCATTTTAAAAATGGCGCCGCCCGGGGCCGACACGTCATTGCGCACGCGCCGCCGCCGCTCGTATACTTTCGGCTATTCCCGGCCTCTCCCGAGCGGCGCCGGGAATAGCCGAAATTACACGAGCGGCGGCGGCGCGTGCGCGGTAACATGTATGCGACGGGCGGCGCCATTTTTAAACCTTAAACCCGTCGGAGAGGACATTTTTTTCCTTGACTCGAGTATAAGCCGAGGGGGACGTTTTCAGCACAAAAAAATGTGCTGAAAAACTCGGCTTATACTCGAGTATATACGGTACCTCATATTTATATTTATATTTATATATCCACACTGTCACTTCACCTTAATTATATAGATTATATGGTCCTACCTTGGACATTTTTGTCACTGTTTACTTATTCTATTTATTTGTCACTAACACTCGGGCACAGGCCACTTTTATACACCTAGCACTTTAAATTAATGAATGTCCTATATTGCCTAATTTGTCATTTCTGATTTTATTCAGTTATCGTGTGACTTTATATTTTTTGAATATCAAATTTTGTGGTTATTTATGTATTTAACACTGTGAGCTACAGGCGCTTATCTCATTTTATATCCACTGTATATATTTATTTATTTTCTCCACATATTTTCCACCAGTTACACTACTTTAGGGTACATTTGCACACGTCACTTTATTTATGCACATTGGATTCTTGTGACACTACATGTTACACTGATTTTCTTGTTTACATTACACACTTGTACCCCTAGTGTTTTCTTCTACACTGAATTATAGTGTACCACATTCACTTTAGCACTGTATACCGCTTTCTTGCCACCAGGTAGTACCATCCCCCTTTCCTTTCTCCACAGTGCATCATATTTGGTTTAGCACATCAGCACTTTAGTAGCATCCTACTACACTTCTTCCTTACTAGGCAGCCCCATTCCCCTACCTTTTCCTTTCTTCACTTACCAGAAGATGGCGTTGGAGTAAATAGCAGAGGACACAGAGGTCACGGTGGTGGATGTGAGTTCAGCAAAGTCAACCTATAGAAAACATGAAGGAGAAAACCTGAAATGAGAGTCATCGCAATAGCAACTAAATGCTAAAAAACAAAACCAAAACTAAATAGTGTACTTACCATAAAGATGTAGCTGTAGTGTATGCTGTGGAGAGTTTGTAGCTGGGGAATTTAAGGCAGGCCAGCTAGAAAGAGCAGGCTGCAGGCTGGTCCAAGACGGCTGGCTGGAAGGAGCAGGCTGGTCCAAGAAGACAGATGGCTGGAAGGAGCAGGCTGGTCCAAGAAGACAGATGGCTGGAAGGAGCAGGCTGTTCCAAGAAGACAGATGGCTGGAAGGAGCAGGCTGGTCCAAGACAGATAGTCTAGCAAAATGTACCTATATACCAGGAGGAACAAAACCTTAGACGAGCATATAGCACCTGACCTAATGATAAAAAAAACCACAAAACAAGGTTTACTTACTGTAATATGTAGCTGTGGTATTTGCAGGCAGGTAGCCTTGTGCTCAGGGCATGACCTTGGTGGTCCAAGACGGTCACAGATGGCTGGAAGGAGGAGCAGGCTGGTCCAAGAAGATGGATGGCTGGAAGGAGCAGGCTGGTCCAAGAAGATGGATAGTCTAGCAAAATGTACCTATATATCAGGAGGAACAAAACATTAGATTAGCATATAGCAACTGACCTAATGATAACACAACAAGGTTTACTTACTGTAATATGTAGCTGTGGTATTTGCAGGCAGGTAGCCCTGTACTCAGGGCATGAACATGGTGGTCCAACACCGTCAGATGGCTGGAAGGAGGAGCAGGCTGGTCCAAGAAGACGGATGGCTGGAAGGAGCAGGTTGGTCCAAGAAGACGGATGCCTGGAAGGAGCAATAAACAAAGAAGCTGGCGCTCTGAAGCACTGGGAAACAGCTGGTGTGCAGGCAAAATCATGAAATGAATAAAAGCAGAAAACAATATATAACACAGATACCTATATAGCAATAGGCTGGGGTGAAGTCCATGTAATGAGGAAATGAGATGAAGGTCTGCACGAAGGGCCAGCTCTGCTGAACAGGAAGTCAATCTGTCAAAAGGATGAAACAAAAAAACAAGCGGAGCGCCTCTAAGTGCAATACGTTTAATGGAAGTAAAACATACAACAGGTGGTAACTCACTAGATGTGGATGAGGTAAAGGCACAAAAACAAACGTCCTGGGGTCAGGCTGTCCATGTAGCTAATGCCGAGAGAAAGGATGTTAAGAGGATCTGATCCGGTAGATGAAGCAGCGGGGAGATGCCGGCTCTGTCTTCCCCGGGACCGGACTCTCAAGGCAGGCGGGGACTCAGCTTCAGCCGTAGGACGTAAGCACGGTCAGGGGTGCACACGACACGTTTCAGAGCGTGCGCCAAGCTCGTGGAGAGCGTGCGCGCTCTTTTTTCAAGTGTAGAAAAATTGAAAAAAGAGCGCGCACGCTCTCCACGAGCTTGGCGCACGCTCTGAAACGTGTCGTGTGCACCCCTGACCGTGCTTACGTCCTACGGCTGAAGCTGAGTCCCCGCCTGCCTTGAGAGTCCGGTCCCGGGGAAGACAGAGCCGGCATCTCCCCGCTGCTTCATCTACCGGATCAGATCCTCTTAACATCCTTTCTCTCGGCATTAGCTACATGGACAGCCTGACCCCAGGACGTTTGTTTTTGTGCCTTTACCTCATCCACATCTAGTGAGTTACCACCTGTTGTATGTTTTACTTCCATTAAACGTATTGCACTTAGAGGCGCTCCGCCTGGAAGGAGCAGGCTGGTCCAAGAAGATGGATGGCTGGAAGGAGCAGGCTGGTCCAAGACGGATAATCTAGCAAAATGTACCTACATAAAATCAGGAGGAACAAAAAATGAGCATATAGCACCTGACCTAATGATAAAAAAACACACAAAACAAGGTGTACTTACTGTAATATGTAGCTGTGATATTTGCAGGCAGGTAGCCCTTGAACTTGGTGGTCCAATACGGATGGCTGAAAGGAGCAGGCTGGTCCAAGACAAATGGGTGGAAGGAGCAGGGCAGGCTGGTCCAAGACAGATGGGTGGAAGGAGCAGGGCAGACTGGTCCAAGACAGATGGCTGGAAGGAGCAGGGCAGGCTGGCCCAAGACAGATGGCTGGAGCCTAGAAGGCGCAGGCTGGTCCAAGAAGATGGATGGCTGGAAGGAGCAGACTGGTCCAATAAGACAGATGGCTGGAAGGAGCAGGCTGGTACAATAAGACGGATGGATCGGCTGGAAGAAGGAGCAGGCTGGTCCAAGACGGATAGTCTAGCAAAATTTACCTATATAAAACCAGGAGAAACAAAACCTTACATGAGCATATAGCACCTCACCTGACCTATTTGATTTTTAGGACCAAAAAAGCACATACAAGTTTTTTTTTTTTTTTAACGGTGGGGTACACAAATGCAAAGTGGGTGACTCATAGGTGATGAGGAAAGTTATTACGGTTAGGTAGCTGTTAGTAATTCTGTGCTGGCAGGGCTGGCCCTCTGGCCTGGGACTGGGTAGTGTAACCAAGGCTCAGGCTGGGTTAAAAAAAGTGACTGTTCATTCACCCCACACCAGGGGGCCGGGAGGACCCTCTCTGGCTAATAAGGCTTCAGTAACTCTGTGCTGGCCCTGGCTGGCCTGGGTAATCCAGGCTGGGTTAAAAAAAGTGACTGTTGTTCACCAATCACCACCACTCACCACTCACCACACCGGGGGGGGGGGGGGGTGGCCTCTTTGGCTAGGCTACAGTACAGGCTAGCCTTGTTAGTTAGTAGTACTACTTAAGAACTCTGTGCTGGGCCTAGTAGTCAGCCCTGGCCTGGGTAACCAAAAAATTGTGACACTGACACACTCACTAGTAACTCTGTGTTGTGCTGGGCCTAGTCAGCTCTCTGGCCTGGGGGGAGGTGGGTAACCAAAAAATTGTGACACTGATACACTCACTAGTAACTCTGGGCCTAGTCAGCTCTGGCCTGGGGGTTAACCAAAAACTTGTGACACCAAAACACTCACTAGTAACTCTGTGCTGTGCTGGGCCTAGTCATCTCTGGCCTGGGGGGTAACCCAAAAATTGTGACACTGACACACTCACTAGTAACTCTGTGCTGCTGGGCCTAGTAGTCAGCTCTGGCCGGGGGGGGGGTAATAACCCACAAATTGTGACACTGACACTCACTAACTCTGTGCTACAGTGCTGGGCCTAGTCAGCTCTGACCTGGCCTGGCCCTGGGGGAAGGGGGGGTGGTAACCAAAAAAAGTGACCCCGTGACTGACTGACACACTCACTAGTAACTCTGTGCTGCCAGGCTCTAACCAAAAAATTGGAAGTGGGACACACACACTGAGAGTCAAGTAACTGTCATAACAGTCACACTGACTGTGTGACTGTGACAGTCTCTCTCTCTCTCGCTGCTGACTGACATAGCCTGCTCTCTCTGCTGCCTACAAATTTCTGGACATGGTCATGACATGGACAGTCCTCCCCCTCCCTCCACTGGCTTCTCTCACCTTGATGAAATAAATCCAGTGATGGCCTCCTCCAGGCTAGCTCATCGGCCTCAGCCAGGTCCTTAGTCCAGCCAGCCAACTCCTCCAGGCCTCCAGCGTCCGTCCGGGCGGCTCCTCTCCTCTCGACCGTCACGTCCCCGTCCGTCCCTCCCTCCTTCCAGCACCAGGCCGCTCGGCTCCTGCCTATTTATAGGCTGTGGGGGCGGTGTGCGGAACTGGCGGGAAGCAGGCTGGGGGGCGCAGGTCTCATTTGCTGTCCGATCGTGTGGGAAAATTTGGGGCGGGCCGCAGGAGGGCGGGCGCAGTCGCACTGGATTGACCGCCGGAGATGTCTGAGTGACTTCCGAGGCACACACCGGGCATGCGCAGTTCTGTTGAAACCATTTTTTACTGGCAGCTTTCTCCTCTTACGGGCAGGAAAAAAATGCCCTGTTTTTACGGGCTGCCCGTAAATTTACTGGCGGTTAACAACACTGATAGATTACTGTTTAATTAAGATCACTGTTAGTTGTTAGCTGTTAATTGGATTGGTGTTTGAAGTTTACATTGTCATGCTAATATCCTCAAGTGGGGAATATCCTCCTGTGGGGTATACAGTATGTGTCTGAGTTTCAATATACAGTAATTTATTTGGTTCTATCCCAACATCTTGTCTGTGTAAAATGCTTGGGGTAAAAAGGGCTGGTATTAGGTCAGTCTGCTGGGAACAGTTTGGAGGGCAGGAGGCACTGTTTGGCGGAAGGAAGCAGCCAAGCAGGGTGCCAAATCGGTTCCATCACTCTACCTGCACTCCCTCACTGTTTCTTGCTTTTCCACAGCCAGTGACACTATCCAGCACTTCTAGATATGGAGGAGCATATGACCTGCTCCAATGTGACAGTGAGGCCTAGGAGTCAATATATAGGCTCAAGCGCTGGTAAATGACTCAGGAAGTGAAATTATTCCACTCCAGGTCACTGACACAATTAATCCCAGGTTTGGCTGCAAAGCAATAGGCTGTGAGGGAGTGCAAGTACGGGAAGGTTACTCTTGCTCTCAAAGAACATGAAATTATGTGTTGCAGCACATAGTGCATACCTCCCAACTTTCTGAGATGGGAACTAGGGACACCTTTTAGCAAATGTAAGTAGGCATAGGACACACCCCTTGCCATGCCCCCTTAAAGGAGAATTATACAAAAAAGAATGATTAGTTAAACCCACGAGAGTTGTTGTTGTTTTTTTTTTTAACCACTACTATACTTTTATACTGGCTTTTGAAATTTACTTTAATAAATTTAAAAAATGCAACAATTTAGAAATTGAATGAAAGGTTTAGCACTGGGTAACACTTTTTGAAAGTTAAAACGTGCATTTCTTTTTGTACATCGCGGGTCACAGAGCCATAAATCATAACATATGGGTTATATAGCCACCTACAGGTGAAGGACACTGGCAACCAATCAGAAAGGATGTCCCCCTATATAACCCCTCCCACACAGGAAGTACCTCAGTTTTTTCGCCAGTGTCTAAAGGTGATGGTCACGGTGGAGAGTCTCTCCACATATTCTTCAGAGAGAAGAAAGAAGATTATGCTATATACCCCAATCAAAGATCACTGAATCTAAGGGGTTAGCTATCAGATCCATCTAAAAAAGTTAGTAGACTAAAAAGATGGTACCTAAGCCTCGAGAAGCAGTTACGAGGTTTTGCCTGTAATGTTGTCCTTTTTAACTGCTTCCATACAGAGCAGTTAGACCCCCTTCCTGCCCAGACCAATTTTCAGCTTTCAGCACTCTCACAATTTGAATGACAAATGCTCAGTCATGCTACACTGTAACCAAACAAAAGTTTTATCATTTTTTTCACACAAATAGAGCTTTCTTTTGGTGGTATTTGATCACAACTGGGTTTTTTTTTTTTTTTTCGTGATATAAACAAAAAAAGAGCAAAAATTTTGAAATAAAACAACTTTTTTTTAGTTTCTATTATAAAATTTTGCAAAAAATTAATTTTTCTTCATACATTTGGGCCAAAATTTATACTGCTACATATCTCTGGTAAAATTAACCCAAATTAGTGTATATTATTTAGTCTGTGTGAAAGTTATTGAGTCTAGAAGCTATGGTACCAACTACTGAAAATCGCACCAGATGTGCTGACGGCCTATCTCCTTTCTTGAGGCCCTGAAATGTCAGGACGGTACAAATACCCCCCAAATGACCCCTTTTTTGTAAAATAGACAGTCCAAGGTATTTAGTAAGAGGCATGGTGAGTTTTTTGAAGTTATCATTTTCTCCCACAATTCTTGGGAAAATGAAGAAAAAAATTATTTTTTTTTTCCCACAAAGTTGTCAATTTATAAGCTATTTCTAACACATAGCATGTACACAGCAAACATGACACCCCAAAATACATTCTGCTACTCCTTCTGAGTATGGTGACACCACATGTGTGAGACTTTTACACAGCCTGGCCACAAAAAGAGACTCCACGTCCAAGTAGCACCTTCAGGCGTTCTAGGAAAATAAATACACATAAAACTTTCTTACTACCTATCACACTTTTGAAGGCCCTAGAGCACCAATACAATGGAAAAGTCCACAAAATGACCCCATTTTGGAAAGCAAACACTCCAACGTATATTCTATGAGGCATTATGGGTTTTTTGAACATGTCATTTTTTTCCACAAGTTTTTGGAAAATGTGGGAAAAAAAAAAACTTTTTTTTTTTACACAAAGTTGTCAATTTATAGGATATTCCTAACACATAGCATGTACACAGCAAAAATGACACAACAAAATACATTCTGCCACTCCTCCTGAGTATGGCAATACCACATGTGTGAGACTTTTTTTACAGCCTAGCCACATAGAGGGGCCCAACATCCAAGGAGCACCATCATGCATCCTAGCCACTTGCCTAGGCCTATTTTTGACATTTGGTATTTACAAGCTAAAATCAGTTGTTTTTGCTAGAAAACTACTTAGAACCCCCAAACATTATATATTTTTTTTAGCAGAGACCCTAGAGAATAAAATGGAGATTATTGCAATATTTTTTATCACACCGTATTTGCGCAGCGGTCTTCCAAAACACAATTTTTTTGGAAAAAATTCACTTTTTTGAATTAAAAAATAAGAAACCAGTAAAGTTAGCCCAATTTTTTTCCATAATTTGAAAGATAATGTTGCGCCAAGTAAATAGATACCCAACATGTCATGCTTCAAAATTGCGCACGCTCACGGAATGTCGACAAACTTTGGTACTTAAAAATCCCCATAGGCGACACTTTAAAAATTTCTACAGGTTGCCATCTTAGAGTTACAGAGGAGGTCTAGGGCTCATTGCTTATTGCTCTTGCTCTAACGATCGCGGCGATACCTCACATGTGTGGTTTGAACACCATTTACATATGTGGGCGGGGTTTCCGTATGCGTTCGCTTCTGCGCGCGAGCTCACGGGGACAGGGCGCTTTAATTTTTTTTTTTTTACTATTTACTTTTACTCGGGTACTTTGCTGGGCAGGTGACAGGCAGGTGACAGGTACTCTGGTACTGATGAGCAGGTGGCAGGTACTCGAGTACTCCGATAGGCAGGTGACAGGTACTCGGGTACTCTGATGGGCAGGTGACAGGCAGGTGATAGGTACTGATGGGTACTGATGAGTAGTACTGATACTGATAGGTGATACTGATACTGTACTGATGGGTACGGATGATCAGTACTGATACTGATAGGTGATAGGTACTGATGGTTACTGATGAGTAGGTGGCAAGTACTCGGGTACTTCAGGTGTCAGGTACTCTGATGAGCAGGTGGAAGGTACTCGGGTACTCTGATGGGTAGGTGACAGGTACTCGGGTACTCTGATGGGTAGGTGACAGGTACTCAGGTACTCCAATGGGTAGGTGACAGGTACTCGGGTACTCTGATGGGTAGGTGACAGGTACTCGGGTACTCTGATGGGTAGGTGACAGGTACTCGGGTACTCCGATGACGGGTACTTGGGTACTCCGATGACGGGTACTCGGGTACTCCAGTGACAGGTACTCAAAGTACCCGAGTACCTGTCATCAGAGTATCCGAGTACCTGTCATCAGAGTACCCGGCATCAGAGTACCCGAGTACCCGTCATCAGAGTACCCGAATACCTGTCACCAGCCCATCAGAATACCCGAGTACCTGTCATCAGAGTACCTGATGGGCTGGTGACAGGTACTCGGGTACTTTGATGGGCTAGTGACAGGCACTTTGATGGGCTAGTGACAGGTACTATGATGGGCTAGTGACAGGTACTTTGATGGGCTAGTGACAGGTGCTCTTTATTGGGGGGGGGCAATCAGTGTGTTTTGGGGTGCACTGTACTTGGTAACTAGCTGTTACCACAATCTCCTCCTCACACAGGATCAGTGTGTGAGGAGGAGAACACGGTGACAGCTAGTTACCGTGTTCTCTGTTGACATTTGTGACCGGCTGTGATTGGACACAGCCGGTCACGTGGTAAAGAGCCAATTTCATCAGTCCGAGGGACGGGCCTCACCCCCGATCGCCGCGCTGCGCGCCCCCGGGGGCGCGCAGTAGCGGCGACACCGGGCGGACGTCATGTGACGGCTGCCCGGATCGAGAAAGACTTCCTGACGCCGTCATTTTATTATGGCGCGGTATGGAAGGGGTTAATCACTGGACCCTGGAATTCGAACCCTTGGTAATACCAAACCCCAAAGGCGCTCCGTGCAGGTTGCTCTACGGGTCCAAGGCCATGGCCCCTCTAAATTAAGGGGACCCAGTCTTGAAGATCGGCAAGACAAAGCTCACCTTGATGGCTGAAGAATGAATTCCTGTTTCAAACAGAATCCTGCGGCAGGACTGGTAAGTCCAATTTAAAATATTTACACATACAACAAATGTAAATATTTTATGCACTCTTCCCTTTAAAAGATAACCGAGACTGAGTGTGCCATGTGGGTCTCTGCATGAGACTATGGATGGTAAGCTATGCAAAATACATCTTGGTAAAAGCTCTGGCCTATCCTCAGGTATTAAATGTGCCAATTGTGATAATATGAGCTTGTACAGTTGTGGGATTGATGCAAAGATTGTTTAAGCATTATTTCTTTGCTTATTTGCTTGACACACTGCTTTCACCCTGGGGTGATCACCTGAAAGGTATCAGCTGTAACAAACCTTATTCGGTCTAAGCTGCTCTCACCCCATGTTGTTTTCATCTTGCCGCAAAAGCTCCCACGTGTTCATTCCTCCCTCGAGCCCAGCCTTGAGGCTAAGATTGCTGGCATGATTGCAGCATCTCAAGGAGGAAGGAAACATGATAGATCCCCCTCACCTGAGCCACCCCCTGAATCAGTTCAGGAGTGGGCAGAAGGATGTGGAGGAAGTAGCTGATGATGACCCTATGGAAGGTCAAGCTGAGATTTCCACTTCTGTGGAGTTAGAGCCAGAGGAGTCTTTGTCAGCCTCTTTTACTTAAATGGTCCAGTCTGGATACAAATTTCCTCCCTTAGAGACGGCTGAAGTCTCTTTTCTCTCTAGGCTCATTGAGCCCTCCTCATAGTCCTCGGACATTTCCCATACATCCGCTCTTTGAGCAAGAAATGTATAATGATTGAGATCATCCTGATTTTTGTTCCTCCTAAAAGGTTTTCTCCATTGTATCCTATGGAGGAAAAGTTTACTACGAAATGGAATATACCCAGTGTGGATGCTGCCATTTCTTTGGTTAACAAGAGTTTACCCTGCCCTGTGGCTAATGCCCAGGTTTCTAAAGATCCAGCAGATAAAAAGCTGGAATCTTTATTGAAAGCTTCCTTTGCTGCAGGATCTGTGATACAACCAGAAGTAGCGTCCATAGGCGTTTGTCAGTCTTTAAAAGACCATTTGAAGTGATTGTCCAAGACAGTTCCTTCTTAAGGGCAGTCTATGGAAGATCTGTCAGATCTGCCTCGCACTTTGTTTGGCAGTTGATGCTCTTACGGGCTCCACTGTCACGGTTTGCTCTGATGACAGTGCATATGCGCAGAATCGGCAAATCAGCAAAATACCAAAGTTCCAGTATTCTTTTCCCTCCACAGGGAAGATCAACCTCTGGGCCTGGACGCATTTGCTCATCCTTGGGACTTCCCCTTGTTCTATGAGTTTCCCCCCTTCCAGTTGATACCACTGGTTCTCAGGAAGTTCAGGGAGGAATCTACCAACCTAATCCTAATCACACCTTTCTGGCCAAAAAGGCCTTGGTTTGCAACTCTTTTGAATTTTGGCAGTGAAACCCCCCTGGAAACTCCTGGTCAGGGAAGATCTTCTGACACAGGGGACCCTGAATCAGCTTCAGTTGACGGCGTGGATTCTGAGGAAAATCTCTTGAGGGCTAGAGGTCTGTCGGAAAAACTAATATCCACACTTTTGTACAGTAGGAAGAAAGTGACCAGGGCTATATATATGAAAGTTTGGAAAAAATATAACTCCTGGTGTACCTTTAAGAAATTTCAAGTCAAAGATATAGTTTGTTTTAGAATTCCATGAAGGAATGGAGAAGGGTTGGCTGCCAGTACCCTGGAAACCCAGGTGGCAGCTTTTTCATTTTTTTTTTTTTTTTTTTAAAAACCTTGTCGCAAGAGGCTTTAATTGTAAGGTTTTTTTAAGGCCTTAGCTTGAAACAGGCCAACAACCGTTAAGAATTTTCCCAAATGGGATTTATCTTTAGTTCTACAAGGACTTACTAAGGCTCCGTTTGAACCTCTAGTGGAGTCATCTTTAAGAAATCTAGTCCTGAAGACTATTTTTTTGGTGGCAATTACTTCGGCCCGAAGAGTGAGTGAGATTCAGGCCTTGTCAATTACAGACCCCTTTCTAGTTATTTTTCCAAACCGAATAATTCTTCGGATGGATCCAGCTTTTCTCCCTAAAATAGCTACATCCTTTCACCACACTGAAGAAATTGTACTGCCTACCTTTGCCTCAGCACCAGCTAAGGCTAAAGAGGAAGCTTTTCATTCTCTGGATGTGAGAAGGTGTTTGCTACATTACCTGTCGGTAACTAAAGAGTTCAGAAGGTCAAATGCTCTGTTCATAATGTTCACAGGACCTCGTAAGGGTGAAAAGGCATTCAAGGGCACCTTGAGAAGGTGGCTTAAATGGGCAATTAAAGAAGCCTATGTGGCTCAAGGAGAGACCCCTCCTGATGGTATTGTAGCCCATTCTACCAGGTCAGTGGCTACGTCCTGGGCGGAAAGAGCCGGTGCTGCGCCTGAACAAATTTGCAAGGCTGCTACCTGGTCCAGTTATTCCTCTTTTCTCCGGCACTATAGGCTGGACTTACTGTCTGCTGCAGATCAGTCCTTCGGGAGGAAGGTACTGCAGGCAGTGGTCCAGCCCTAGGGTAAGTTACTCGGCTATCCTCTCTAGGTGCTGTCCTGAAAGGCGATTTGAGAAAACCTTAGTTAGACTTACTGGTGACGGTATTTCTAAGAGCCTTTCAGGACAGCAGCCTACTACCCTCCCTAAAATGTTGTGCTTTTTGAAATTAATAACCTATGTGTTGGTAGTTCTGTTGGTATATGCTCTGTTTTCCAGCATGTTGGAGGATACTATATAACTGAAGGCATGGTGGAAGAGGAGGGATTTAAAGACTGCAGTGTTTCCTGAATTTTGGGTGGAGCTGCGCTCTCTCCACGTGCTGTCCTGAAAGGCTCTTAGAAATACCATCACCGGTGAGTCTAAGGTTTTTCTGCTCATCAGGTACCCTATTGTTGGTATATTTTTTGTGTGGCGCAAGACAATCCCTCCTCTTCCAATGTGGCCCAGGAAGCTCAAAAGGTTGGACACCCATGCCTTATTACAAAGGAGTCAATGAAAAGCAAACATCAAATCCTTTACCTTCATTTTCACAGCAGTCAGCGGTCACTGGCACCATATAACACAGTTTCTTTCATTCATTATGTGCACTATTACTTCATAGAAACTTTAGTACAGGGATCTTTAGTGTGGCAACGCAAGGCACATACAATTTTTAATGCGCTACAGTTTGAGTCCATTGGCACCTATTGTACTTGAGCTTTGAGGTACCATTTAAAATGAATAACACTGCAACGCACTGCATAGAGTGCTTTGTGTTACTATCACAGTAAAAGGCACATTACATCAGCGTCTAGGTCCTGAAGGGGGCCTAAGTGTCAACTACACTTATAAATATCTTAAAACTAATGATCTCCCTCCCCTCTGCTAAGTAAATGCCCCTACACTTACCTTAGATCAGCAGACAATGGGGTTATAGCCCTATATTGGGGCGCTCAGTCAAAAAAGCCTCCCTGAAGGCTTACATGTATAAAACTTTTGCACTTGAGCCTATGAAGAACCCAGTACCCTTGGCACCCTGACATTGGATTTTATTGTTAATTAGCACTCCCTACACCCCTAAAGCTGAATCTCCCTGCCTCCCAGCATGCCGCACACTGAAGTACCCAGTACCCCTACCATTGGACCCCAACACCCCAGGCATTGCATCTTTTTACCAGCTAGCAATGCTCCACCACTGCTCCCCTCATAACCTTTGCATTGAAATGCAGAGAAGAGTAGAGGCTGAGTTTCTGGGCTCTCTGCTGTTGTCAATATTAATAAATAAAAAATAGTAGTGTAACAGGCATGTGTCATTGAGAAATGAAGACTATTTGTCATGCAATTTCTCCTTTTGGCCACATGATAGAGATAGGGAGATGCTGACTTGTTCTTCCAGATAACTCTGAGACACAGAGGACACACAAAAAAAAAGGGAAGTTTCAGGAAGTGCTGAGGAGGCTGAGGTTATTTCAGAGAAAGAGAGAGCCTGAGTTGACAGAAACTCCCAGCTATTTGCTGGAGTCTGCAGCGAGTTATCGGGGCCATTGTGTTGAGAGGACAAGCTGTGGGGTGTCCTTTCTAGAGTCCAGAGATGAAAGGAGGCCACGCCATTGGAAGCTACTACAGTGTGGGAAAGCAGTTCTGGGAGCGGAAAACTCAGATAGACAGAGCCATTTCTGGGACGCTATCTTTGCCATGCTGTAGGGATGTAACGATATCGAAGATATCGCATCGTCGTGGTCGTCTCGATATCGTCGTGGTTGTGTCTCGATATCGTCGTGGTTGGGTTACAATATTAAAAGGACAGGTGTCCATCAAAAAGCAAGAGGAATAAACACAGTCCCGCGGAACAAATCATTGTTAACTACATAGACCAGAGTTTAAGGATTTTTTTTACTGTTTTTTTTTTTTTTTTTTTCTTGCAATGTAGATATTTTGATCTTTCTGATGAAAAACGTGAACATAAGCTAAATGATAGGTCAGTGTTTTTTTTTAACCACTTGCCGACCGCCGCACGACTATCTACGTCGGCGGTCAGCCCCTCACAGGCAAACTAACGTAGGGCTACGTTGCTTGCTTGTGAGGGTCTAGGGAGCGAGCGCGCGCCCCCGGAGGCGCGCTCCCGCGTGGTCACGGACCCCCCCGCGCGTGTGACCAGCGGACCCGATGTCCGCCGGCCACTCGGCGATCGGCGGGGGAGAGGGAGAATGTCAGGCAGCTTGTGTAAACAAGCTGCCTGTCATTCTTCTCGCTGTAAAGACACTGATCACTCGGATCTAGTATGTAGATCCGTTGATCAGTGTCCTTACAGCTGAAGCCACAGCCAATCACAGTAGAAAGCACGCCCCTAGGGACACACACAGCCCCTCCCTCCCAAATAAAGTTAACCCCTTCACTACCAGTGTATTTTTACAGTAACAGTGCATATGTATAGCACTGATTACTGTAGAAATGTCACTGGTAACCCCAAAAGTGTCAAAAATGTCAATCAAGGGTCCGATCTGTCCGCCGCAATGTCGCAGTACCGCAAAAAAAATCGCAGATCGCCGCCATTACGCGTTAAAAAAAAAAACAACAAAAATGACAAAAATCTTTCCCTTTGTTAGTAAACGCGATAACTTTTGCGCAAACCAATCAAAATACGCTTTTTGCGATTTTTTTTACCAAACATAGGTAGCATAAAACAAATTGGCCGAAAATTTTAAAAAATTTTGATTTTTAAATTTTTTTGGGGGGGAATTTCATATAAAAAAATGTGAAAAATATTGCTATTTTTGCAAAATTGACGCTCTTTTTTTGTTTATAGCGCGTGATCAAAAAATCGCACAGGTGATCAAATACCACCAAAAGAAAGCTCTGTTTGTGGGAAAAAAAGGACGTCAAATTCGTTTAGGTACAGCGTCGCACGACCGCGCAATTGTCCGTTAAAGTCACGCAGTGCCGAATCGCAAAATACCCCCTGGTCGGAATGGGGGTAAAATCTTCCGGGGCTTAAGTGGTTAAAGGCTTTTTGACTGACTATTTTATTTAAGTTTAAGTTATGTTCCTAAATACCAGTTTTAAAAGGCTGCCTTTATTTGCCTTGCACATTTAAACCTGACTTAACTTGATCTTTGTTTGCACTTAAAGGGAATTGCCTATTGTTTGTTTACAATTGTTCTAGCTGCTTCTTAACTTGAACATTGCACAGAAGAATCAGTTATGCAACCAAATATTACTATACAGAATATTGATGTTCCTGACTACAACTTGCACTTTAAAAGCACTATGTGATCAGTGTTTTATGTTGTCATGGATCCATAAATACAACAATAAATTGCCTGTTGACTGGCAAAAGCAGAATAAATGTCGGTATTGTTTCGCTATTATCATCACAAACACTATCATGAGCTATTTAACAATACCATGAGCTTTTCCACAATATCGCAATAAATATCGTACCGTGAGGTCAATATCGAAATTGTATCGTACCGTGAGATTTTGATATCGTTACATCCCTACCATGCTGCCTGTCAAAGTTGCCCTAAGCAACCTAAGCGAGTGGACGCCTGATCAGAAGGGCAACCAACAGTGTTACTGGGACTCCTGGGTGGGCCTTGGGACCACTACTTGGGAATAAAGCCACTAGAAGCTACTTAACCAGTGA
Source organism: Pelophylax lessonae (assembly GCF_965119305.1). NCBI lineage: Eukaryota > Metazoa > Chordata > Amphibia > Anura > Ranidae > Pelophylax > Pelophylax lessonae. Next base: position 55,318,934 of record NC_138778.1, on the reverse strand, counting down.
CCCCATAGCTCAAATACTGTCTGCAGGCCTTACTGCAACGTGCACTAACGGAACTTAGGACTAAGGACTGCCCCTAGTTGTAACTACCTTAAAGCTCTATCTGCTGACCTGTTAACCACTTAAGCCCCAGACCTTTTTGACACTTTTTGTTTACAAGATAAAATCAGTATTTTTTGCTAGAAAATTACTTATAACCCCCAAACTTTATATATATTTTTTTAGCAAAAGAATAAAATGGCGGTCATTGTAATATTTTTTGTACCGCGGTATTTGCGCAGCGGTCTTTCAAACGCGATTTTTTGGAAAACTCCCGAAAAATCACATTTCACTGCATTTAAAAAACTAAACAGTAAAGTTAGCCCATTTGTCACGCCAAGTAAATAGGTACCCAACATGTTACAGTTTAAAATTGCGCACACCCTTGAAATGGCGACAAACTATGGTCAATAGAAATCTCCATAGGCGACGCTTTAAAATGTTTTAACGGTTACCAGTTTAGAGATAGAGTGTAGCTCTTTCTTTAAATTATTGCTCACACTCTGGCGATCACGGCAATACCTCACATGTGTGGTTTGAACAGCGATTTCATTTGCGGCTATACGTTTTCTTTCGTGCGCGAGCTAACGGCGACAGGGGCGGCAAAACATTTTTTATTTTATTTATTTATTTATTTTTTTTTCATTTTAACACAGGTTTTAAAAAAAAAAAAATCTGATCACTTTTATTGCTGTCACAAGCAATGTAAACATCCCTTGTGACAGCAATATGCAGCGACAGGTACTCTTTATGATGAGATCGAGGGTCTAAAAGACCCTAGACCCCTCCACTACACTTCCATGTATTCAAAACCCCGAAAACTGCATTTTTGAATACACTCACTTTTTGAATCTGCCGCCTTTAGCAGCCGAGTAACCCGGATGTGACGTCATGGATGCTGCCTCCAGGTTACGTCATCAGAGACACGATCGAAGCCGCATCCGGGGTAACGATCGAGCGGCTCATTACCACCGGAAAGCCGACCGCCGGCTCTAAACAACGGTAAGGGATGATGCCTCTAGCTAGAGGCATCATACTGGTATAACCACGCAAATTCAGCCGACGTAGGTCTACGTCACTTTGCGGTAAGTGGTTAAGGCGATATTTTGCCTCTGTCTATTCATTTGAGTGCACTCAGAACCAGCATAGAGCTGCTATCATTCTGAAAGCATTTAGAGTTATTTTACATTGCTTTTAGCTAATGATATAGAAGTGTACTGTTCTTTTTTATTTATTGTTTTCCCTTTTTTACTTGGGTATAGTTCTTTTACTCTGTTTAGCAGCCTGTGTCGGAAAGATCTGTTGTTTAATTCTGTTGAAATTTCTATTTATGCTAATCTGCATTAATAGATTAAGCAAATTATCCCTAACCTGGTGTGAGTGTTTTTTTTCTACTGGCAATGCATCGCAGCTAAGTGAAGGGTATTTTACATTTGTGGTGTCACTTGAGCTCGCAGAAGGTGTGGTAGAGGGGCTGAGATTGTTCTTGGAGTCGAGTCGGGGAACAAGGAACCCAAAATTACCAAGCGGCTCCTTTTTGGGGGTGGCGCTAGTGGATTATTATTATTGTGGAAACCGGAAGTAAACTGGAATATTGTGTTGCCCTCACTATGTACAGCACCGGTTCACCTGAAAGAAACTTCTCTCCATTGCCCGGATGAGATGAGGGCAGTCAGGGTTTACCTTTTAGAGACTGCTTCTTTTAGGCACATACAGTGCATCCGGAAAGTATTACCAGCGCTTCACTTTTTCCACATTTTGTTATGTTACAGCCTTATTCCAAAATGGAATAAATTCATTATTTTCTTCAAAATTCTACAAACAATGCCCTATAATAACAATGTGAAAGACGTTTGTTTGAAATCTTTGCAAATTTATTAAAAATTAAAAAATCCCACGTACATAAGTATCATAGCCTTTGCTCAATACTTTGTTAAAGCACATTTGACACCAATTACAGCCTCAAGTCTCTATGAGGCTACAAGCTTGGCACAACTATTTTTGAGGACCTCTCAAGCATCATCAGGTTGAATGGGGAGCGTCGGTGCACAGCCATTTTCAGATCTCTCCAGAGATGTTCAATTGAGTTCAAGTCTGGGCTCTGGCTGGGCCACTCAAGGACATTCACAGAGTTGTCCCCGTAGCCACACCATTGTTATCCTGGCTGTGTGCTTAGGGTCGTTGCCCCAGTCTGAGGTCCAGAGTCCTTTGGAGCATATTTTCATCAGGGATGTCTCTGTACATTGCTGCATTCATCTTTCCCTCGATCCTGACTATTCTGCCATTTCCTGCTGCTGAAAACCATCCCTCTAGCATGATGCTGCCACCACCATGCTTCACTGTAGGGATGGTATTGGCCAGGTGATGAGTGGTTCCTGGTTTCCTCCAGACATGCAAGCCAATGAGTTCAATCTATGTTTTATCAGACCACAGAATTTTGTTTCTCATGGTCTATGAGTTCTTCAGGTGCCTTTTGGCAAACTCCAGGTGGGCTGTCATGTGGCTTCTGTCTAGCCACTCTACCATACAGGCCCGATTGGTGGAGTGCTGCAGAGACGGTTGTTCTTCTGGAAGGTTCTCCTCCCTCCACAGAGAGACACTGAAGCTCTGTCAGAGTGACGATTGGGTTCTTGATAAGGAAGGTTCTTGATCCCGGTAAGGCCGGTCTTTCGACTGGTTCTGGCATCACACACCAACATGATCTGCAATGATCTGAGCTACATTGTGAGTAGATTTTTGGTTGCCTTTTCTGTTAGCATACAAGGTTTGTATTTAATTAGCAACAACCACTGTATGTCATTGCTGTGTGCTTATTACATTGTATGACCACTAGATGGCAGTGTTACATTTGTGAGTTCATGTTTTGTCTATGCTTCAAAAGAGTAATAAAGAGAATAGTTCCTGCTCCGAAAGGAAAAGCAGCGTTCAGTGAAACAACAGACTGTCTGCCTGTACTTTGTTTAGCCCCAAAAGGTTATATCTAACAGGTTATGGGCCCAGGACATGTTGCAGAAGCCCAGGATATAATACAGATTACCGCTGGATATAGCCAGATACAGTGAGCTAAAGCAAGTGAGTACAGGAGACAGCAACAGAAAGACAAACAGCAGAAATGGCTGCTGCCATCCCCTCAGCAAAGTTCTCCATTGCAAATCTGACAAATCAGAACTACCAATCTTGGAAATTCAAGATGAAAATGCTGCTTATAAGAGAAGGTACGTGGAAATGTATAAATGAATCAAGACCTGCACAGCCCACAGAGGAGCGGTTAGACAGAGATCAGAAAGCACAGAGCACAATCTCCCTGTGCATAGATGATGATCAAATCATACATATATGTAACTGTCAGACTGCTAAAGACATGTGGGAAGAGTTACAGAAAGCACATGAAAGAGTTAATCTCAGCAATAAACTGTATTTAATCAGAAAGCTCTATCAAACTAAGCTACAGAAAGACCAGGACATGCAGGACTATATAAGACAGACCTTAGAGATGGTGGAGAGACTGAGAGGGATTGGAGAAGAGATAAAAGATTTCCATGTTGCAGCGCTGTTATTAATTGGACTTCCTGAAAGTTATGAGACACTTGTCACAGCACTAGATGCACGTCCAGATGATGATCTGACACTGGAATATGTTAAAGGCAAGCTTGTGGATGAATACAAGCACAAAACTGAAAGCATGAGTAATGTGAGTGTGTGTTCAGAGACAGCTTTAAAGACAAAATTCAAAAATAAACACAGTAACGTGCAGCTAGAAAAGCGGGAATGCTTTGTGTGCAAGAAACCAGGACACCTAAAAGCAGATTGTAGAATCTGGAAAGCTAGAATGTAAAAACAAAGTGCATTGCAACAAGCTAAGAATGTCATAGAAAAAAAGGAGTATGCATTCGGATCCAAAAATGGTGTCACCTCTGTGCAAGCATGGTGTGTGGACGCTACAAGTCACATGACAAATGACCGAAGTTTCTTCACTCAGCTTGATGAAAGCAAAACAGAAGGGATAACTACAGCTAATGGACAATTTATGAAATCAGTGGGAATAGGAGATGGCTTTCTATACTGTCCTATCTCTCCAGATATCACTAAAAGGATCCATATGAGGAATGTTCTGTATGTGCCAGATCTTGAAAGCAACCTTTTGTCAGTAAAGAAACTCACTAACCAAGGCAATGTAGTCACATTTCAGGGTGACAGTTGTATCATAACAAAAGGGGATTGCTTGCTTGCAAAGGCTAAAATCATAGATGAACTGTATCAGCTAAACTGCAGTGAAATGGTTAAAATAGCCAAAGAGGATAAACATTCAAACTGCATCCACACTTGGCACAGACGATTGGGGCACAGAAATTCTGATACAATAAAGAAAATAGTTGAGAATAACTATGCAAGTGGTATTAAGATTAATCCATGTGATCACATAATGATTTGTACCAGCTGTATTAAAGGAAAAATGGCAAGGACACCTTTTCCCAAGCAGACCAACAGCAAATCCCAAAAACCTCTGGACTTAATACATTCAGATCTTTGTGGTCCAATGAAAACTATGACTCCAGGAAAGAAAAAATACTTCCTGACCTTCATTGATGATTACTCCAGGTATACCACAGTATTTCTACTTCACAATAAAGATGAAGTGCCAGAGAAATTAGAAGAGTATCTCGCTCAAGTAAATAATATTTTTGGCGGAATGCCCAGAGTACTACGAACAGATAATGGCTCAGAATATACAAGTGGTAAAACACAAGCCATTCTCAGGAAGCATGGAATTGTGTTCCAGACAACAGTTCCATATAACCCAGAGCAAAATGGAGTTGCAGAGAGAATGAACCGCACACTGTGTGAAAGTGGGAGGAGCATGCTATTTGATGCTGATATGCCAACTACATACTGGGGAGAAGCTATCACAACTGCATGTTATCTTCAAAATCGTTTGCCGGGAAAAGCAACAACAAAAACTCCATATGAACTGTGGAACAAAAGGAAACCAGATTTAAGACACATCAGAATTTTTGGAAGTAAAGCCTATGTACACATTCCAAAAGAAAAACGTACAAAATGGGATGCATGTGCAAAAGAAGGTGTGCTTGTGGGGTACAGTGAATCTCAAAAAGGATACAGGATTTTACATCAAGACACGAACAAAGTAACAGTCAGCAGAAGTGTGATTATTGATGAAAGTTCTGTGTGCTCAAAGTTTGAACAACAGACTCAAACTTTTCAAACTGAGAAAGAATCAACATCAGTCACTCAAGAAAATAAGGAAAGTGATACAGAAATAGAAATAACTGCAGAAGAATCAAAATCTGAAACTGAACCAGAAATACCTTCAGTCAGAAAATCAACCAGAATCAATAAAGGTGTTCCAGCTGAACGTTTATCTTACATAGCTCGCAGAGCTGTTCAAACTGAACCAGGTTCATGGAAAGAGATGCAGAAACTGCCAATGCATGAGAAACAAGTATGGTATAAAGCCGCTGATGAAGAAATGACATCACTCAAAGATCTCCAGACATGGACACTTTCAGAGCTACCTCAAGGTAAACATGCCATAGGATGCAAATGGGTTTTTAAAACCAAATGTAACTCTGAAGGGAAAGTCTGTCGGTACAAGGCAAGGCTGGTTGCTAAAGGTTACTCACAGAAGTTCGGTGAGGACTATGATGCTACTTTTGCTCCAGTTGCTAAACAAAGTACTTTCAGAACACTAATGACAGTGGCTGCCATGCGTACAATGATTGTGAAACATCACGATATTAAGACAGCTTTTCTTAATGGTGATATTGAAGAAGAAATTTACATGTCACAGCCAGAAGGATATTTGAAAAAGGGACAAGAGCATCTTGTCTGCAAGTTGAATAAATCTCTTTATGGCCTTAAACAATCAGCTCGAGCATGGAACCTGAAGATTAATCAAGTTCTACTAAATGAAGGATTTACAAGAAGCAAAGCTGATCCGTGCCTATATGCTAAACAAGTAGACACTGAGTGGATGTATCTGCTAATTTATGTAGATGACCTGATCATTGCTCACAAAAACGACAATGAAATTGCAAAGTTAACAGGAGTACTCAACAAGCACTTTGAAACTAAAGACCTAGGTGAAGTGACATATTATCTTGGAATTGACATCCAACGTGAGAAAGATGGAAGTTTCCTGTTGAATCAGAGTGCAAAAATTGAATCTATTCTTCAGCAATTCAACATGACAGAGGCGAAAGGAGCAAGCACACCTATGGATACAGTCTATCCAAAGTTAGAAGGAGAAGATGATCTTCTCACATCCATTGAACAATACAGACAAGCAGTGGGGGCACTTCTCTACATTGCAACCACTACACGTCCAGACATTGCAGCCAGCATGTCTCTTCTTTGCAGGCGAGTAGATAAACCACGTCAAAGAGAATGGAATGCGATCAAAAGAGTTATGAGATATCTGAAACAGACAAAAGACTTAAATTTGAAACTATCAGCAAGTGGTGGTTTAAACCTCGTGGGATATGTGGACTCCGATTGGGCAGGTGATCACAGCACACGCAAATCCACAAGTGGTTACTTATTAAAATTGGTAAACAGTCCTATATCATGGTCCAGCAAGAAACAGATGTCAGTGGCATTGTCCTCTACAGAAGCTGAATACATATCTGCAGCTTATGCCAGTCAAGAAGTTGTGTGGTTACAGCAATTACTCAAGGATCTTGGAGAAGCAACATCAGAACCTACCGTCTTATTTGAGGATAATCAGGCTTGCATTAAGCTTGCAACAAGTGAGAAAATTAATGGAAGAACCAAGCACATCGATGTCAGACATCATTACATTCATGACTTAGTTGATCAGAAAGTGATTGTACTTGTGTATTGTGAGTCGGAAAAAATGATTGCTGATGCTTTGACAAAGCCACTAGCTAGAACCAGATTTGTGGATCTTAGATCAGAAATGGGATTGACATAGATAGTAGTTGTTGAGTGGAGGTGTTAGCATACAAGGTTTGTATTTAATCAGCAACAACCACTGTATGTCATTGCTGTGTGCCTATTACATTGTATGACCACTAGATGGCAGTGTTACATTTGTGAGTTCATGTTTTGTCTATGCCTCAAAAGAGTAATAAAGAGAATAGTTCCTGCTCCGAAAGCAGCGTTCAGTGAAACAACAGACTGTCTGCCTGTACTTTGTTTAGCCCCAAAAGGTTATATCTAACTTTTTCCCCATTTTTTCTCCTAGTTTTACCCTATGGTATATTTTTTATATATATATATATATTTTTTGCAGATTCGCATCACACCTCTTCTCCTGATGAAGTGGAATACAGTCCACAGAAATGCGTCAAGCCTATTGATGCAGATTATTATCAATACCATGGGTTACTGTTATATACTATACCTTGTCCAATGTTGGTTGGGTCATTGTGCAACTTTGGTACATGCATACTAGTTCATGTCCATACCCCCTTTACCAATATACTTTATTCATTTTACATTCATTTTTTATTCCTGTTATGTGTATATGCATTAATACAATAAATTGACTATGTTTTTAACCCAGTGGCCGTGTCACACGTCTCATTTAAAGTCTCAACCCTCTCCCCCTTGTTTAAAGGTTCTAAAAGAGGTTCTCTAGCTTCCAGATCAGCTATTTCTAGATAGATTTGACAGGTTATTGTACAGGCAAGATAAAAAGTTCCCTTTCTTGTTAAAGCCCATTTCACTAGGGTAGCGAGTGCTTCTTAGGATTTTTTTCATCAGGCTTCTGTGTCTCAGATCTGTAATACAGACAAAAAAAAAAAAGGTGTAACTATAATTACAATACATCACAGGACAGAATGCATGAATGAAAAAGGTGTGTACATGCTAAAGTCTGTACTAATATGACATAAGCTGAAGGGCAAAAACCTGCATCCACCAATAGGCTAAGCAGACTATCTGCAGAAAGTCCACAAAAGTCCAAGATAGTCCTCCTTGTCTCCATAGCAGCAACAGATAGCAGGGAGGACAAGCATTAATACACTCTATGGCTGTGAAGGAGATAGCAGCAGCATAATCTTCAAAGATAAGCTAATACTTTATCATTGTAGAAATACAACAAAATTAATTACGGTACTCTTTAAACTTTGCAACAGCAATATTAAAGTAAAACTTAGGCAACATTTTTTTTTTTCAGTTTTGAATAGAGGGGAGAGGGATTAGAACCCCTGTCAATTTTTATTGCTGCCTGTGTCCCTGTTAAGGAGATTCTCCCTTTCTATTTGTTGTGCTTACCAATATCCTTGAAAGTGAAAGAAAAAGAAATTCCCAAATTTTGGGTTGTCCCCAGAAAAGTAAGAGGGGAAATCTTCCAATAGGGACACTAGTTCTGGTGAACTGGGAGTCCCAAAGAAATGCCTTTAATTTGCAGGGATTTCCCCTCGCTTCCTGTTTGACTATGGGATACAAACTGCGCAAAAAATCTCACAAGGGTTATAACTAGGGATGCACCGATCCAATATTTAAAATGTTTTAACGGTTACCAGTTTAGAGATAGAGTGTAGCTCTTTCTTTAAATTATTGCTCACACTCTGGCTATCACGGCAATACCTCACATGTGTGGTTTGAACAGCGATTTCATTTGCGGCTATACGTTTTCTTTCGTGCGCGAGCTAACGGCGACAGGGGCGGCAACATTTTTTTTATTTTTTATTTTATTTATTTTATTTATTTTTTTAATTTTAACACAGGTTTTAAAAAAAAAAAAATCTGATCACTTTTATTGCTGTCACAAGCAATGTAAACATCCCTTGTGACAGCAATATGCAGCGACAGGTACTCTTTATGGAGAGATCGAGGGTCTAAAAGACCCTAGACCCCTCCACTACACTTCCATGTATTCAAAACCCCGAAAAAATTTTTTGAATACACTCACTTTTTGAATCTGCCGCCTTTAGCAGCCGAGTAACCCGGATGTGACGTCATGGACGCTGCCTCCAGGTTACGTCATCAGAGACCCGATCGAAGCCGCATCCGGGGTAACGATAGAGCGGCTCATTACCGCCGGAAAGCCGACCGCCGGCTCTAAACAACGGTACGGGATGATGCCTCTAGCTAGAGGCATCATCCTGGTATAACCACGCAAATTCAGCCGACGTAGGTCTACGTCACTTTGCGGTAAGTGGTTAAGGCGATATTCTGCCTCTGTCTATTCATTTGAGTGCACTCAGAACCAGCATAGAGCTGCTATCATTCTGAAAGCATTTAGAGTTATTTTACATTGCTTTAGCTAATGATATAGAAGTGTACTGTTCTTTTTTATTTATTGTTTTCCCTTTTTTACTTGGGTATAGTTCTTTTACTCTGTTTAGCAGCCTGTGTCGGAAAGATCTGTTGTTTAATTCTGTTGAAATTTCTATTTATGTTAATCTGCATTAATAGATTAAGCAAATTATCCCTAACCTGGTGTGAGTGTTTTTTTCTACTGGCAATGCATCGCAGCTAAGTGAAGGGTATTTTACATTTGTGGTGTCACTTGAGCTCGCAGAAGGTGTGGTAGAGGGGCTGAGATTGTTCTTGGAGTCGAGGCGGGGAACAAGGAACCCAAAATTACCAAGCGGCTGCTTTTTGGGGGTGGCGCTAGTGGATTATTATATTGTGGAAACCGGAAGTAAACTGGAATATTGTGTTGCCCTCACTATGTACAGCACCGGTTCACCTGAAAGAAACTTCTCTCCATTGCCCGGATGAGATGAGGGCAGTCAGGGTTTACCTTTTAGAGACTGCTTCTTTTAGGCACATACAGTGCATCCGGAAAGTATTACCAGCGCTTCACTTTTTCCACATTTTGTTATGTTACAGCCTTATTCCAAAATGGAATAAATTCATTATTTTCTTCAAAATTCTACAAACAATGCCCTATAATAACAACGTGAAAGACGTTTGTTTGAAATCTTTGCAAATTTATTAAAAATTAAAAAATCCCACGTACATAAGTATCATAGCCTTTGCTCAATACTTTGTTAAAGCACATTTGACACCAATTACAGCCTCAAGTCTCTATGAGGCTACAAGCTTGGCACAACTATTTTTGAGGACCTCTCAAGCTTCATCAGGTTGAATGGGGAGCGTCGGTGCACAGCCATTTTCAGATCTCTCCAGAGATGTTCAATTGAGTTCAAGTCTGGGCTCTGGCTGGGCCACTCAAGGACATTCAGAGAGTTGTCCCCGTAGCCACACCATTGTTATCCTGGCTGTGTGCTTAGGGTCGTTGCCCCAGTCTGAGGTCCAGAGTCCTTTGGAGCAGATTTTCATCAGGGATGTCTCTGTACATTGCTGCATTCATCTTTCCCTCGATCCTGACTATTCTGCCATTTCCTGCTGCTGAAAACCATCCCCCTAGCATAATGCTGCCACCACCATGCTTCACTGTAGGGATGGTATTGGCCAGGTGATGAGTGGTGCCTGGTTTCCTCCAGACATGCAAGCCAATGAGTTCAATCTTTGTTTTATCAGACCACAGAATTTTGTTTCTCATGGTCTAAGAGTCCTTCAGGTGCCTTTTGGCTAACTCCAGGTGGGCTGTCATGTGGCTTCTGTCTAGCCACTCTACCATACAGGCCCGATTGGTGGAGTGCTGCAGAGACGGTTGTTCTTCTGGAAGGTTCTCCTCCCTCCACAGAGAGACACTGAAGCTCTGTCAGAGTGACGATTGGGTTCTTGATAAGGAAGGTTCTTGATCCCGGTAAGGCCGGTCTTTCGACTGGTTCTGGCATCACACACCAACATGATCTGCAATGATCTGAGCTACATTGTGAGTAGATTTTTGGTTGCCTTTTCCCCATTTTTTCTCCTATTTTTACCCTATGGGATATTTTTTATATATATATATTTTTTGCAGATTCGCATCACACATCTGCTCCTAATGAAGTGGAATACAGTCCACAGAAATGCGTCAAGCCTATTGATGCAGATTATTATCAATACCATGGGTTACTGTTATATACTATACCTTGTCCAATGTTGGTTGGGTCATTGTGCAACTTTGGTACATGCATACTAGTTCATGTCCATACCCCCTTTACCAATATACTTTATTCATTTTACATTCATTTTTTATTCCTGTTATGTGTATATGCATTTATACAATAAATTGACTATGTTTTTCACCCAGTGGCCGTGTCACACGTCTCATTTAAAGTCTCAACCCTCTCCCCCTTGTTTAAAAGTTCTAAAAGTGGTTCTCTAGCTTCCAGATCAGCTATTTCTAGATGGATTTGACAGGTTATTGTACATGCCTATAAACTGCAAGATAAAAAGTTCCCTTTCTTGTTAAAGCCCATTTCACTAGGGTAGTAAGTGCTTCTTAGGATTTTTTTCATCAGGCGTCTGTGTCTCAGATCTGTAATACAGACTAAAAAAAAAAAAGAAGGTATAACTATAATTACAATACATCACAGGACAGCATGCATTAATGAAAAAGGTGTGTACATGCTAAAGTCTGTACTAATATGACATAAGCTGAAGGGCAAAAAGCTGCATCCACGAATAGGCTAAGCAGACTATCTGCAGAAAGTCCACAAAAGTCCAAGATAGTCCTCCTTGTCTCCATAGCAGCAACAGATAGCAGGGAGGGCAAGCATTCCAATACAATACACTCTATGGCTGTGAAGGAGATAGCAGCAGCATAGTCTTCAAAGATAAGCTAATACTTTATCATCGTAGAAATACAACAAAATTAATTACGGTACTCTTTACACTTTACAACAGCAATAATAAAGTATAACTAAAGGCAACATTTTTTTTTTTTTTTTTAGTTTTGAATAGAGGGGAGAGGGATTAGAACCCCTGTCATTTTTAATTGCTGTCTGTGTCCCCGTTAAAGAGATTCTCCCTTTCTATTTGTTTTGCTTACCAATATCCTTAAAAGTGAAAGAAAAAGAAATTCCCAAATTTTGGGTTGTCCCCAGAAAAGTAAGAGGGGAAATATTCCAATAGGGACACTAGTTCTGGTGAACTGGAAGTCCCAAAAAAATTCCTTTAATTTGCAGACATTTCCTCTCGCTTTCTGTTTGACTATGGGATACAAACTGCACAAAAAATCTCACAGGGGCTATAACCCTCCCTTGCGCTATCCAAAATGAGAATAAAAGTTTTGCCTATAGTTCTAATTTACCTACTTGCCCTCTGGAAGGTTTAACCCCCTTCATGACCAGGGCATTTTGTGCTATTAAGCACTGCGCAATTGCAATTGCGCAGTCAGGCAACACTGTACACCAACAAAATTGATATAATTTTTCACACAAATAGAGCTTTCTTTTCGTGGTATTTAATCACCACTGGGTTTTTCATTTTTTGCTATATAAACAAAAAAGTCCTGAAAATTGCTACATTTCTTTGGTAAAAATAACCCCGATCAGTGTATGTTATTTAGTCTTTGTGAAGGTTTTATAGAGTCTACAAGCTATGATAGATATATTTGAAAATGTATCAATTCTGATGTACTGATGACAGATTTTATTCCTTAAGGCCCTAAAATCACAGGACAGTACAAATACCCCCAAATGACCCCCTTTTTGGAAAGTAGAAAGTCTAAGGTATTTAGTAAGAGACATGGTGAATTTTTTTTTTTAAGTAGGCAGGGCTTTTTTTTTTTTACACTGTATAAGCAATACATTTAGCTGTCATGCATGGGTTAACATTTATGAATACCTTGCTCATGATTGTGATCTGTGATTGGTTACAGCTAACCACATGGTACAGGTAGCCAGGTACCATGTGATTGCTGTGGGCCAATCACAGTTTACAACCGTAAGCAAGCTGTTTATGAATGGAAATCCATTCATGACAGTTTGTTAACATTGTTATCATGTAATCACTTTGACCAATCATAGCAATCACATGATACACGGTACCTGGCTACCGGTAATTGTAATTTGGTGTGTCTGGTGGACACAGCGGTCCCAGAAGCGGCCTGTAACCTGAAACAGACTGGATGACGAACATGTAAGTGATCCAGCCTGATTGTGCCGCCCGCCCACCAGGGCCGTCTTTAAAGCGGAGTTCCGGGCACAAAATCTGTATTTTTTTTTGTGCCCCTCCGCTAGCTACACATAACCTGAAAAGGAATTGGATAGTTATTTTTTTTTTTTTTGTATACTCACCTTGTATTCGAAGATCGTAAATACTCACCTCAGGGTACTTCCTCCTCCAGCGCCGAGGCTCACCCCGTCACTTCCTGCCTCGCGATGATTCCTGGGAGCTGAACGTCATCGATCCCAGGAATCAATGCGACGGCACCGGCCCCGCACGTCACTTCCGGGCGACGCCGCATTCCCCTGCTGCCGCGCCGGAAGTGACGAGAGGGGCCGGTGCGGCGCATTCTGGGAGAAGAAGGCTTCAGCTGCCCACAAGAGAGATGGAAACGCTGTGGAAGAAATTTTCAAAGTAAGTATTTCTTCTAAAAGGTAAGTGCGAACCGGGACAGATCAGAGGCTAGCCATTGTGGAATGTGCTAGCCCTGACTGTCCCGGGGGTATGTTCATTAAAAAATGAGATCTGTGCCCAGAACTCCGCTTTAACGCAGGGCAAAAGGGGCAGCTACCCAGGGCCCATTCATCGTTGTAGGGCCCAAAGCTACTGTCCCTTGAGCCTGCGCTGGTAAGTCAAGTAGATCTGTTTTCTCCTTGTTTCCATCCAGCTCAGCATGGGTTAAGTCACGTCCCGTAGTGTCTCCTCTACTAGCCCCTCCCCTCCCCCTTAGCTCAGTCTCTTCCCCGGCAATGTGCTGCTTTCCGACCCTCCCATCCCTCCTCTGCGGGAGGCTGCTGGATGATTTCGTTCTGCACAGTGAGTAGACTGTCTCCCCCCGGAGAGAATGTGTCCTGCACTAAGCCAGGCTCCCCCTCCCACCACCTCTGATAACTTCCCAGGTAGTCTCAGCTGCTGCAAAACTTCTTGGAGGGGGGAGAGCAGGGCTGCTGGGTGTTGTAGTGCAGGCAGTAATTGGCTGCTGTTGCAGAACTTCTTGGAGGGGGGGGGGAGCAGGGCTGCTGGGTGTTGTAGTGCAGGCAGTAATTGGCTGCTGCTGCAGAACTTCTTGGAGGGGGGAGAGCAGGGCTGCTGGGTGTTGTAGTGCAGGCAGTAATTGGCTGCTGCTGCAGAACGTCTTGGAGGGGGGGAGAGCAGGGCTGCTGGGTGTTGTAGTGCAGGCAGTAATTGGCTGCTGCTGCAGAACGTCTTGGAGGGGGGGGAGAGCAGGGCTGCTGGGTGTTGTAGTGCAGGCAGTAATTGGCTGCTGCAGCAGAACTTCTTGGAGGGGGGAGAGCAGGGCTGCTGGGTGTTGTAGTGCAGGCAGTAATTGGCTGCTGCTGCAGAACGTCTTGGAGGGGGGGGAGAGCAGGGCTGCTGGGTGTTGTAGTGCAGGCAGTAATTGGCTGCTGCTGCAGAACTTCTTGGAGGGGGGAGAGCAGGGCTGCTGGGTGTTGTAGTGCAGGCAGTAATTGGCTGCTGCTGCAGAACTTCTTGGAGGAGGATGGGGAAGGCTGCTGGGTGTTGTAGTGCAGACAGTAATTGGCTGCTGCTGCAGAACTTCTTGGAGGGGGAGAGCAGGACTGCTGGGTGTTGTAGTGCAGGCAGTAATTGGCTGCTGCTGCAGAACTTCTTGGAGGGGGATGGGCAGGGCTGCTGGGTGTTGTAGTGCAGGCAGTAATTGGCTGCTGCTGCAGAACGTCTTGGAGGGGGATGGGCAGGGCTGCTGGGTGTTGTAGTGCAGGGCAGTGATTGGCTGCTGCTGCAGAACTTCTTGGAGGGGGGGGGGAGAGCAGGGCTGCTGGGTGTTGTAGTGCAGGCAGTAATTGGCTGCTGCTGCAGAACTTCTTGGAGGGGGGAGAGCAGGGCTGCTGGGTGTTGTAGTGCAGGCAGTAATTGGCTGCTGCTGCAGAACTTCTTGGAGGGGGATGGGCAGGGCTGCTGGGTGTTGTAGTGCAGACAGTAATTGGCTGCTGCTGCAGAACTTCTTGGAGGGGGAGAGCAGGACTGCTGGGTGTTGTAGTGCAGGCAGTAATTGGCTGCTGCTGCAGAACTTCTTGGAGGGGGATGGGCAGGGCTGCTGGGTGTTGTAGTGCAGGCAGTAATTGGCTGCTGCAGAACTTCTTGGAGGGGGATGGGCAGGGCTGCTGGGTGTTGTAGTGCAGGCAGTAATTGGCTGCTGCTGCAGAACTTCTTGGAGGGGGATGGGCAGGGCTGCTGGGTGTTGTAGTGCAGGGCAGTGATTGGCTGCTGCTGCAGAACTTCTTGGAGTTTTTGGCACCCTCAGCAATACTCCCCCCCCCCCCCCCCGCCCCTCCATCACCAACAACAACCCCTCTCCCTCCTTAATGATAACTCCCTCCCTGCTTTTCAACCCCCAACAATAACCCTGCCCTAACAATAACCCCCTCCCTGCCCCTCTTCACCCCCAACAATAACCCCTTGCCCTGCCTCTCCACCCCCAACAATAACCCCTCTCCCTGATTCTACTCCTCCCCCAACAATAATCCCTCTCCCTGCCTCTCCACCCCCAACAATAACCCCTTGCCCTGCCTCTCCACCCCCAACAATAATCCCTCTCCCTGCCTCTCCACCCCCCACAATAACCCCTCTCCCTGCCTCCCCCCCCCCTAACAAAAAACCCCTCCCTGCCTCTCCACCCCCAAAAATAAACCCTCTCCTTGCCTCTCCCCTCTAACAATAACCCCCTCCCTGCCTCTCCACCCCCAGCAAAAGCCCCTCTCCTTGCCCCCCCTAACAATAACCCCCTCCATGCCTCTCAACCCTCAACAATAATCCCCCTCCCTGCTTCTCCACACTTTTCTGCAGAAACAGCAGCGGGCTGATGGTTCATGAGTGGCAACGTAGTATGGAAAGTGGCGGGGCTGTGTAATGATGGGGGTAGTATGCGGGAGGGGTCCTGTGTAATAATGGGGGGTAGTATGGGGGAGGGGGTCCTGTGTAGTGATGGGGGTAGTATAGGGGGTGGGGGGCCTGTGTAGTGATGGGGGTAGTATAGGGGGAGGGGGTTCTGTGTAATTATGGGGGTAGTATGAGGAATGGGGGTCCCGTGCAATGATGGGGGTAGTATGGGGGAGGGAGTTCTGTGTAGTGTTGGGGGGGCAAAATTTTTAGGGGGGCCCAAGAAAATGTTTGCCCAGGGTCCAATTAACATTAAAGACGGCCCTGTGTAATGTTCTGGTACCTCTGGTACCCTTATTCCACTTTCCAATTCAGTGTATGCATCCCACCATTCTCTTCTGGTAGGTGCGCATACACCTTTAAGACCGATGCTGTCATCACTGAGCGCCGCAGAGCGGCTATTTCAACCGCCGGCGTTCTCACTCACATGTTCGTTCAACCTGCCTTGAAGCTCATATGCTTACAAGCGTACCTCGCTGTCGGAACCTCGCTACTGATCCCTGTATCCCGCTACCGGATCACTCGCTCATACCGAACCTCTCTACTACTGCTTGCTATTAGTGATAAGTACCCCGCAGGGGAATCCTCCATAACCTTCCTACTAATCTTACACTATCTAGCTCTGCATATTAAGGACTGTTACTATCATTTGCACTATTATTTAGATTGCTAGCTCTTGAGCCTACTAACATCTATCCTTGCACTGGGTTAGTCTCTCCTGTATGTCATCTGCTATCCTACCACCTACTACCATACATGATTGCTAACCTATCTGCATCCTACCTGTTACCATCTATACTCTCATGAACATTTCTCTCAAGTGCTGTTCACCTATTGTCACTGTTCATACCTGTCTCTTCAGCTCATCACCACTATACTGCTATATACATCTATCACTCCAGGGACATCTTATTGAGTGTGTATATTTGTATGCTGAATCAGACAGACCACAGTGATGAGTCTTGGGAGTTGGAATTGGTATTTCAACGTATCTCTACATGACTGCTGAGTGGAGATTTTCTGCAGCTGCAAATCCATCTTGTTTCAGAAAATGCAGGAGCGTTACAGATTGAATGAACCTAAAATGGATTCAGCAGATATACCCACTCAAGTGACACAATTAAAACAACAAGTGACTGCGTTAATACACGCTCTTACTGAATTAAAAGAAGACAATCAGGCTCTGAAGCAGCAGGTAACCCGTCTATCACAACTTGCCGCTGCTCAGCCCCCTGAACCCAAAATAAATCCTCCTCTAGTGTTTACAGGTGATCGCAAAAAATTTTGTGAATTCAAAAACGCCTGTCAGTTACTTTTCTTGCTAAAACCTCGTACCTACCTTACTGATCATATCAAAGTCTGTACTATTATTTCATACCTAACGGGTGATCCACGGGCCTGGGCAGACTCTCTCTTTGAGAAAAATGATCAGCTTCTCAACTCCTATGCTTTATTCCTAGCAGAACTCGCTAGTCTATATGATGACCCCAATAGGCAGAGTACTGCCGATATTCAATTGAGGTCCTTGAAACAAGGTAGGAGACCTGTAGAAGACTTTGTAGCAGAGTTCAAAAGATGGACCCTTGATTCAGGGTGGAATGATACATCTCTGAGAACTCAATTTAGACTCGGCCTATCAGAAGCCGTTAAAGACGAGCTTGCCCGAGCAGATTTACCGGACACCCTGGATGTTTTGATACAACTCAGTATCAACATAGACAGGAGGCTGCGAGAAAGAAAGGCTGAAAAAATGGGAATGCCATTGTCCAGTCCTTCTCGGATTTCGGCCGTTGACCCTACTCCTATGGAGGTAGGAACCATACGCCCACCTTTATCAACTACTGAAAGAGCCAGGAGACGATCCAGTAATCTTTGCTTGTACTGAGCATCCCCGGATCACATGATAAGCGTCTGTCCCCTTGTCCGCAAAAAAGAGGGTGTGTGTTCACATGTCCTCCTAGGGGGATTGACAACTTCATTTACTAACCCTTATCTTTTTGTTCGTTTGACATTGCAGTGGGACCAGACTAGGATTACCACTAAGGCCATGATCGACACAGGATCTTGCGGAAATTATATCGATATACGTTTTGCTACTTTAAATAAAGTACCTATTATTTCAAAACCTAAGCCTGTCTCTGTGAGTCTTATTAACGGTATTCCGTTATCTTCTGGCCCAATCACTAATCAGACACAAGCACTCCTAGTCACCACTAACGAGTCTCATACGGAGACCACTACCTTCGACCTATTATCTTCGCCCCACTTTCCCATTGTTTTGGGACTTCCCTGGTTACACACACATCAACCAACCATAGATTGGAAGAAACGGACCCTAACCTTCCTCTCTTACTATTGCGAGAGTACGTGTAACCTCCCGTCTTATGGAAAGATCCTGTCTGTGGTGTCAGATGAGATTGCACCACTATGCTATCAGGATCTGTCCGAAGTTTTTCTTGAGAAAAATGCTCAAGTACTGCCTCCCCATAGGGATTATGATTGCACTATTGATCTACTTCATCCAGTCGCCTTCTTCTCTAAATCTCTAAGCAGCCCAGAGGTGAATTACCCAGTGGGTGAAAAGGAACTGCTTGCTATAAAACTGGCTCTGGAGAATTGGCGACATCTACTTGAAGGCACCCGATTACCAATACTCATATATACAGATCATAAAAATCTTCAATATCTTCAGACTAACAAAACCCTCTCCCACCGGCAGGTACGATGGTCACTATTCTTCCTAAGATTTAACTTCCTAGTGACCTACACACCTGCAGACAAGAATAAAAAAGCGGATGCGCTATCACAATTAACTGAAGATAATTGCTCCGAAATCCCTTCCGTTCCTATAATACCCTACAAGCGTATTATTGGGGTTGTCCGTTCCTTGAAGGAAGAGATTCTGCACAGTATAGGTTTGGATTCACCTCCACCACAACTAAGTGCTGATGCAGAAGGCTTCCTCTACTACAACGACAAACTCTACATACCCCCTACTATGCGCACCAAGATCTTGGAATTGTCACATGATGTGCCTATGGCAGGACATATGGGTATGACAAAGACCCTTAATTTGCTTACCAGGCAGTTTTGGTGGCCTGATATGAAGACATCTATACAAAAATTTGTCTCTTCATGCAACGTCTGTGCCAGGTCCAAAATTGACACTACAAAACCATCCGGTCTACTATGCTTACACTATCTAGCTCTGCATATTAAGGACTGTTACTATCATCTGCACTATTATTTAGATTGCTAGCTCTTGAGCCTACTAACATCTATCCTTGCACTGGGTTAGTCTCTCCTGTATGTCATCTGCTATCCTACCACCTACTACCATACATGATTGCTAACCTATCTGCATCCTACCTGTTACCATCTATATTCTCATGAACATTTCTCTCAAGTGCTGTTCACCTATTGTCACTGTTCATACCTGTCTCTTCAGCTCATCACCACTATACTGCTATATACATCTATCACTCCAGGAACATCTTATTGAGTGTGTATATTTGTATGCTGAATCAGACAGACCACAGTGATGAGTCTTGGGAGTTGGAATTGGTATTTCAACGTATCTCTACATGACTGCTGAGTGGAGTTTTTCTGCAGCTGCAAATCCATCTTGTTTCAGAAAACGCAGGAGCGTTACACCCTGCCGCCCACTAAACATATACGGCAACTAGTTAAAAAATATTTTACAACACAACCACACATGCATACTTCCTGACACATGCCGACATAGTATCTCACAAAAGTGAGTACACCCCTCACATGTTTGTAAATATTTTATTATATCTTTTCATGTGACAACACTGAAAAAATTGCTACAATGTAAAGTAGTGAGTGTACAGTTTTTATAACAGTGCAAATTTGCTGTCCCCTCAAAATAACTCAACACACAGCCAATGTTGTCTAAACCGCTGGCAACAAAAGTGAAAATGTACAAATTGGGCCCAAAGTATCAATATTTTGTGTGGCCACCATTATTTTCCCTCACTGCCTTAACCCTTTTTGGCAATGGAGTTCATCAGAGTTTCACAGGTTGCCACTGGAGTCCTCTTCCACTCCTCCATGACGACATCATGGAGCTGGTGGATGTTGGAGACCTTGCGGTCCTCCAACTTCTGCTTGAGGATGCCCTACAGATGCTCAATAGGTTTTAGGTCTGGAGACATGCTTGGCCAGTCCATCACCTTTACCCTCAGCTTCTTTAGCAAGGCAGTGGTCATCTTGGAGGTGTGTTTGGGGTCGATATGTTGGAATACTGCCCTGCCCGAAGGGAGGGGGATCATGCTCTGATTCAGCATGTCACAGTACATCTTGGCATTCATGGTTCCCTCAATGAACTGTAGCTCCCCAGTGCCAGCAGCACTCATGCAGCCCCAGACCATGACACTCCCATCACCATGCTGGACTGTAGGCAAGACACACTTGTCTTTGTATTCCTCACCTGGTTGCTGCCACACATGCTTGACACCATCTGAACCAAATAAGTTTACCTTGGTCTCATCAGACGACAGAAAAAGGTTCCAGTAATCCATGTCCTTAGTCTGCTTGTCTTAAGCAAACTGTTTGCGGGATTTCTTGTGCATCATCTTTAGAAGAGGCTTCCTTCTGGGATGACAGCCATGCAGACTATTTTGATGCAGTGTGCAGCATATGGTCTGAGCACTGACAGGCCAACCCCCACCCCTTCAACCAGGGCCAGTGCAAGGATTTTTATATACATAGGCGAAGGTGCATTTTGGTGCCCCACTCCCCACCATCCTTCCGCCACCCCAACCCCAGACAGCAGCTCTTTTGGGAGGACAGGACTCAGCACCTTTCTGAATGAGCCCTTTCATCAGAATCCACAGAGTTCTCCCTTATACTGTAGGGGGAACTCTGATGAAAAGGGGCTCTGGGCACTGTGATTTAAGGGGGAACGCTAGCAACTCTGATGTAAGGGGGGCTTTGTCACCAGCGCCCCCTTACATCAGAGTTCCTCTTTACACCAGAGTTTGAAGAGTTCCCCCTTACAGTGTCCTCCTCACTCACCCCTTATCTTAGGGTCCCCAGTCCCACTTACCTCTTACATTGTTGTCCATTCAATGCATGCATACTGTAGGGCACTGTGGATAGGTGGGTGGGCTGTATGGCTTTTGGGTCAGGTGGGTGGGCTGTAGGGCACTGCAGGCTGGCACAGGCTAGGGCAGGCTGTTGGTCCCCCTCACTCCCATCTTTTTGAAACTACTAGAAACAGGAGCCAAGCACACAGACATCACGTGCATCCTCCTGTGCCTGCCCTGCTGCCCCAGTTAGGCAGATCTCAGCTGTCTAATCATTGCCCGGCCCCAAAACTGTGCATGCACAGAGCAGACGGGGAAAACTTAAAATGTATGGGCGCTCTTCTCTACGGACATTTATGGAAAGGAGAAAAGCATCCTTTTTTAACAAACTGTCCCCATGTTTCTTGCTCTAACTGCTTCATTTCCCCTGCTCTGTCTGTCTCCATCTCCCCCACGTCCTCTGCTCTATTCCCATCTCCCCTGCTCTGTCCACTTTCCACCACCATATCTTCTGTTTTTTTTTTTTTTTAAATATGTGTGTAACTCTGCGCTTGTGAAAAACAGCAAATGAAAAATAAAAATAGGAGTACATGAAGAACAAGGAACACACCAGGCAGGTCCGAGATACTGTTGTGGAGAAGTTTAAAACCGGATTTGGATACAAAAAGATTTCCCAAGCTTTAAACATCCCAAGGAGCACTGTGCAAGCGATAATATTTAAATGGAAGGAGTATCAGACCACTGCAAATCTACAAAGACCTGGCCGTCCCTCTAAACTTTCAGCTCATACAAGGAGAAGACTGATCAGAGATGCAGCCAAAAGGCCCATGATCACTCTGGATGAACTGCAGAGATCTACAGCTGAGGTGGGAGACTCTGTCCATAGAACAACAATCAGGCGTATACTGCACAAATCTGGCCTTTATGGAAGAGTGGCAAGAAGAAAGCCATTTCTTAAAGATAGCCATAAAAAATGTTGTTTAAAGTTTGCCACAATCCACCTGGGAGACACACCAAACATGTGGAAGAAGGTGCTCTGGTCAGATGAAACCAAAATCGAACTTTTGGCAACAATGCAAAACGTTATGTTTGGCGTAAAAGCAACACAGCTCATCACCCTGAACACACCATCCCCACTGTCAAACATGGTGGTGGCAGCATCATGGTTTGGGCCTGCTTTTCTTCAGCAGGGACAGGGAAGATGGTTAAAATTGATGGGAAGATGGATGGAGCCAAATACAGGACCATTCTGGAAGAAAACCTGATGGATTCTGCAAAAGACCTGAGACTGGGACGGAGATTTGTCTTCCAACAAGACAATGATCCAAAACATAAAGCAAAATCTACAATGGAATGGTTCACAAATAAACATATCCAGGTGTTAGAATGGCCAAGTCAAAGTCCAGACCTGAATCCAATCGAGAATCTGTGGAAAGAACTGAAAACTGCTGTTCACAAACGCTCTCCATCCAACCTCACTGAGCTGGAGCTGTTTTGCAAGGAGGAATGGGCAAAAATGTCAGTCTCTCGATGTGCAAAACTGATAGAGACATACCCCAAGCGACTTACAGCTGTAATCGCAGCAAAAGGTGGCGCTACAAAGTATTAACTGAAGGGGGCTGAATAATTTTGCATGCCCAATTTTTCAGTTTTTTATTTGTTAAAGTTTGAAATATCCAATAAATTTTATTCCACTTAATGATTGTGTCCCACTTGTTGTTGATTCTTCACAAAAAATTACAGTTTTATATCTTTATGTTTGAAGCCTGAAATGTGGCAAAAGGTCGAAAAGTTCAAGGGGACCGAATACTTTCGCAAAGCACTGTATGTATGAACCACAATAAAGTGCAATGAGATAGAGAACAATTAATATATATATACATTCCAAAGTGCTAGTGCATAACACGCAATTCATACAAAAAGTCCAATAAAATTGTGCCGTGATAAACTTGTGCAGATCCACTACAAGCTGTTTGCACCGACTTCAGTGTAACATCACCAAGACCAATCACATACCAACTGCTTACCAAAAAATATGACTTCATAAACATATGAGGTCATGTGTGCTTGTCATCTGCCAGATATTTGCAGCCACTTCACTCAAAAAAGCAACAATGCAGGTATAATAGCTTTCTCCTAAAAGTGGCCTTTTGCCATTCCGTCCAGTCCAGTACCAACCACAGGAAACCCTGTATATGCAAAGAATAAAGCACGCTATAGTGCATTAGCAGGACAATCTGTGTTGCTTTATAAAAGTACTGTATTTACATGTAGCCGGGCCGCATGACTGGTATTGTTCAAACTGTTATGGTTATTAAAGTTATGCAAAGACAGTGATTTTGGCATTATGGGAGATGTAGTACGGGAGGAACCAGGATCATAGACTGCAGAGAGAGAGAGACACCCTTCTCCCAGGGAGCAATAGGACACGCGGAGCCTGCTGGGAGTGTCTATATAAAGGGAGGCAGGACTCCACTTCGCTCTCTTGCCTCGAGGACAGTGCACTGGAAAGAAGGGGAAGAGCTGCTGCAAATCGCAGGGACTTAGGGTGAGGCCTAGTGGCGGACCCCGGAATGAAGCCGGTGGTATGAGTGACGGGGAAATCTTGGTAGCGTGGCCGAGCGGAAGGTTGCTGACAGGCGGATGGAGACTCTGACAGGAACAGGGCCTGGTCGGATAGGAGAGCGGAGCTCCCGATTTGGGTGAGAGACATCCAACATCCACATCTCCAATAGACACAGACCTGGGCTGAATCAGGGCAGTACCACTAAACAGCGTACTTTCATAAGGCCATATTGGCATTTAGAAAACCACTGGACACGGCAGATATACACATGGTGCGAGGTGGGTGAACTAGGCCTTAAGCCCCTTATCCAGTCCCAGGCTGTTAAACTGTGACGCCTTAGGATTTATTGCATTTGCTTCTCTGTGGATTACAACTATTGATTGCCTTGGGGAATACAGTTCATCATTCTACCTTTATTGGATTACAAATACTATTCTCGGATTGTTGGGAATTCCTTGCCGGTAAAGACAAGGGAGGCCTCACTATCCAGGAGACTCTTGCAATTCATCATAAAGAGGGCCCCCCGTTAGTACACTCTGATAGTTGTTCTAATATTGTTATATTGCCTACTTTGCATCTAAGCTACCAAGTGTAGTCACTTTTATCGGTGGTCACTCTCTATTTACACCAGATTATTTAAAGTATTGTTATTGTTGCTGAACGCAATCCTCTAGCATACATACACATTTATTTGTGTATATGTATGTGTGGCCTGTGTTCTGGATCCTGAGTGCTGAACTAAAAGGCCTAAATCCTTGGTTGGGAATTCAGGATCTATCTTGGTAGCAACATTTGTGTTATTTCTGATTCTGTTTGCATATTCTTGTTTTTCATCAAAAGTGAGAAAAAGCAGTAAATTGATTATTCACTGCAATGTGGTCTCAATTATTCACAATGACAGAACTAATAGTGTCAGACAGGTTGGAGCAGACTCAGGACGCAAGAAGTGAAGAGGATACCCATGCAACAAGCCACTCCATCGGGGGCAGGGCTACATACAGCAAAGGATAAAGAGACAAATATTTTTTTGGCTGGGTAATGCGCTATATTGTGATTTATTTTTTGCATATACAGGGTTTCCTATGGTCGGTACTGGACTGGATGGAGTGTGGAAAGGCCGATTTTGGGAAAAATCTATCATACCAGCATTGTCACAAAGTGGCTGCAAATATGCAGCAGATGATAAGCACACACCTCATAATTTTAAGAGGACAACTTTTTTGGTAAGCAGTTGGTATGTGCTCTGTCTTGGTGATAATACACTGAAGTTGGTGCAAACAGTTTATCACAATGCAATTTTATTGGACTTTTTGTATGAAATGTACAGTATGTATTAACTGCACTAGCACTTTGGAACATCGATATTGAGAATAATTAAAATATGTATCACACTGCACTTTAGGCACTTTTATTTGAGCAATCCAGTTGAATCTGCCTGTCTGTTTTTCAGGCGGACCCAATTGGACCCTCCATTCTCTTCTATGAAGCAGCTGGTGTAATCTTCAATCCAACCCGGTCCACTAAAAACAAATGGAATGATGGATTGAATCAGATTGCAGTTGGGTGTAAACAGATAGCAATGTCTGGGCTCTGTCCCACTCTGCTCAGCAGGGATCAGCTCACAGATCCCCTGCTGAGCAAAGTGGAGTACACCCCCACCCCCCCCCCACCCCCCAGTATGTCTTCTGTTCTGTCCCCAACTCCTTTGCTCTGACCCCATGCAGCTTCTCTAACTGCCCCATCTCTTTTTCCCTTGCTCTATCTCTCCTTCTATGTCCTCTATTCCCCATGTGTTCACTCTAGAGAGGGTCCCCATGTACATGCAGTGGGCTGTATGATAAAACTACACACAGACAGGCAAAAAAAGGCATTTAATCCATGCCCTACCTTCCCCAGAGGATCGTCGTCTGTGCCATTCTATCTCCTGTGCCTGATGGCCCCGCCCCCTGGTCTCTTTTGGCTCCTCCCCCTGGTCTCCCAGGCTCCCTCTCATCCTTATCACCTCCAGTTCAGCAGCATTTGTATCCGTGCTGGACTGGAGGTGGGAGTCCCTGGCAGGAGATTGTTTGTAGCAAGGGCTGGAGGGAGAGAAACAAACAACCAGGGAGAGAGGAGGAGCCGGCGGAGCAGATGGAAATTTGTGGAGGCAGTTCACAGTGCCAGGACTGTGCTGCCTGTCACTGCGCACTGGTGTGTCGATCAAGGTAAATGTGCAGGCAGGGGAAAGAAGCCCTGGCTTTAGCGCCCCCTCTCTCCTGGCCTTGGCTGCCCTATGCCTAGCGCCGGCCCTGCCTTTAATCTCTACAGCAATGCCGGAAGCACTCGTACATCTACTTCCCAAAGACAACCTCTGCATTTGATGCTGAGCACGTGCACTCAACTCCTTTGGTCGACTATGGCGAGGCCTGTTTTCAGTGTAACCTGTCCTGTTAAACTGCTGTATGGTCTTGGCCACCGTGCTTCAGCTCAGTTTCAGGGTCTTGGCAATCTTCTTTTAGCCTAGGCCATCTTTTTGTAGAGCAACAATTATTTTTTTCAGATCCTCAGAGAGTTTTTTGCCATGAGGTGCCATGTTGAACTTCCAGTGACCAGTATGGGAGAGTGAGAGCGATAACACCAAATTTAACACACCTGTTCCCCATTTACACCTGAAACCTTGTAACACGAATGAGTCACATGACACCGGGGAGGGTAAATGGCTAATTGGGCCCAATTTGGATATTTTCACTTAGGGGTGTGCTCACTTTTGTTGCCATTCTTTTGGAAGCACTTTCTATTTTGGTGTACATTTATTGCTTTTCATCGCAAGATAGAAGGTTTGTGGATGTTTTTGAAAATGAGCACTTTCTGCACTTTATTAATAATTTTTGCACAGTTTTTTGCAAATGAATTAATTGACTATATTTTACATGTACTCTATATTGTCAAAAGTATTGGGATGCCTGCCCTTACACGCACATGAACTTCAATGGCACTCCAGTCTTAGTACGTAGGGTTCAATATTGATTTGGTCCACTTTTTGCACCTATAACAGCTTCAACTCTTCTGGGAAGGCTCATCCATGTCTTTATGGACCTTGCTTTGTGCACTGGTGTGCAGTCATGTTGGAACAGAAAGGGCCCATCCCCAAACTGTTCCCAGAAAATTGGGAGCATGAAATTTAGTTGGCCCACTTCAACTCTTCTGGAAAGGCCATCCACAAGGTTTAGGAGTGTGTCTATGGGAATGTTTGACCATTCTTCCAAAAGCACATTTGTGAGGTCAGGCACTGATGTTGGACAAGAAGGCCTGGCTCACAGTCTCCACTGAAATTCTTTCAAAAGGTTGAGGCCAGGACTCTGTGCATGCCAATCAAGTTCCTCCACACTAAACTTGCTCATCCATGTCTTTATGGAACTTGCTTTGTACACTGGTGTGCAGTCATGTTGGAACAGGAAGGGTCCATCCCCAAACTGTTCCAACAAGGTTGGGGGCATGAAAGTGTCCAAAATGTCTTGGTATGCTGATGCTTTAAAAGTTCCCTTCACTGGAACTAAGGGGCCAAACCCCACCCCTGAAAAACAACCCCACATCATAATCCCCCCTCCACCAAATGATTTGGACCAGTGCACAAAGCAAGGTCCATAAAGACATGGATGAGCGAGTTTGGGGTGGAGGAACTTGACTGGCCTGATCTTAACCCAAAGGAACACCTTTGGGATGAATTAGAGTGAAAACTGCGAGCCAGAGCTTTTTCGTCCAACATCCTCAGAGCTCTGAGGAAGAGGGAACATCACTTGAAAGGCGTCAGCTCTTTTAGACTCTTTATTCCAAATTTGGCACTTACCAGCAGAGCATGCTGGGTGGATCACCTGGTGGACCATATTTTGCTTGACATATATGTTTGTGAGTATAATTTATACATTTTTTAATAATAAAATGTTGCAAGGGTAATGCGCTAGTCTGATGCGCCCATTGTTCCTTTTTCATTATAGAGTTCCACCTGGGTTTCGCTGACCTGTTGTGAGTGGCAGCACAGACAATGTGGAAGCTTAACCAGTAGAGACGCACAATTTCAACCAGCCAGACATCAACTTCTCAAGCGCAGGAGTATTGGTTTTCTTTTTTATTTGTCCAACATCACCTCATGAATGCGCTTCTGGAAGAATGGTCAAACCATTCCACAGACTCACTCCTAAACCTTGTGAACAGCCTTCCCAGAAAAGTGGAAGGGTGGACCAACTCGATATTGAACCCTATGGACTAAGACTGGAATTGCCAATACCGATATTTTGGCCATCGCATATCGGTATCGGCCGATATTTTGTACATCCTATGTCAGGGTCCGAGACTAGTCTTCTCCTCCTCCAACCATTAAGTGGTGATGCTCATGTAAGGGTAAAATTATGTCACATAGCTTAACTCCGTTTACAAATGTTATTGAATATGCCACTCACATATGTACAAATTAAAGATATAAGCAATTCCACATTAGCAGATCTGCTGGCAGATCGGTATCTCTCACCCACTTGCCGTAAGTAATACCTGGGTGATACCACTCTGTTCGGCATCCACTCAATACTGCTCTGTCTCTCACCCGCTCAATCTCCCAACCGATACCGATCCATCTCTCACCCACTTGCCGTAAGTGACACTCGGGTTATACCGCTCCGTCTGGCATACGATGACGATCTTGGAGGTCACGTGCGTGGTCTATGTTGCTCGCTCCCGGGGCTCGGGGGTGCGCTCCTGTGCGCCCTCTGTCCCCGCGATGCTCTGATTCGGTTGTAAACACAGGCACAGGAAATGCTGCTCTCTTCCCTCCTGGAGCTCTTTTCGGTTCCAGCGTGAGAGAAGAGAGTATCAACTGTAAGTACACCAAACAGCACACTTACACACACCTAGATAGGCACATTTACCCCCGATCACCCCCCAGTTAACCCCTACACCCCCTGTCACAGTGCACATTATATACAGTATATAGCGGTTTTGATGATTTCTGTAATAGTTTGCCTTGTGACTTCATTTGGTGGTAGCGACCGTTAGTTTCTGTCCCAAATAGGTTTAGGGTACCCGCCATCCCCCCCAATAAAGATTTAACCCCCTGATCACCCCCAGTTAACCCCTTCATTGCCCTGTCACAGTAACACTTTTATAGTGTAAAGATCTTTTTTTCTGATCACTATATTAGTGTCACAGGTGACATTAGTTAGTGTTAACGCTAGTTAGCGTCAGTCCAGGACAGCGCAGATCCCCACCGCATATTTAAAAATATAATTTAACCATTTGATTACCAGTAACACACACATACACACACATACACACACTAAACACCTCCAATACTAGTATAGTATCTGAACGGATCAATATCTTTGATCTGATCAGAACTATACTAGTGTCCCCAATAGTTTAGGGTTTCCAAAACTAAGCGTTAGCAGGATCGGCCACGACACCTGCCAGCACCTGCGTTTAGCCCCTCCACTCAGCCCACCCCACCCAGGCAAGTGCAGTAATCAATAGATTACGGTCTCTTCCAAAAACACATCACACAAAACCGCAGCATTAGCAGAGTCAGGCCTGATCTCTGCTAGCACTAGCAATTTTTTTTTGTAGCGTTTCAAATAGTCCTCGACAAACATGTGAGTCACACTAGGTACCTATAAATTTATTGGCCAAAATGTCCAAATGGAGGTACACTAGTGAAGAGGTCTACAGGATACTGACCATGTCAGATGAGAGAGAGATGGGGACGTCTCACTGGCAGAATCAGGGTCAGTATACGAACCTGTAGAGAGCAGTGGCTCCCAGACAGATTGCTCTGACGACGGAGGGGTCCCTGCTAAGGTCAGGCGTACCCGAGCCCGTTCTGGAGTTGCTGAGGTGCAGCGATCGCAGGGTGCTCGTATGCAGCAAAGTGTTGGTACTAGTGCTGCTCAAACTTCTGGTGACCTGGCAAGCACCAGGGACCTAGTACACCCTGGTCATAGTCAAACCAGCACTGCAGTAACACTTGGTGATGTGGCGAGTCCCATAAGTGCAGTTCAAGCTGGTGCGGTGGCTAACACAAGTAGTGGCCCGCAGCCACCGAGAATTCGAGCACAGGCCCGTAGAGCCCATAGTGTCCTCCCTGATGCGATGGCAAATCCTGATTGGCGGCCCACAGATTCTTCAGCGCCCATACTTCCCCCATTCACTGCCCAACTCGGAATTTAGTTCGAAACAGACAATTTTACTTCCTTTGATTTTTACGAGCTGTTTTTCACGGAAGATCTTTACAGATCTATTGTGAACCAAAGCAATTTACATGCTGGTCAATTCATCACCGCACATCCAAATTCGTCCCTTGCTGGAGAATTCGGCTGGAAACCTATAACGGTTTCCAAGTTTAAGAACAGCCTAGAGCCTATCCCTCAACATGGGCATAACTAAAAGGAATAAGTTGCGGTCATATTGGTCCACTAACCCAATTGTCCATATTAACCCAATTCTCCACGTGTTCTCTGCTTGCATGGCCAGGGTGAGATACGAGCAAATTCTGCGGTTCATGCATTTCAGTGACAATGAACTCTGTCGTCCTCGGGGAGACCCTGGATATTACCGGCTCCACAAAATTCGGCCCCTCGTAAACCATTTTAATCAATGTTTTGCAGCCTTGTATACACCCTAACAAGTTGTCTGCGTTGATGAGTCCCTAAATTAAGTTTTCTAGCTGCCTTGCTTTCAAGCAGTTTATCCCCAGGAAGCGTGCCAGATACGGGGTCAAGCTGTATAAGCTCTGTGATAGGGCCACAGGCTATACAGTTAGTTTTCATGTTTATGAGGGTAAAGATAGCACTGTGGAGCTCCCCAACAGCCCAGACTACATAGGGAGCAGCGGCAAGATTGTGTGGGACTTGGTGTCACTCTTATTTGGAAAGGGGTACCATTTGTACTTGGACAACTTGTATTCAAGCGTGCCACTTTTCTAGTCACCTTCTTCAATTTCAAATTGGCGCATGTGGCACCCCCCAACGGCTTGTAGATTCCCGACTTAGTCGGGGGAGAGAGCCTGCTTGAAAACAAACAAATTGCTTGCAGTGAAGTGAAGGGATACACGGAATGTTTTCATTCTGTCCTCTCTTCACGCAGACACGACGGTCCAAATTCCTATGGCAATGTGTGTTTTGGAGAAGCCCCTCACCACTACAACCTTAATATGGAAGGGGTGGACCTGAACGACCAGATGATGGCATCGTACTTAAAGTGGAGTTCCACCCATTTTAGTCACTTTAGATGTATGTAATCCCCTTTAAAAATAGTTTTACCAATGGAAAGTTTTTTTGTTTTTTTTTGCTAGTAAATACCTGATTTTCTGCTTTATTTATCCTCTTCTCACTTCCGGGTCCGGTCGGCGACTACGTCATTCGGCGATACGCTCTGACGAAACGCGCGTCAGGTGGAACGCACGCCGTCAGCCCGGAAGTCAGCCTGGAACGCAAACCGCTCTCCACGCTACAGACACTTTACTGGCGGGCTTTGTACAGCGGTTTTTTATCCTTGTTTGCCTTTTTAACTTAAATAAAGTAACCTAAATGGTACTGCACCATCCGGAGCTTGTTTATTTTGTTCCCCTAATCTAACCTGGAGGACCTTGAGGACCCTATTCGCCTAGCGTGGGGGATTCCGGTCGAGAGGGATCAGAGCCCAGCAGTTACCATCTCCCTGACCTGGAGGGTCATAAAAGCATTATTGGTCTCTTTGTCGTAAGGCAGTTGAGACCCACCATATCTGGTGAGTTTACACCTAATCCTTTTTGAAGTCACCTGTATAATTGGATTTCCTGGACCATTGGAGGATCCAGCACCAAGCACTTGCACTTTTTTTGGCACTCTTTTGGATTATTTGTCACTGAGTCACCTATGAACTATTTTGGATTTCACTTGGCACATTATCTATATTGCGATATATTTATGCATTTTTTCACTGTGCATTTTTTATGAACTATTTTGGACTCCACTTGGCACATTATTCACATTGTCATTTATTTATTCAATTTTTCACTGTATATATTTTTTAAGGGTATAGAATTTAGATATTTATGATATTAGCTTTTTTAATTGTAACTTTATCCCCACCTGTCCCTGCTCATACCAGCAAGCGCTATATTATCCCATCTAGTTTGGGATTTCTCACACACTGTTTTTCAATGGTAACCATTTTTTACTTTTCAGGTACCAATGTAATGTTTTATTTTTACTGTTCTATCTGTCCAGTTTGCCTTGCAGGTACACCTATCAGCTGCCACACTGATTTATATATATTCTGACACAAACAGCGTCAGCATATATGGAAATCTATGAGCGGTGCTAAAGGAGGTGCCTAAAGGAGGTGCTTTCACCACCGCAGTTAAAAAAAAAAAAAAAACAGGCATACGTGGCTTTTATCATGTATGCCCATCATTAGAGAAATGGGTGGATGTTTTGGGCGGCTAATGGTGGGTATACTACACATTTTCTGGCGGAGATTTCTTCATTCAGATCGATCAATGGCTGCATAAAAAAAAAATAAAACCTACAATATATGCCAAACAAGGACCAGCAATGTACTGGTACGTTGCTGGACTTTGAGTGGTTATACCAGGATGATGTCTGCAGATTTAGGTATCATCTTGGTATCGTTTCTTACAACCAGCGATCGGCTTACATGTAAAAGCGATCCTAGTGGATAATTAGCCACTAGACTGCTTTTACAAGCAGTGGGAGGGGAGCCCCCCAACCGTCTTCCGCGGTTTTTCTCGGGCTCCCCTGTCCCACTGGGTAACCAGAGAGTGCAGCCGGTGGTTCAATTATCTAACCATAGAGCTGATTGGAGACAAGAATGGCTCCAATCATCTCTATGGCCTAAGATACCGGAAGCTGCGAGCATTTCATGACTTTGGTTTCGCCAGAAATAAACAGCGCCATTGGGAAATTGGGAAAGCATCTTATCACACCAATCTTGGTGTGGTCAGATGCTTTAAGGGCAGAGGAGAGATCTAGAGTCCATTTTTTTTTAAAAAAAGAGTACCTGTCACTACAGATTGCTATCATAGGGGATATTTAAATTCACTGTGATAACAATAAAAATGATAAAAAAAAAAAAACAAGAGAAAGGGAAGGTGTCAAAATAACATAAGAGCAAAATAAATAATAATAAAAAAAAATTCAAGCACTCCTGTCCCCCTGTGCTTGCGCGCAAAGGCGCACGCAAGCGTCGGTCTAGTGTCATATGTAAACAGCCATTGCAGCATGCATGTGAGTTATCACCACGAATGCCAGGTCGAGGGCAGTAATTCTTGCAGTAGACTTCCTCTGTAAGTCCAAAGTGGTAACCTGTAAAGACTTGTAAAGGCTTTTAAAAATGTAAGTAGTTTGTTGCCACTGCACTGGCGTGTGAAATTTTAAAATATGTCATGTTTGGTATCTATGTACTCGGCATAAGATCATCTTTTAAATTTTACCAAACAATTAGGAATTATATAGTGTATTTGTGCATTAAATTTAAAAATAATTGTTTTTTTTTTGCAGAAATTGCGTTTGGAAAATCTGTGCGCAAATACCGTGTGACAAAAAAAATTGCAACATCCACCATTTTGTTCTGTAGGGTCTCTGCTTTAAAAAATATATAATTGTTTGAGGCTTCAAAGTAATTTTCTAGTAAAAAAAAATTTCATGTAAACAAAAAGTCACAGAAAAGGCTTGGTCTTCAAGTGGTTAGAAGAGTGGGTGATGTGTGGCTAAGATTGAGCATAAAATGCCGGACAGTTCAAACATCCCCCAAATTACCCCTTTTTGGAAAGTAGACACCCAAAGCTATTTGCTGAGAGGCATGTTGAGTCCATGGAGTATTTTATATTTTGCCCTAAGTTTCGGGAAAATTACAATTTGTTTTTTTTTTTGTTTGTCTTTTTTTTTTAAACAAAGTTGTCACTAAATGATATATTGCTCACACATGCCATGCGTACATGTGAAATGACACCCCAAAATACATTCTGCTGCTTCTCCTGAGTATATATATGAGATACCCCATGTGTGAGACTTTTTGGCAGTCTAGCCGCGTACAGGACCCCGAAAACCAATAATCACCACATTGTTGATTTCACTCCTCACTATCTATTACAGTTTTGGAGGCCATGAAATGCCAAGATAGCACAACCCCCCCCCCCCCCCCAAATGACCCCTTTTCGAAAAGTAGACACCCCAGGGTATTTGCTAAGATGCATGGTGAGCATTTTGCAGCTCTCATTTATTTTGGTAAATTAAGAAAATAAAGGAAAATGCTTTTTTTTTTCTCTTTTTTCCAATTTCAAAACTTTGTGACAAAAAGTGAGATCTGCAAAAAAACTCAACATACCTCTCTGCAAATAGCTTAGTATGTCTTCTTTCCGAAAAGGAGTAATTTGGGGGGGGGGTTGTGCTTTCTTGCCATTTCATGGCCTCTAAAACTAGGATAGGTAGTGAGGAGTGAAATCAACAATTTACGCCCTTGGAAAGCCTGAAGCCGGTGATTGGTTTTCGGGGTCCTGTACGCGGCTAGACTACCAAAAAGTCTCGCACATGGGGTATCCCCATACTCAGGAGAAGCAGCAGAATGTATTTTGGGGTTTCATTTTACATATAACCATGGCATGTGTGAGCAAAATATCACTTTGTGTAAAAAAAAAAAAAAAATTAAAATAATAATTTTCCCGAAACTTGTGGCAAAATATAAAATATTCCATGGACTCATCATGCTTCTCAGCAAATAGCTTGGAGTGTCTGCTTTGCCAAATGGGGTCATTTGGGGGGGGGGGGGGGTTTGTGCTATCTTAAAATTTCAGGGCCTCCAAAATCGTGATAGGTAGTGAGAAAGTGCAATAATCAATTTATGCCCATTGAAATTCTGATGGTGGTGATTGGTTTTCAGGGTCCCGTACACAGCTAGGCTCCCAAAAAGTCTCACACATGTGGTATCCCTGTACTCAGGAGAAGCAGCAGAATATATTTTGGGGTGTAATTACACATATACCCATGGCATGCGTGAGCAATATATCATTTCAATGACAACTTTGTTTAAAAAAATATATATATATATTTTTATTTTTGTCATTTTTCAAACACCTGTGACAAAAAAATTAAATTTTCAATGGGCTCAACATGCCTCTCAGGACATTCCTTAGGATGCCTACTTTCCAAAAAGTGGTAATTGGGGGGGGGGGGGGGGGGGAGGGTTGTACTGCCCTGCCATTTTAGCACTTCAAGAAATGAGATAGGCAGTCAGAAATTAAAAGCCCCATAAATTCCAGTATTTACACCATAGTTTGTAGACGCTATAACTTTTGTGCGAACCAATAAAAATATGGTTATTGAGATTTTTTTTGCCAAAGACATGTAGCTACATACATTTTGGCCTAAATATATGACAAAAATTGAGTACCGTATATTGGATATTTTTTAAAAGACAAAGTAGAAAATGTAATTTTTTTCTCAAAATTTTCGCTTTTTTTTATTAATATCGCAAACAATAAAAAGTGCAGAGGTGATTAAATACCACCAAAAGAAAGCTCTTTTTGTGGGAAAAAAAGACATAAATTTAGTTTGGGTACAGCATTGCATGACCGCGCAATTGTCACTTAGATTGACGCAGTGCCAAGTTGAAAAAAGTGGCCTGGTCATTAAGAGGGCAAATCCTTCCGGTCCAGAAGTGGTTAAGAGGCGTTTTTCAGCTGTAAAAAGGCTACAACTCTGATAAAAGCTTAAAAACCCTGAAAAACACCAAAAAACTTGGCTATTCGGCGTTTATCAACGTTTTTGGGCCATAAGATTTTGTGGGAATATAGTTTTGCTAAAAAACACTATTGCACAAAAGCTGAAAAACTCCTTCTACAGCTACAGCTTTCTGACGTTTTGATAACATACAGTGTGCATGAAACCTTAAGGACAATTGTATTGTTTTCCCCCATTTTCCTTGATTTTCTGTATCCTAACATCGGGTTTCTATTCCCTCAGTTTCGCTTTCCCTCCCACCCTGGTACTTTCCGCTCTCTAGGTCAGATGAGAGAATAGAAACTGAAAGCATGGAATGGGAGGGCTTACAGCTGCATATTTATACCAGCAGATGAGAAACAGAAGCAGAAGACGCCTTGTGAACAGAGCGAGAGGCAAGACAGGAAGAACACAGATCGTCATTGCAAAGGAGTTGAAGGAATACCAAAAAAAAGGTAATCCAGAAATTGTCTGGGCACAGAAAGGCGACCGGCAGGCCTAATCCCAGCTAAACTCATATGTGTGCTGTTACTGGTTTAAATGGCTCTGATGTTTGTGTACATTTCTAAACCGACAGAATCATGACTCAGGAAGAATAATACTTTGGAATGGCTTGATAGGGCCTTGTTTTTTTGAAGCATGTAAAATAACAGATTTAAACAGTGTTAAACATCAAGCAGTTAGATATAGGCCTGATCTGGAACCTGACAGTTGGAGGATTAAAATGAGAGTCTGGAATCAGATGTTTCACAACAGACAACACAGACAGTTCACATTTTAGATCCTTTCGTAAAGGAGAATAGAACTGATTAGTGGGATTATTCAAAGCTGATGATGTCACTGCAAGCTAGAAGGAAAAGATATACAGTATGGACGTTCTGCGTTGTTACTGTGGGCTGCACTAGGAAGGTATGATCAGGAAAATTTTTTTTTCAAAAGAGGGTGTGGCTTGTGTGGTTGATCAAGTATTGGCTCCAATGGAACAACAATTCTCCTGCTCTCGGGTGATGTGTAATGAAGGATAAGTATTTTTATATATGGTCTTGGTATGCACCGCTCAAAGTCTTGCTGCCCCTTCTGGACCAAGGGTATCCAAAGTACGCTAAAAGACAACAACAAAAGAAGGGCGCACTGACCTTGTGCATTACCACTAAAAAAGGTTTATTAAGCCCAGCCATACAGTTGCTGACACCATGACGTCATCCAGTACAGGGGTTCCCTGGATACTTTGGAGACAACCGGTTCCATTGTGGTTTAATGTGTTTTATCATCACTCGTTTGTGAGTATAATGTGTTTTTTTTGGATCTTAATAAACCTTTTTTAGTGGTAATGCACAAGGTCGGTGCGCCCTTCTTTTGTTGTTGTCTTTTATTGGCTCCAATGGATAAGGGTATAAGTTATGAACCAGAATTGCAGTTCCACATGGAGACATTCTTAAAGGGACACTAATTTATGTTTACAAACCACAGAATTTTAGATTTGATTCACAAAAGGAATACCGTATATGCTGGCGTATAAGATGACTTTTTAACCTTAAAACATCCCCTAAAAATCGGAGGGGTCGTCTTATAGGCGGAGTATAAAATGTGAACCTTAGAGAACTCCAGGTTTAGGACTACCAAGCTGGCCCAAAATGAATGTTCCCGCTGGATGTGCGGTAATACTGTATGTACTGTAGCTTCGGCTACATACAGTATACTGCGCTGAGTCAATCACGGCCCATTCTATTAAAGAGGTTGTAAACCTCAGAAATTAAAAAAAAAAAAATGAACACCTGAAAGACAAACACATAATGAGCTAGTATGCATCGCATATTAGCTCATTATGAAATACTTACCATAGAACGAAGCCCCTGCAGCGCCGCCCGCTCACCTGTCTCATGGGTGACATGTTCGGTCACCCTTCTTCCGGGTTTGCAGCATCCAGCCATCTGATTGGCTGGAGCCGCGATGATGTCACTCCTGCTCATGCGCGTGGGAGCCGATGATCGTGGCACGGGGCTCTGAAGGAACAGCACGAGCGGCCGTTCCTTCAGAGCGCATGCGCTAGTGATGTCACTGGCTGCATGCAAAGTAAATATCTCCTACACGGTGCATGTTTAGGAGATATTTACAGTATCTATAGGTACATCTTATCATATGCTTACCTATAGGTACAAGTTGCAGAGGAGGGTTTACTTCCTCTTTAATGAATACAAAGCCTGCTCAGAATGGCGGAGTCAGGGAGACGGGCTGATAATGTTACAACCTCTGACTCAGCTAATCCGAGCTGGCTTTGTATTTATTAATAGAATACATCGCTCGCCGTGATTGGCTCGGTACATACAGTATTACCGCACATCCAGCGGGCTGACAGATTTAGGGACGTTCGTTTTGGGCCAGCTTGGTAGTCCTAAACCTGGAGTCCTCTTCCTCTTAAGGTTTACATTTTATACTCCTGTCTGATTAGTGGGTGTAAATGGCTGCTAGACAAGACCCCCATTATGGAGTAGGGGGGCAGTCTTATACAGCGAGTATAGCCCAAAACCTACGTTTTAACTTGAAAATTAGGGGTCGGCTTATATGCCCAGTCGTCTTATATGCCGGCATATACGGTACATTTTTTATCACAATCAGTAAAACGGTAAATCCTGATTGGGGGTTCAAAGCAAACATTGATTGATGTGAAAATTAAATTCCTTTAGACGATCATACTCTTTGAGTTAATATTACAAATAAATGTTTATCTGAATTTCAACATCATCTGACTTTCTGATTTTGCTTACTTTTCCATATGTACGGCACTGTATTTCATAAATAGATTTGTGAATTCTGCCTTTAGTAGCCATCTGTATGTCCAGGAATAGAATTTTTACTTTTGTTTTGAAATAAGTGAAAACGAAATCTGTTTTTCAGGTGGGTTAGACCTGACCCATAAGCCGCCCATAGATGGATTGAATCTTGGCCAGTTCAATACATCTGTTTGTATTGAAGATTATCCATAGCGGCTATCAGTAATCATTGTGCTCTGCTGGCAGAGAAGGAAAGGGGTCCTGCGTGGCTCCAAAACGTTGAATTTGTTAATGTACTGTGACCAATGAATAAGCTTTGGATTCATTTGGAGATTCCTTGGTGTGCTGGTGACATATCTTCAGCTTTTTACTGAGGGAGAGAAGCAGTAGATTATGTAGTACTGCAGAAAGCAGATCCTGTGCATGCAATGGGGAAATATTGATGCCCCCTATGTCCATAAATCTTTACAAGTTATACACCGCAGCAGAGTGTTGTAAGATATTACCCATTAACAAAGTAGATGTTTGGATTTGGGGTGATAACATTTATTGGCTAACTAAACAGACTGTATTTCAAGCTTTAAAGGTACATGTTATTACCTTCACCCCTCAGCAGGGGATGCGGGCTCACCTAAGGTTCAGAGCCTAAGTACCAGCTGGTATTCGCCAGAGCTCCTGATGGTGGACATGGGTATCACTGCGTGCTGGCACCAGGTCACAGCCCTCAGGATCGCCCCACTATGGGCTAGGTGGAAACAATGAGGCTATGATGTGGAGACTGGAGACTACAGCGTAGTCAGGATCAAGCAAAGGATTGAGGCAGGAGGCTGGCAGAAGAGTGGTCTATTTCCAGGCAAAGGGTCAAGGCAGGTATAAAGCAAGAGAATAATAGGGGTCCACGCAGGGGTTGATGCGAGCAGCAGGCAAGACAGAAGTCAGGAACAATCAAGGTCAGCAACAGTCAGGCAATCGCACAGGTACGTATTATAGCTGTTTGACAAGGGGTAACTGGTGAGAAGATGCAGCATCAGGCCCTTTCAGGGCTGCTGCTTAAATGCCCCTCTGAACCAGACAACATGTCCAGCATTGTTTCAGGAAATATTGGAAGTCCTGGCAAGGTCCTGCGAGCACCACTGGAAATACTGGCAATAATTTGGTGAATGTCCTTGCAGGGATTCTTGAAGTCCTGTCAGAGTTTTAGAGGTCCTGTCAGAAGTCCCTGTGGTACTGTAACAGCTTTTTGGGTGCTTTATGCGGGCATGTTTACAATACATGTTTCTTACTATTGTTCATATTGCCTGAAGAAAAAGCCAACGTGCCTTGAAAGTTTGCACAACAATCTATTTAGGTAATAAAGTATCACCTTAAGTTCAAGCTATACACAGAAACAATGTCTTTCGAACACATGCCCTTATTGAAAAATCAAGAAAAGACTGGTAGTTTAAATCCTAAATATCGATGTATAGGACAATTAACCTGTTGTCAGAGGCGTTTTATATGTTTTTTTTTTGCACACGTTTAAAAAATCATTTTAGGCTTGAAGATTAGTTAAAACCCCCAAACATTATATATTTTCTAAGCCAGACACACCGGAGAAAAAAATGGACCTGTCTCCAGCCCATCAGGGTATCTGAGTACCTATCTGCAGCCCAATAGAGTACCTGAGTACCTGTCTTCTGCCCATTAAAGTTTTCGAGTACCTGTCTCCAGCCCATCAGAGTACCCAAATACCTCTCTGCAGCCCATCATAGTGCCCGAGTACCTCTCTGTAGCCCATCAGAGTACCCGAGTACCTGTCTCCAGCCCAGAGTACCTGTCTTCAGCCCAGAGTGCCCGAGTACCTATCTGCAGCCCATCAGATTACCTGAGAACTTGTCTCCAGCCCATCAAAATACCCAAGTATCTCTCTGAAGCTCATCAGAGTACCCGAGTACCTTTCTGAAGCCGATCAGTGTACCTGAGTACCTGTCTGCAGCCCATCAGAGTACCTGAGTACCTATCTGCAGCCCATACCTCCTAGATTATGTGTTGGGGTGTTTGCTTTCCAAAATGGGGTCATTTTGTGGGGGTTTCCATTGTCCTGGTGTTCCAGGGCCTTCAAAAGTGTGATAGGTTTAATGAAATTATATGTGTAATTTATGCTCCTAGAACACCTGACGGTGCTCCTTGCATGTTGGGCCTCTGTATTTGGCTATGCTGTGACAAAGTCCCACATATGTGGTATCGCCATACTCAGGAGGAGTAGTAGAATGTATTTTTGGGTGTCATTTTTATATATAAATGCTATGTGTTAGAAATATATTATAAATTGAGAACTTTGTGAAAAAAAAAAAATAAATAATTTTCTTTCCACATTTTCCAAAAACTTCTGGAAAAAATGGCATGTTCAAAAGACTCATTATGCCTCATAGAATATACGTTGGGGTGTTTGCTTTCCAAAATGGGGTCATTTTGTGGGTAATTCCGTTGTCCTGGTATTCCAGGGCCTTCAAAAGTGTGATAGGTCGTTAGGAAATTATATGTGTAATTTATGCTCCTAGAACACCTGACGGTGCTCCTTGAATGTTGGGCCTCTGTATGTGGCCAGGCTGTGTAAAAGTCTCACACATGTGGTATTGCCATACTCAGGAGGAGTAGCAGAATGTTTTTTGGGGTGTAATTGCAAGTATGCATATACTGTGTGTGAGAAATAACTTGATATTATGACAATTTTGTCATAATATCAAACAAATAATAAAAAATTATTTCTTCATTTTCCCAAGAATTGTGGGAAAAAATTACAACTTCAAAAAACTCACCATGCCACTTACTAAATACCCTGGAATGTCTACTTTCCAAAAAGGGGCCATTTGGGTCAAGAAATGAGATGGTGTGATTAGATGTGATCAATTTTCAATGATTCGCACCATAGCTTGTTGACTCTATAACTTTCACACAGACTAAAAAATAACCACTAATTTGGGTTATTTTTACCAAAGATATGTAGTAGTATAAATTTTGCCCCAAATTTATGAAAAAAAATTACTTATTTGCAAAATTTTATAATAGAAACTAAAACAAAATGTTTTTTTTTTTCAAAATTTTCGCTCTTTTTTCACTTATATCGCAAAAAATAAAAAACCCAGTGGTGATTAAATACTACCAAAAGAAAGCTCTGTTTGTGTGAAATGCTCTGTATGGAAGTGGTTAAGGACACCATGCTGTTTTGAATGGCTAATACTGGTGTGCATTTGTGTGTCGCTACTGTTTACTTTTACTGATGAAATTTCTTTTTGATGAAATTCAATAAACTTTACTGTTAAAAAAAATTAAATATATAACTCTCACCCCAGCATGTGTGCGATATGTAACATGTGTATCGCAAGCAACATTTTTGAATGCATGCCCCCCTGCCAGATGCGTTAACGTTCATGTGTATGTGGCGGCAGGCTGGGCTAAAAATTTTATTGGGGGTTGTTTAGGCTAATTTTACTTTAAAGATGAACTCCAGTGTTTCCTCCACTCTTGCACAGTGGTACAGGCCCTTCTGTACTGAAACTGTTTACTTATTTCACTGCACACTGTAATGCAGGCCATACAAGTGTCGAATACTGAACAGATTTTCTTTCGAAAATCAGAAATTTTTTGCGCTTTGTGATCCGATGGTGCCACCATTAATTTCAACCAACCAAGCCTTCAATTTTACCTCATGTTGCTACAGAGAAGAATTTTTGTGGTCGGGAATTTTATTTTCTTTCCGGGAATTTTCTTTTCAGAAATGTTTCTTTTCTTGTGCTCATGCCAATTTCTTTTTTTACTATATTTATCACCCGATTCTCCTATCATTGTTAGAAAATTGTTCCGATGGTGGCACCATTAATTTTCGAAATTTGGCCAACCAAGCCTTCAATTTTACCTCATGTTGCTACAGAGAAGAATTTTTGTGGCTACGAATTTTTTTTCTTTCCAGGAATTTACTTTTCTTTCTGGGAATTTTCTTTTCTTGTGCTCATGCGCATTTTGATTAGAAAATTGTTTGTTTTTCAAAAAATCTCCAACATGCCCGATTACTCATATTCGATGGCTACACAAAAATCGGCCATTGCTGCGGCACACTAATGGTGCGAAATTAGAACGAAAATTAGTTCAAAATCGGTCCCATGTATGGCCGGCCTAAACTGCACAGTGTACATTAGAATCTGCAGTATGCTAGATAAAGCCTGTCTCATTTCTAGGCTGAAGGACATCCAGCATCATCTAGCACTTTACTCTCCAGGCTTACTGTTCCTGACCCACCAATCATTCATTGGATTGCAGTTCTTTCATTGCAGCTGAGAATTACATGTGGGTGTGTTACTACATCTTCCTATTTTCAGGAAGCGATGTACAGTTCAGCAATTTGCTGGCCTCTCCCTCTGGACATGATATGCCTGCAATACATACAGAAGCATGAAGACCTAGTGATAATGCCATTGTGTCTAAAATAAATCAGATAATGAAAACATTTTTATTCATTATTTTTTTAGCATGTTATTGAAGGGAGTCCAGGGAAGCAAAATATATGCATAATGTATAAAATTCCATTTTAATTATATTTACTTTTTGCATTCACACATTTAAAGGAGTTGTAAAGTCTCAAGGTTTTTCACCTTAATGCATTCTCTGCATTAAGGTGAAAAACCTTCGGTGCTGCAGTTGTCCCCCAGATCCCTCTTATTCTTACCTGAACCTGATTGTTCCAGTGACCAGCACAAGCCAAGCAGCTCCATTGGCTTGGCATTGGCATTGGCTCCCGCTGCTGTCAAGCAAATTAACCACTTTAAGACCGGAAGGATTTCCCCATTTCCTGACCAGGCACTATTTCGCGATTCTGCGTTACTTTAACGGACCATAGCGCAGTCGTGCGATGCTGTACCCAAACAATATTTACGTCCTTTTTTTCCCACAAATAGAGCTTTCTTTTCGTGGTATTTGATCACCTCTGCGTTTTTTATTTTTTGCGCTATGAACAAAAATAGAGCGACAATTTTGAAAAAAAAAAACAATATTTTTCACATTCTGCTATTCTGACATTCCCCCCAACAAAATTTAAAAATCAAAAATTTTTAACATTTTAGGCCAATTTGTTTTCTGCTACATATTTTTGGTAAAAAAAATTGCAATAAGCTTATTTTGATTGGTTTACGCAAATCGCGTCTACTAACTACGGGAAAGATTTATGTAATTTTTATTTTTTTTTACTAGTAATGGCGGCGTTCTGCAATTTTTTTTTTTGCAGGACTGCGACATTGCGGCGGACAGATCGGACCTTTAACTGACATTTTTGACACTTTTGGGGGTACCAGTGACATTACTACAGTAATCAGTGCTAAAAATATGCACTGTTACTGTAATAATGCCATTGGCAGGGAAGGGGGTTAACCCTGTGGGTGATCAAGGGGTTAAATGTGAGCCTAGGGGAGTGATTCTATCTGGGGGGGGGGGGGGGGGTATCTTCTGAAATGACCATAGAGACATGTGATC
Organism: Pelophylax lessonae; assembly: GCF_965119305.1. NCBI lineage: Eukaryota > Metazoa > Chordata > Amphibia > Anura > Ranidae > Pelophylax > Pelophylax lessonae. The sequence continues at coordinate 55,275,352 of NC_138778.1, read as the reverse complement.
CTATATAGCAGGATCACATGGGCTCTATGATCATCCCAGGGAGAAGGACGGTGTAACGTGAGAATTACCTACCCCGTGAGAAAAACCTACCTACGTCACTTCCTGCCAGGAACAGCTGAACAGCGCAGCAGTGGGCATGCTCACAGCCCCGGAGACCTAATGGAAGAGCTGAGGATCAGACTAGTGTGCATGCGCACTAGTCTGAATTGATCTCGGTGTCCGTGAAAAAAACCTACCGACGCGGCGGTGACATAAAACAGCTGTGCTGCACTATGAGTCATCTCCGCTCCTGTCCCTGTCGCTTCCCTGATCTTGGCTAGTAAATATAAAAGAGGCTGGCGGCTCCGTGATTTATCTTTTCATGCAGCCGCCGCCGCTTTTATATTTATTAGCCGAGATCAGGGAAGTGACCGGGACAGGAGCGGAGATGACATATAGTGCAGCACAGCTGTTTTAATGTAACTGCTCGCGTTACACACACTGCCGTAAACCGGAAGTGACGAGGGTAGGTTTTTCTCACGGGTAGGTAATTCTCACAGAACAACGGTCGGCTGTGTTTACAACAGCCGACTGTCCTTCTCTCTCAGCGAGGAGCGATCGCAGGTGTCAAGAACTTTTACAATCACTTTAAGATTGAATAAATGGAGATGTTTAGTATGTGCTACTATTTAAACTATATTTATCATATTGTATAATTAATAATATTTCAAAAACTGTGGGTAGCTTTCTTCTGATTACATATGAAACAATATAATACAAGAATTCTTACAAAGAAATTTCATATTGTATACAAATCGCATGGTGTGTGTTTTAGCATTATTTTTTGTCTACTTTATTAATCCATCTGAGGGCTGCTTACAAAGTTTAAACTTTAATATATTTGGCACCTGTGTCAGCATTTAGTATTTTGCTACTGATATAACCAAATGGTATTTGTATCTGTGGGGATAACTTGTTCTTTCCAAATTACAGCCATGCTTATCTTGCTTCGTTGCCATGTTGTCTATAACTTGTAGACGTCCATTCTGCATATCAGTTTATGTCTCTTAACATTTATTTTTTACAGGTATTTCCAAGACCTTTCTATGGATCCCCGACGAAGGCCTTGGGAGGAACCTCAGGCTAATTATAATCAACATCATGAAAGAAGTAAGACTTATACGCAAGTCAAAATAGTTCATATTCATGTCGCACACCTTCCTGGCTATAGGCACATCTGTTATGTGTGCTTCAGCGATCACCAGCTGGACACTGGATCTATCACAGATAAACATACATGTTCGCCAGCACACCATGGATCTTGCAAAGCAGTCCAAAAAAAATTTTCATTGCAAAGGATCACATCACATCAGGGTAAGTGCAGCGTTTCGGAGCCACGCAGGACCCCTTCATCAGGCATGTGACCATCACATGCCTGATGAAGGGGTGATGCACAGCTCTGAAACGTTGCACTTATCCGGATGTGATGTGATCCTTTGCAATAAAACTTTTTTTTTTGGATTGCTTTGCAAGATCCATGGTGTGTTGGCGAACATGTATGTTTATACGCAAGTCAGACCTTAGCATCTATTTACCTAATTGTGGAGCTTTTTTACAGAGCTATTATGCTCCTTTCACACGATCGGACCGAACAGGTCCGTCTGTCCATTTTTCAGGCCGATCTGATCAGGCAACTCATTCTCCTCTATGGAGAGGCGGATGTCAGCGGAGATGTGTCTGCTGACACCTGTCTGTCATCCGATCGAACAAGATCCGCTTAAAACAGACGGATGGCGATACGTTCACCATCCGTTCAGCGGGTCGGATCGGATGAAAACGGACATGCTGTCCGTTTTCATCTGATCTCCCAATAGAGGAGAGCGGGACTCTGACAGGTCTGTCTCTGCACAGTGAGCAGAGATGGACCTGTCACCCGCCTGCTCAGCGGGGATCAACGGAGCGATCCCCACTGAGATAGCAGAGTTCGCAGAGTGGATCCACCCCATGTGAAAGGGGCCTTAATCCCATAAAAAATGTATTATATTGAAGCCTACAATTTCTTAGATGTAATGGCTGCATTAGACTTCTTTTTTAGGTTTCATTGTCTTTTTTTTAATCTGTTTTACGGTTGAGGCCAATCATTTCAAGAGGTTGTTAACCTCAGAAAAAAAAAAGAAAAACCTGAAAGACAAAGGCATAATGAGCTAGTATGCATCACATACTAGCTCATTATGAAATACTTACCTAAAAACAAAGCCCTGCAGTGCCGCCTGCTCCCCGCTGAGGCGGCCGACATGTGCGGCCGTCCTTCTTCCTGGTTCGCGTCCTCTGGCCATCTGATTGGCCGGAGACACGATGACATCACTCCCGAGCATGTGCGTGGGAGCCCCTGTTCATGGCACAGGGCTCTAAAAGAACGGCACAGATGGGCGTTCCTTCAGGGCGCATGCACCGATGACGTCATCGGCTGCATGCAATGTAAATATCTCCTAAACGGTGCAAGTTTAGGAGATATTTACAGTACCTAGAGGTAAGCCTTATAATAGGCTTTACCTATAGGCAAAAGTCATGAAGGCGGGTTTTCAACCTCTTTAACGCTGATAGGGGTGCTTACAAATAGTCAGCTTTACATAAAACCTTTTACCTTTGCATAAATCCTATATCCCAAAAAAATAATAAAAATTGTTGCTGTAACTGCTTAAAAAAGTGTTAACAGCAGCTTGACTAATTTGTTAGTCCATTGAAATATTCTGGGTTGTAACCTTACCCCAGATTGACAATGCTGCCCAAAGGGGTCTCTGTTGCTTCTCCAACCTTAACCACACCAAGCCTATTTCTGACACTTCTTATTAACTAGTTAATCAGTATGTTTTGCTAGAAAATTACTTAGAACCCCCAAACATTATATATATATTTATTTTTTTTAGCAAAGACTCTGGAAAATAAAATGCAATTGCAATATTTTTTGTCACGTGGTATTTGCGCAGCAGTCTTCCAAAACGCCTTTTTTTGGGAAAAAATTACATTTCACTGCATTTAAAAAAAAACTAAACAGTGAAGTTAGCCCATTTGTTTTGTATATTGGGAAAGATGATGTCACGCCGATTAAATAGATACCCAACATGTTACGGTTTAAAATTGCGCACACCCACGGAATGGCGACAAACTACGGTCTCACGGCGATGGGGGCGGTTAAAAATTTTTTTTTCCTATTTATTTTATTTTATTTTTTTCATTTTATCACAGGTTTTTAAAAAAAAAAAAAAGAAAAAAAAATGGGATCACTTTTATTGCTGTCACAAGCATTTTAAACCTCCCTTGTGACAGCAGTAGGCAGTGACAGGTACTCTTTATGGAGGGATCGGGGGTCTAAAAGACCCTAGACCCTTCCACTGCACTTCCATGTATTCGAAATGCCAAAAACTGCATTTTTGAATACAGTCACTTTTTAAATTCAGCGCCTTTAGCAGCCTAGTAACCTGGACGTGACGTCATGGACGCCGCCTTCGTGTTACATCATCGGAGACCCGTTCAAAGCCGAATCCGGTTTGATCGGGACTCATACCAGTCGGCGGCCCCCCGGCTGGTTACTCGGGTCTCCTGGTGGGATGGGAGACCCGGGCAGAGCCACAGAAGGCGGCAGGAGGGGGGGTGTCCCTTCCCGCTCGCTGGGGTAACGATTGAGCGGCTCCTGAGCGTATCGGTCATACCTGCTTGAAAGCCAACAGCCGGCTCTAAAAAATGGTACCGGGATCATGCCTCTAGCTGCAGGCATCACCCCGGTACAACCACTTATTGCAGGTGACGTAGGGCTACGTCGATTTGCAGTAAGTGGTTAAAGTAGTACTAAAGGCTGGGACTTTTTTTTTTTTTTTTTTGAAAAATTCATTTTAAATATAATGCACAATATTGGTAAACTTTTACTTTAAATGTAATTGTAATACCTTTTATTACCTCCAGTCTATCAGCCTCCAGCTTTTCTGGGTTCAAATGTTTATCTTCCCTGCACAGAGCCCTTAGGCCCCTTTAAACACATGCGGACCGTTCAGATCCCCATCAGTTTTTCAGGCGGATCTGAACTGATGCCCCATGCATCTCTATGGGCCAGCGGATGTCAGTGGAGACATCTCCGGACGGATGGAAACCCTATTTTCCATTCGTCTGGCCGATTCCCCCATAGAGGACAGCGGGGATCTGGCACCTCCGTCTCCGCACACAGAGCGGAGACAGAGCTGTCATCCGCCTGCTCAGTGGGAATCGGTGGATGGATCTCCTGCTGAGCAGAAAACGGAACGGACAGGTGTGAAAGGGGCCTTAAAGTGGTTGTAAACATTTTAAACAACAAAGATGTCATACTTGCCTGCTATGTGTAAATAGTTTTGCACAGAGCAGCCCTGATTCTCCTCCTCTGGGGACCCCCACCGGCGCCTGTGGCTCCTCCTGCCTTTAGACTGCCCCTATAACAAGCTGCAAAGTATAGTATAGAGTGCCCCTATAGCAAGCTGCAAAGTATAGTATAGAGTGTCCCTATAGCAAGGTAAAAAAAACTTGTGCCTTTAGATTAGAATCACTCACTTCTTTCACCTGCCTAGGACTACATGTCCCATGAGGCATTGCTCCTCACACATTCACATTTACAAGCTCTCAGGCATTTACTGAAATGTATGGAACGGTGTACTGATCTGTATGTGTGCTGCACTGTGTATACTGACGTGTGAACGGTGTACTGAGCTGTATGTGTGCTGCACTGTGTTTCCTGATATGTAAACAAATAATGCATGACTGTGGTATTGCCGACGCTGCGGCTGCTCCTTGCCCCATACAACCCAAACCTACCAACAGACTCCCCTTTTACTTGTCTAAAGAAAGAAGGACACTACAATCATTTGTTTTGGGTTTAAAAGGCCATAGCAGCCAACTTTATTAGAACTAACTAGTAAAACACTAGCTAGCAAAGAATTACCATTATTCAACAAAAACAATCCAATACCAAAATTTAAAAGCGAAAGACCATTTAGGATCTTGGAAGGCAACTTGACTTCCCCCCTGGCTGTATCCCTGACCCCAATAGACCTCCAGGCCCTCAGCCGCCACTGCACCAGCTCAAGGACTATGAACCATTGGGATCCCTTGATACCGCCTACTGACGTTGCCAGGGGTAGGTCCACCCATACCTAAGATGGGCCCTACCCCTCCATATTCCCTTTCCAAGTAGTCACAGCCCTCCAAGACCCTAAAACCCCAGCCACTGCCATGACAAAGAAAAACACACGAACCGTGCCCCAGCTAAAACCTAGATGAACAGCAAAGTCCGACACAAATTGACATTCACAGCATGCGTGCAACATTCATCATACAACAAACGCAGCCAAAAAATATTACAAATTCCCTCATCAGTAAAAAGTAAGTTAAGTTTGTTTATTATTTTTTTTTTTTTTTTTTTTTGCTATGTTTCCTAAACCTGTTTGTTCGATAAAAAATTTTTTTTTTTTTTTTTTTAGTCTCTTTTTTTTTTTTTTTTTTTAACTGAGTATAACCATATCCCTTTTTTTTTTTTTTTTGCACACTCCGAAATGACAAAGGGATGGGCGGGCGGGAGAAGTTCTCCTATTGCTGTCTGGTCTCCAACTGACCGGACCCCTGGTCCCACCCTAAACTAGCCCCTGCTAACCCCACCTTGCCCCACCCTGCCCCACCTTCCCAAAAACCAATCACCTGCTTTAATTCTTCCTTAAAAAAGTTAACCCCCACTGGGTAGCAACCTTCCCTGCAAACCCCAGTCATGTCCAGCCTTCCGCTTACTGCTGTGCATCCATCTCCAGGCTTCCCCCCTTGACTGTGGTATTGCCGACGCTGCGGCTGCTCCTTGCCCCATACAACCCAAACCTACCAACAGACTCCTCTTTTACTTGTCTAAATAAAGAAGGACACTACAATCATTTGTTTTGGGTTTAAAAGGCCATAGCAGCCAACTTTATTAGAACTAACTAGTAAAACACTAGCTAGCAAAGAATTACCATTATTCAACAAAAACAATCCAATACCAAAATTTAAAAGCGAATGACCATTTAGGATCTTGGAAGGCAACTTGACTTCCCCCCTGGCTGTATCCCTGACCCCAATAGACCTCCAGGCCCTCAGCCGCCACTGCACCAGCTCAAGGACTATGAACCATTGGGATCCCTTGATACCGCCTACTGACGTTGCCAGGGGTAGGTCCACCCATACCTAAGATGGGCCCTACCCCTCCATATTCCCTTTCCAAGTAGTCACAGCCCTCCAAGACCCTAAAACCCCAGCCACAGCACACGGGCATGACCCCTTATGGCCGTGTAGCCCTCCAAACCCACAGCGCCCTCTGAATACCTTCCTGCAGACCTAAAGTCCACAGGTCGATGCCCACCGCGTTCAAATGAACCCCGTCACCCCTAAGATAAAGGGCCGGGTCCTGCTCCAGCTCAAGATGCCGGACCGCCAGTCCCCCGTTACGCACAACAAACTTGGCCACCGCCTTATTCACCTTAATCCTGGCTTTGTTCAGGCTAGTCACCGAACGAGCCAGGCGCCAAGAAGTGCGGGAGACAATGTCCGACCACACCACCACAGTCCGCGGAAAAAGCGTCCGCAGCCTCAGGAAGTCCAGTTTGACATCCCTAATCAGCTCCCTGGAGGAACGGAGGCCCAGATCATTGCCGCCCGCATGCAACAAAAGTATGTCGGGCGGCCGCTCAAGACGGGCGCAACGATGGACTTCAGGGAGGACACGGGACCACAGCATGCCTGAGACCCCAATCCATCTAACCTTTACCTCCTCCCTGCTGAAACCCAATTGGCGCCCCTCTGGCCTAACCGCTGCCCTCCGAGCACCCCAGACCACATAAGAATGTCCTAATATCCAGACCAAGACTTCCGTGGCTCCTGTAAAACATAAGGAGGGGTACATACCAACATACGTCCTGAGTACACACACAAAAACCCACAGAGAAAAACAAAGAAAAAACACCAGCATACACGTAACGAACATTCACTAAATGACCTCCCCTGGGCCCCGACCAGAACAGAACAGATCCCCTCTGCCGCATCACAACAGATGCGGACGGACATACGAGCGAAATCGCCTGGACTCCCAACGCCCAATTTTCCGAAGGGCCTGATCCCCAAGGCCCCACCGAGCCGCTTCCGTGGCGGCTCCAATGCGGAAAGAGTGAGAGGAGAAATCCGTCCCCTGAAAACCGGCTGCCCCCAAGCACTTCCGGAGGACAGCCGTAAATTGAAACGTGAGAGGGCCGTGCCATCAGCCCGTAAAAACAGAGGACCCTGTTGAGCGGAGCGCACCTGTAACCAATGCCGCACCGCAGCCACGGGGCAAAGCGAGGACCCAGGAACCACCCCTAGCTCAACACAAGCCCCTCGGCCCAGCTGGTCCGTTTTTGACCTTTTTATCCGGATTAGAAGCTTGTCCGGATGCAAGCAAACATCCCCCAACTGCAATCCCCCATTCCCCCGCCTGGAAATACTCACCAATTCGCTAATCCGAAAAGCTCCAAAGAACGCCAAGATAAACGCCGTCCTGAAGAGTTCCACCTCCTGGCCCGCAGAACACACTCCCGGCAAGCAGTCCACCAACCGGGACAACACATCAAAGGAAATCGGGCGCCTGGAATCAATCGAACGAGTACCCCTCGCATAACCCTTCAAGGCCTTTTGAACAAGGAAATGTTTGGTTACATCAGCAACCCCCCACAACTGAAAGTAGAAGGCTAAGGCCGCCATTTTGCGGCGTAACGTAGAAATAGACACACGCTGTTCAAAATTCAGGCTCACAAAATATAAGAGCAGGAACAACCGTTCCCGATCACCAGAAAGACCCCCCACCTCACTCACCATCTGATGCCACGTCGCCCACACCCGTTCGTAGGCCGTCCAAGTGGAAGGACAAACCGACGCCCGAACCAATTCCATTACTGCGGCGAGACGATGTTCCACAGCTCCCCGGGACACATCAGGCCTTGCTGATCCGCATCCGGTGCCAACCTCCGAAACCTGTCCCACTGGAAGCGAGAAAGAGCATCAGCCACCGAATTGTCAACACCCGGAACATGCACAGCATAGAAAAAAGAATTCAGGAGCAAACATTTGAGCACCAGGTGGCGAAGCAACCTAATAACCGGTGGAGAAGAAGCAGTAATGCTGTTGATGGACTGAACTACCCCCAGGTTATCGCAATGAAAACGGACCCTCTTATTTGTGAAATCCTGACCCCATAACTCTACGGCCAACACAATGGGAAATAATTCCAACAGAACCAAGTTACGAATGAAGCCAGAATTCCGCCAGGAGGCCGGCCAGTCCCCCGCACACCATTGCCCCTGGAAATAGGCCGCAAAACCCCCCGAGCCTGCCGCGTCAGTAAACAGCTCCAGGTCAAAGTTCGACACCGGAGCTTCCAACCAAACCGAACGGCCGTTAAAGGAGCTCAAGAACAAATCCCAAACCCGCAAGTCATCCCGATGCTCTTTAGATAGGCGAATGTAATGATGCGGCGCCCTGACTCCCGCCGTGGCAGCCGCCAACCTCCTGCAAAACACCCGCCCCATGGGCATGATGCGGCAGGCAAAATTCAATTTTCCCAGCAGAGACTGCAGGGCACGCAGCTGAATTTTTCGCGTGTCCAAGGACCCTGCAATAACTCTGCGTAGGTCCATTAGCTTGTCAACCGGAAGCCTGCATTCCATTGCCATCGTATCAATGACAATGCCCAGAAATCGCAGTTCCGTGCACGGCCCCTCAGTCTTGTCAGGGGCTAATGGGACTCCAAAATAATCAAACAGCTGTTGGACCGTAGCCAAGAGCGTCGCACACATCACCTCCCCCGGAGGACCTATCACCAGAAAATCGTCTAAATAATGAATTATGGAAGACAACCCAGAAACATCCCTAACAACCCATTCCAAAAAAGAACTGAATGTTTCAAACAGCGAACAAGAAATGGCGCAGCCCATAGGCAAACATTGGTCAACGAAAATTCCACCCTGCCATTCACAACCCAAAAGATGCAGGCTGTCCGCGTGCACCGGCAACAACCTAAACGCAGCTTCAATGTCAGTTTTCGCCATAAGGGCCCCCCGCCCAAAACGACGCACCCAGGCCACCGCTTTATCGAACGAAACGTATGAAACCGAGCATAAGTCGTCCGCTATAGCGTCATTCACCGAACCCCCCGGGGGGTAAGACAGGTGGTGAATGAGTCGAAACTTATTAGGGTCCTTTTTTGGAACCACACCCAGAGGAGAGAGTACCAGATTCGGCAAAGGCGGAGATGAGAAAGGGCCCGCCATTCTGCCCAACCTCACTTCCTTCAGGAGCTTCGCCGAGACCACCGACGAATGCGCCCTAGCGGAACTCAAATTGCCCCCGGGAGGAGGAACCACCGACAAAGAACAAGGAATGCGAAAGCCTTGCGAAAACCCCCCCAGCAAAAGAGCGGCAGCTTCCCGATCAGGGTACCTACTTAGGAACCTGGCCAACCTTTCCACTTTCACCGGCGTCCGCCCTCTTACCAGCGTCGGCATGTTTTGCTCCCCCATGCTTAAAGCATCGTGCCGACGAGTGATTTCCGCCGCAGTTGGAACACTCGTGCTTGAAGCGACAGGAGGTTCCAAACTTGCAAGTGGCCTCGTTAAACTGCCAACATAAGCCTTTACGTTTTGCGGCCGGAGAAGGCGAGGAAGCCGCCCCCCCGACCCCACCCTGAAAGGGGTGACCGGTAGATCTAGCCTGGGTCATGAGGCGCATCCAAAGACTGATGTCCTTATGATCCCAGCGCAAAGATGGTCTGACGGCCTTGCGTTGACGAAAATGTTCGTCGTATCGCAACCAGGCCGTACCACCGTAGACCCGATAAGCTTCCCCAATGGAATCCAAATAACAAAATAGGGGGGAACACTGATCAGAATGTTTTTCCCCTATTACACTGGCCAGAATTGTGAAAGCCTGCAACCAGTTGGTAAATGAGCGCGGAATCAAACGATATCGGCGCTTTTCTTCCTCCTCCTTTTTAGATTCATCAGGCTTGACCCTGTCCAAGTTGAATTTTTCCAACGGTAGCAGAGAAAAAATCTCAACGTACTCACCCCGCCAAATTTTTTCCCTCACTTCCGTTTTCAAATGAGCACCCAGAGGTCCCTCGAAGCAGACATAAACTTCGCACTTCGCAGAATCCGCCATGCGCACAATCTCCTTGTCCCCATCTGCTGAACCCGACCCTTTTGTCACCGGCGTCACCCCAGGAGAAGACGACGGCACCCCAGAACTTACCTCCACTGCATCAGCCAACCCACCTGTGACCTGGACCGAAGGAGCTGGTACCGGCGTCACCGAACTCACCTCTTTTGATCCAGTGGATTCCGCCAGCGGCCGTGAAACAGAAGAACATCCCGCTGCCGACCCCACTGATTCTGTAACCCCCCCTGTTGCAGCAGCCCACGCATGTATCGGCGCCCCCGCGGGTGCAGCCGCTAAAGCCGGCTCGCACCTGGACAACAAATCCTTAAACCCGGACAAAAGAGTATGCAGCAAAGACACTCCCCCTATGCCGTCCGGGACTGCCTGTGCACCCGGACCCCCTGAAACATGCGTCCCCCCACCACTACCTAGGACCCCCGCGCCAATAACAGGCGAAGAGGGCCCCCTTGCTGGGAGAGAAGACGAACTAAGCAGTGCAGACAGCGTAGAGGGAGCCTGGACAGCAGGCAGAGCAGACACACCAGAGGAAAATACCACAGAAGACCCGACAGGAGGAGAGGCAGGTACAGAAGGAGCAGAAAACAGAAGGGAAGGAGAGGCAAAGGACACTGACTTACCTGGCTGACCCGGTGAAAGCCTCCGCTCAGCCGTCCGTCCGTGTCCCGAATGAGGAGCCGACCCGACATCCAGAGCATCCTCTTCATCCGATGCCGACAGTTCCCCTTCAGAGCGCTCTTCCACCTCCGCCGAGTGGGACACCTGGCCAGTCCCTGAAGAGCCACCGCTGCAGCTGGACAGGCTGAAGATGCCATCGCTGGGAGCTGCCACTCTGCAGGGAACAGAGCGGCCTCCGTAGGTCTGGCGCTGGGCGGTGACGTCACTGCCCTGCGACGCTGTAGCACTTGTCCTCAGCAGGCTTCCATCCGAAGGTCGCATGCCCGTGACGTCATAGACGGGCGCCTCCGGCCGAGCACCGCCACTCATTCCCGCCTCCTCTTCTTCCCGCCGAACGCCCCGCCGCAATGGGACAGCGGCGGGCGCCGAGATCCGGTCCGGAACCACCGATGGGACGCAGGGGACCCTCCTGGAGCCTCGACTTCTTCCACGAGAGGCCGCGGCCGTACCCGGAAGTAGGCCCGCACCCGGACCCCGCACTTCACTCCCACGCCGGACCGCGCCGCCACCGGAGGGACCCGGGGAGCCAGTCGGATGTTCCAGAGCTGCAGGTGAGGGGGCAATGGAGCTGGAGGGGGCTGCGCTCACTTTGCCAGGGCCCCGTCTGTGTCGAGGATTCCTCCCGACCCCCGCTGTACCTGTAGGAGGCTTCCCACTGACAGCCGAGGTCGAAGGGTCCCTAGGGGGGCTCCCTAAGCGACGGCGGACCCTAGGGGTCGTTTCTGGGCTGAGGAGCTCAGGAGGCCTTGACCTCCTAGGCCGTGATAAAGTTGGGGCAGGCGAAGCTGGTACCTGCCCCGACCCCTGTAGTAAGCCATCCATATTGGCCTGAAGCCATTGCGGACCATTCGCCATGGCCGCACTGCGTAACTGGGCCAGCATAGAGTCCAAATCTGCCATACCGATAGACAAGGGGGGGGTACAGAAGTTCTCCTATTGCTGTCTGGTCTCCAACTGACCGGACCCCTGGTCCCACCCTAAACTAGCCCCTGCTAACCCCACCTTGCCCCACCCTGCCCCACCTTCCCAAAAACCAATCACCTGCTTTAATTCTTCCTTAAAAAAGTTAACCCCCACTGGGTAGCAACCTTCCCTGCAAACCCCAGTCATGTCCAGCCTTCCGCTTACTGCTGTGCATCCATCTCCAGGCTTCCCCCCTTTCTGTATGCAGGCCAACTATTTGGGTGACTAACTAATTATGAAACTAGTTGACAACAATTTTCATAATCGATTATAACTATGTCGATAAGTTGTTTCAGCCCTAATAGCTTAGTGTAGAAAACACCCCCAGTCTACTTACTGTACACAGCATAATGATGAGTGTCCATCACTATACTCTCTCCACCTGTTAGTATGTTTCCTGTGAGCATTGCTGTAATACAGTCAACAATGCTGTGTATAGGATTACAGTAATCTGATGTTAGAAATGTGGCTTGTGCCACTAGATGCTTTTAAAATACCTGTAATTAATTTATTTTTGAATCTGTAATTTTATGAATTTGTTTTGTTAGGACTGCCTGTAGTTCTCTTTTAACCTCTTGCCAACCACTCTATAGCTGAACGACAGCTACAGCGTAGTCGCACATTTCCAGGAGGGCGTATATTGATGTCCTCCCACAACCCTGCCTCCCTGAAGGCCCCCGGGGAGCGCATCGGGAGCTCTCTGTGATCGCTGATAAGAAAAATTACTTATTTACAATATTTTATAACCGAAACTAAGAAACTTTTTTTTTTTTCTAAATTTTCATTCTTTTTTTTGTTTGTTTAGCTGTATCTGTCTCAAAAATTGCTACAAATGTCATATGAGTATAGTGTTGCATGAGCACGCAATTGTCATGGCCTGGGCAGGAAGGGGGTGAAAGTACCCAGTAAGCAAGTGGTTAAAGTGTAAGGTTTTATTCACACCTAAGCGATTTGAATCGTGGGCGCAAGAGCCACGATTCTGCCCACGATTCCAAATCGCGGAAAAACACAGGACGTGTTTGCGATGCCATTACTTCTCATTGCTGTGATTGTCGCAGAAAATCGTAACGCATGACGCTGTCACCCAAAAGAAGCTGCTTCTTTTTTAACGACAAGCTTCGCACGTGATTGCAAAGGAATTTTGCTGTGATAATCACCTATGTGTGAATGGAAACCAACCCTCACATTGACATATTTTGCAGTTTCAAGTGATAATTTTGATTCTTTTCAACCTAGTTTTTAAAAATCAGCTATCTAACATGCCTAATTGGAAAAACTCTATCACTTTCTTTTTTTTCCCAGACAGGGCAGGACCAAGGCCAGGAAGGGATCTCCACAATGCCCCAATGCAAGATCAACAGCTACATAGAAATCAAGGTGGTAGACAGATAGGAGAAAATGGACAGCATGAGTATAGGCCTAGAGGAAGAAATGCACAGCAAGTTGGAGGGCACCGTGAGCCAAGACTTGGTGGAAGGAATGAACATGGGGCTGAGAGACAGCATGAACAAAGGGATGGTGGACCTCAGGAGCACAGGGGTGGAAGGCGAAATGAACAGCAAGGAGGTGGGCGAAATGAACGCGGTGCTAGAGGACAAAGAGGTGGTGAACAGCATGGCGCTGGTGGACACAATGAACAGCGTGGTGGTGGAGGACGTCAAGGGCATGAACCAGGAATCCGAAATGAACAAAGAGCTGGAGACGGACACGGTTATAACCGGAGAAGAGAAAACAGAAACCAGGAAGGAAGGGAAAATCCTAGACAACCGGAAGAGCAACGCCGGGACAGAGAGAATGGAAGGGGGCAACAAGTACGACGTCTGGGATACAAAGCTCTTGAAGAACTGCTGGAAAGGGAACCCTCAGAAGTGGCAATCACTTTAGCTGCCCATTCTGGTCTAAGGGAATTGCTGTCAGCCACTGACATGAGGCCAGATTGGGTGGAATTGCTGTGTAGGGCTCTGTGCAAGGCCTGCACTGCTAGGCTGGAGAGGCAGAGCATTCAGCATCTCCTTGGGCTGGTCAAATCATCTGAGTATATTCGTATGTGCCTCCCACACTATATAGTGGGAATGATGACAGAACATATGCCTGAGAAAAGGCAGCGCTATCCCGATAACATTCACAATATTCTAAGTCTTCTGCAAGAAATTATCAGCATCTTTCCTGCCAGTACCATACGAGAGACTTCAATGTTGGTGGCTCTCATTCCTAACTCAATTAATAGTTTACGTGCTAATGGAATTGTAGTGGGAGAGCATATAGTGCAGTTTCTAGAAAGGCTATCAAATTTCATTCAGCACCTCCAGGACAGGAGAAGAGAAGGAACACTACGAGTGGACACACACATGGTCATTGGACCAGAGGTTCCTGTTGATGATTTCAGAACAATGAGTGTGTACCCTAGTTTTGAAGAAATTCATCTGGGTGCAAATCCATTTCTTAGACCAAATAATTTAAAATACAAATTTGAAAACACAGACCTTTACTTGGACACCCACTTTCGACTCTTGAGGGAAGACTTTGTTCGGCCATTAAGGAAAGGGATCCAAGAGATCCTTCAACATGATGATCGCAGCATTCGTAAAACTAGGTTTGATGATATTCGTATGTACTTCGACACACGCATAGTTACTCCTATGTGCACATCATCAGGGATTATATACAAAGTCCAGTTTGATGTTACAACTTTAAAGATGGTACGCTGGCAGAACTCCAAACGACTGTTGTATGGATCTCTAGTTATCCTGTCCCAGGACAATTTTGGATCCTTCCTCTTTGCCACAGTTTCTAATCGTGATGCCAAAGAGTTGGAACGAGGTGAGGTGCAACTGCAGTTCTGTGAGCAGAGTAGAGAGCTTCTGGCAAGAACCCGTCCAAATGATTCCTTTGTTATGGTGGAGACTACTGCCTACTTTGAGGCTTACCGGCATGTATTGGAGGGCTTGAAAGAGATGAATGCCCAGGATGTGCCTTTCCAGAAATACATTGTATCATGTGAAAATGATGTGGGAGCACCACGTTATCTCAATGCGGGTATCCAGTATGATCTTAGCTGTATGATGAGCAAGGAGCAAAAGGCTATCCCAGCTTTAAAGAACAAAATCAATATCCTGAATCCCTTGGAATGGCCTTCCAAAGAGTCCTTAGGCTTTGATGAGTCTCAGATAGAGGCTGTACAGCTGGCACTTACTAAGGAGCTTGCCATTATTCAAGGACCTCCAGGCACCGGTAAGATACTGAAACATAAAAAGGGCTTACAAAAATATAGGTTGTTGTAAATCTAATTTGAGTTTTACTTTTTTTGTTTCACTGGCTTTGTAAGCGGTCTAGTAATCAGACTTTACAGCCTAATACACAATTGGCACAATTATTTTGGTTGGAAGCATCTTCACTAACTACAAAGCTAGAGATTCCTAGAGTAAGACTTAAGCTATAACTTTTTTCTTGTTGTTTTAAAAGAGAAGAAAACAGTAAAAAATGAAAGAAGAAATCCAGGTATGGCATTTTTTACAAAGTTACATTGGTCCAGCTTGGACCAGTGTATCTATGCATAATACTGTACCTGTGGGATCAGCTTGAAATCACTGTAGCACACACCACTACTCTAGTGATTTCCACTAGCTTATAGGTCCTGTGCCGAGTGGCTGCCCTGCTGCATTGTGAACACTTAAGGACTGCAGCTCAACAAAGGCACTATTCAGAGAATGCCCTGCATTCTCTCAACAAATGCAAATAATCTAAAGCTAAAAAAAGAGTTTTGCATACACTTTAAAGTGAACCTGTAGCCATTCAATGTGCTTTCAGATATTTCTATATTCTTAGCAGGCCATAAATGATTCAACAAGCCCTCAATTACATCTGTAGTTGCAGGCACTATGAAGTAATTCATACTCGAAATTCACAGCAGAAGCACTGGTCGCTGAATGTCATTTTTTTCAGTAGCTCAGCTCAGTCTGCTCTTTCGCTCTTAGTGGCTCAGGAGCATTCCAGTTTTCTATTCCCTGATGCAAAACACAGAGCAGCAGCTCTGGGAGGGGGAGCAGGAAATCAGGGTGAGCAGTGATGCTAAGAGAACAACCAAAGTATAACTAAAGGCAAATTGGAGACCTGCTGAGGTCTTCCGCATTCTTTCTCCTGATATTTTGAAGCAGTCATTTTTCTTTGCTATACTTGTCTTGACTGTTGTGTAATGCATATTTGTGCATTGTTCACATGAAATACAGCTGACGGATGCCCTCTATGATTTGTTGACTCCTTTTTATACATGTTTTTTTGTAAAAGTCTAAAACTCCTTAAAAAATATTTGGGAGAAAAAAAGTCAAAACCTTTTTTTTTTTTTTTAACTTTAGCTTTGGTTAGAGTGGTGAGGGATTTAACCCAATGTCAGAATTGTATTTCTGTCTGTGCCCCCATTAGAGAAATTCATGCTTTTTGCCATGTTTACTATTATCATCAAAAGTGAATGTAAAAGTAAAAACCCCAAATTTTCTGTCATCCCGAGAACAGTAACAGAGGGGGGAATCTTCCAATGGGGACATTACTGTAGTTCTGGTGACAACCAGGGATTTCCTTGCTTTGCAGGGCTTTCGTCCCACTTTATGTTTTGGCTATGGAACAGGAAGTGAAGGGAAATCTCAATGGGACACAGGGTGACAAAGAAAACCCTGAAAAGGGTTTAAATTAGTGATTGACCGATATCGGTTTTTCGTTGGCGATACCGATATTTTGGCCAATGCATATCGGTGTTGGCCGATATTTTTTGTACATTAAAATTTTTTTTTTTTGACAGGTACTTTTGTGGAGGGATCTGGGGGTCTAAAAGACCCCAAACCCTCCTCTGCACTTAAAAAGCATTCAAAACGCCAAGTTTGGCTGTTTTAAATGCTGTCATTTTTTTTAATCTGGCACCAGACAGTACCAGAAAGTGATGTCACTCATGACATCACTTCCGGGTTTTTGCATGGAGACCCGATCAGAGCCGAATGTGGCTTTGATCAGGTCTTCGGCGGCCATGCAGGCTGGTTGCCCGGTGGGACGGGAGACCCGGGCAAGCAGCGGAAGGCGGCGGGAGGGGGCGTCCCCTCCCTCTCCTTGTAATGACAGCTGAGCAGGTTCCCAGCCGCATCGGTTGTCATTACAAGACAGCTGACCATCGCTATGGACGCCGGTACCGGGGTGAAGCCTCTAGCTGCAGGCATCACTCCTGTACATGCACTTTCCCGAAATATTGGCAATATCGACTTTTTCTGTCTGACCTCATAGGGAGGAGATTTTTTCACTTCCTGTTTCTGTGACACAAGTAGAAGAAATTAGGGCAGAGGTTGTTACTGGGACAGGAAGACACCAAGTAATAATAACCTGAGAGAAGTTCCAAACCTCAATTTTATTATAATAAAAGTAATTTGCTGTAGTCTTTGTTCCCACTGGAGAGATTTCCCATCACCTCCTATCAGGGGAAATCCCCCCTACAGACTGCAAATAAGTGAACATTTACAACAGGACATTGAATCTGCAAATATCTACAGGTAAAAGCTCTGCTAGCAATTACAAAAAACTCTACAGACAGCATAAAGAAATGCTTATTAAAAATTCAAGGCACACATTTGACCTTCTACCAATGATGAAATCGATCTACATATGACTAGGAATTGTTCCAGTTACCCTTGGATCAGTATATATTACAATGTCTGACCAGGTTAAATTGCCCTGATTGCTACGGTTTCCCTCCAGGGTGTATTTTTGCTGTTTTATCCCCCCCCCCCCCCCCCCAAACCTACATACATAGGCACAGACATAGGCATAGGCACAGACACTCATGTTCAACCAATTCAAGTGTACATGTTAATGGAATGATGATCCTTCATCAACAAGAAATTTTTGGCATTCGGGAACGTACCCTCCTATTTGACCACAATCTAATGTCCACAGAGGATTCATCTTTCGTTCATATAACCATTTCTTAGGCAGATGGCATGGCTAAGAACATGTAATCACTTCTGGACCGGAAGGATTTGCCCCCTTAATGACCAGGACTTTTTTTGCGATTCGGCACTGCGTTACTTTAACAGACAATTGCAAAGCTGTACCCAAATAAAATTGATGTCCTTTTTTTCCCCACAAATAGAACGTTCTTTTGGTGGTAATTGATCACCTGTGTTAATTTAATCTATGAAAATATTTTATTCGACAAATCTAATACTGGTCTGCAGTGATCTTTTATTTCCTCCTTTGCTCCTAGGTAAGACCTACATCGGACTGAAGATTGCTGAAGCTCTGCTCACTAACACTGATGTATGGCAAATAAATGGACGCCCCTATCCAATTCTTGTGGTTTGCTACACTAATCACGCATTAGATCAGTTTCTGGAAGGTATGTATGTTGACCATTAAAGTGTACGTAAATGAAATGTCTACTATACATAATTCATCTATTTTTTTTTTAATGTCAATAAATATATAAAAATATGTACAACGATCCCATCTGTCCCTCCTCTCCAGCTGTTACCAACAGTTTTGGCTTTAAAAAGAAGCAGTCAGGACTGGAAATTCAGAAGAATTTTGATCTTTAGACCTTGTGCACACTGGTTTCTTGTAAACGCTGTTTCTCCTGACAGGAGAAAATCAGCGTTCTAAACTCACCTAAGCTGCATTTTTTTTCAAACCGCTTTAGGCGAGATTAGAAGAATTTAGCAGATTTAATAATCTAAAAAAACTCAAAAATCTCATCTTTAAACTCAAAAACGTGACTTTAACAGCAACAGTGTGCATGAGGCCTAAGGCTCCATTCACACCTCAGCGTATTGATTTACTGGCAGTTTTTTTTTTTTAAGCTTTTTTGCTGCTTTTTTACAAACTTTTTTAACCACTTCCATACCGGGCCAATTCTGGCACTCTGCTCCTACATGTAAAAATCATAATTTTTCTGCTAATAAATTACTCAGACCCTTGCAAACATTATATGTGTTTTTTTAGCAGAGACCCTAGGGAATAAAATTACCTTTTTTGTTGTGTGCAGCAATTTTTTAAACGCGTTTGTTTGGAAAATTAATTAAAAAAAAAAAAAAAAAAAACAATAAAGTTAGCCCAATTTTTTTGTATAAAAAGATGATGTTACGCCGAGTAAATAGATACCTAACATGTCATGCTTTTAAATTACGCATTCTCGTGGAATGGCGCCAAACTTCGGTACTTAAAAATCTCCATAGGCAATGCTTACAAAAAATTTACAGGTTACCTGTTTAGAGTTACAGATCTTGGGATAGAATTGTTGCTCCTGCTGTAACATTTGCGCCGATACCTCACATGTGTGGATTAAACAGTGTACATATGTGGGCGCGACATAAGTATGGGACGGGGGCACTTTAACCACTTTACTACCAGTCACGTAACCTCTACGTCGGCTGACTTTGAGTGGTTATGCCGGGATGATGCCTCTAGCTAGAGGCATCATCCCGGTACCGTTGTTTGAAGCCGACGGTCGGCTTTCCGTCGGTAACGATCGATGCGGCTCGGGAGCCGCTCGATCGTTACCCGGGGGGGCGGGAGGGGACGTCCCCCCCCTCCCGCCGCCTTCCGCGGCTTTGCTCGGGGCTACCGTCCCACCGGGAGCCCCGAGCACCCAGCCGGCACGTCCGCCGGCTGGATGGAGTCCCGATGAATGCCGGAAACGGCATCGATGGGGTCTCCGATTACGTAACCCGGAGGCGGCGTCCATGACGTCACTTCCGGGTTACTGTGCTGCAAAAGGCGGCAGATTTGAAAAACGGCTGTATGCAAAAATGCCGTTTTCGGCGTTTTGCATACAGGGAAGTGTAGTGGAGGGGTCTAGGGTCTTTTAGACCCTCGATCCCTCCATAAAGTGTACCTGTCACGACATATTGCTGTCACCAGGGATGTTTACATTGCTTGTGACAGCAATAAAAGTGATCAGATTTTTTTTTTTTTAAAAACCTGTAATAAAGTTTAAAAAAAAAGAAAAAATAAATAGGAAAAAAAAAAAAAAAAAAATTTAGCCGTCCCCGTCACCGTTAGCTCGCGCACAAAAAAAAACGTATACGCAAGTCGAGCCGCAAATGAAATCGCTGTTCAAACCACACATGTGAGGTATCGCCGCGATCGCCAGAGCGTGGGCAATAATTAAAAAAAAAGAGCTACACTCTAACTCTAAACTGGTAACCGTTAAATAAATTTAAAGCGTCGCAGATTGAGATCTCTATTGACCGTAGTTTGTCGCCATCCCACGGGGGGGCGCAATTTTAAACCGTAACATGTTTGGTATCTATTTACTCGGCGTGACATCATCTTTCACAATATACAAAAAAAATGGGCTAACTTTACTGTTTAGTATTTTTTAAATGCAGTGAAATGTGATTTTTCAAATTTTTTCCAAAAAAATGGCGTTTTAAAGACCGCTGCGCAAATACCGCGTGACAAAAAATTTTGCAATGACCGACATTTTATTCTCCAGAGTCTTTGCTAAAAAAATATATATAATGTTTGGGGGTTCTAAGTAGTTTTCTAGGAAAAAATACTGGTTTTAACTTGTGAACAAAAAGTGTCCGAAATAGGGCTGGGGCTAAAGTGGTTAATTATTTGTTTTTTTATTGTTTATTTGTTTATTTTTATTTTTACACTTTACCTTTTTTTACATTTGTTTTTTTCCCAATCACTTTTATTTCTATTACAAGGAATGTAAACATCCCTTGTAACAGGAATCGTGCATGACAGGTCCTCTTTATGGAGAGCTCTGTGGTCAGTAAGACCTCACATCTCTCCTCCCAGGCTGGAAAGCCTGAGATAAAAAAAAAAAACGATCTCGGCTTTCGAGCCGAGTACATGGCACTATTTTCAACTGCAAGGCCAGACGTGACGTCCTAGCACCGGGCCGGGGCCTCTGAGAGTCATAAAGACTGCTGGGGACCACCTGGTCCTTGGTATCCTCTATGGTGAACTTCTGCTGTGCAGAGTGCAGAGTTCAGGAGGGCATTACGTACAGAGTGCAGAGTTCAGGAATGCATTATGTGCAGAGTTCAGGAGGGCTTTACGTACAGAGTTCAGGATTATGCTATGTACAGAGTACAAGGTTCAGGAGTGCGCTACGTACAGAGTGCAGAGTTCAAGACTATGCTATGACGAGTACAAGGTTCAGGAGTGCGCTACGTACAGAGTGCAGGGTTCAGGACTATGCTATGTAGAGTACAAGGTTCAGGAGTGCGCTACGTACAGAGTGCAGGGTTCAGGAGGGCATTACTTACAGAGTGCAGTGGTCAGGGGTGTGCTGTCTACAGAGTGCAGGGTTTAGGGATGCACTGAGTCTGTAACCCCAACCCCACCATGAAGCTTCCTTGCATCTCTTTCACCTACCTAGCCTGGCTTCAGTACCTTCCTGTGTAAGCGGTTCTACTACCTGTGTATTTACGGGGAGATCATTCTTTCTTTTAGATTCTGGAGATCTATTCCAGCTGTGCTCTACTGTGAGTGCGTCCAGGAATCTGTTAGATCTGGGGGCTAAGCTGTATACATATAACAACATGTAGTGAAAAAATGTAGTCCATAAAAAAGTCCACAGTCTGCCACCACACTAGTAGCGCTAAAATACTCTGTAACATGAAAATTCAAAAATAAAATAGTCCACCACGTAAATGTAAGTGACTCCATTATAATAGTTAATAATAGTTAATAGATATTCTAGTAAGTGATCCATCCACCACACCTCGTGATTTTCCTCTCCCCTTCAGCATACAGACTCACCAGAAGGTGATGTATAAGGGCTTTGAATATAAACCTTAGATGTTACTTCTCCACCTCCAACATCAGGTTAATGCTTCTATATGTTTATGAGCAGCCTCAGACAGAGTAATCCAAATAATGGTCAGCCTGGGATCTGGAGTGGAATTTTTGATAACTTGTCTCCTCCTCCAATCCTTAGTGCTGTATCCAGCCTTGTATTGCCCTCCTGTGCAGTCTTCTGTAGGTGGAGCACCTTATCACAGACATTGGAGATCTTCAGAATGATGGAGATTAGTAAGGTAGATAAAAAGCACTTAAATCCAGATCAGTAAATAGCATCAACAGGTAGTAGCATGGACAGAAGTCAACCAAACGCGTTTCGTCTGCTTAGACATCATCTGGGGTATTTTGACATCATTAGGAGATTTTGGCGCTAGGTGTGAAGGTTGATGGTGTGAAGGTTGATGTTATCATTTTTTGATTGTATATGTAATTTTTCACATTTACATAAGCTGTATACAGGCTTCTGTATTTACAAGTGACAGCGGGAAGTGGGAGCAGAGGGTGAGAGACGGAGGTGGCAGAATGGAGTTCTGACCATGTCCTGGCTGAAAAAATGGGTGCGAGGGCCACATGACAAGGCCTGGAGGGCCACATTCGGCCCGCGGGCCTTGTGTTTGACATACATGCTGTAGCTGGAGCACAGGTAAGCATAGCAGATATACAGTAGTTCCACTTGAACCTTTTTTAATAGTGCAGGCGTTTCTCAGATAGCTGGGTGTCCTGTCATTCACACATATTCTCTCCCTTTCAGAGCAGAAGCGTTATCTGAGTGTCCACAGATGGTTTTCTATCACCTGCCTGATATCAGTGCTGAAAACAGAAACAGCCTTAACCCATCATTCACATTGAAGTGATTTGTCATGCGACAAGTCGCAGCCTATTGCCGGCAATGGCACCATTCCAATCGGTGCGGCGCCGCGACTTTGCAGCTCCGCACCAATTTTCAAAAGTAGTTCCTGCACTACTACTACTACTGCCGATTTTCGGGGTGCGACTTTAATAGACATCTGTGCATGAAGCCACACAGATGTCTTTCAAATCACACTGAAATGCGGCTTTGAAATCGTGCGATTACAGATGAAGTCACACGATTTAAAAGCCGCATTCAATTATAACTAGGGCTTAGTGTTCTTTAATGTATACTTGAGCATGTTGGTTGTTTGACAGTTTTATAGTATTAGCACTTAGCTGAGACTAGCACTGAGAGGGAGATAAGACTCCTTGGAAACCATACAGCCTGACACTTCTAATGTGGTAAAGAAGTATACAAATAAATAACAGACTAAACAGCTTTCCCTAAGGTCACTTTCACACAGGGCGGATCCGCTCGGCGGACTCTGCTAGCTCAGCGGGGATTTAGCTGATGATCCCCACTGAGCAGGCAGATGACAGGTCTGTCTCCGCTCACTGTGCAAAGACGGACCTGTTAGAGTCCCGCTCTCCTCTATGGGGAGATCGGATTAAATCGGACAGCATGTAATTTCATCCGATCCCATCTGATCCGACCCGCAAACGCATCGCCATCCGTCTGTTTTAAGTGGATCTTGTCGGATCGGATGACAAATGGGTGTCAGCGGACACATCTCCACTGACATCCGCGTCTCCATAGAGAAGAATGGGTGGCCTGATCAGGTCCGCCTGAAAAACGGACAGGCAGACCTGATTGGTCGGATTGTGTGAAAGGAGCCTAAGGGTTGAGGCTTCACTATTCCAACAGATCAGGAGTATTATAAATGCCTCCTGCTAAGTAGCTCAAAACGTCCGGTTCTGTTTTGTTCATGTACCAAAGGCATTCTCCTAAAGGCTTATTCTACTAATGTTGTTTCAGGGATTCACCGGTTCTTGGAGAAGGGTATTGTACGTGTTGGAGGGCGCAGCAGCAGTGAAGTTTTAAAGCAGTTTAATGTCAGAGAACTGAGACAAGGTGTTCGCAAAGACTGCCCAGTCCACATACGCAGGGCATGTGGAGAAGTGAGTATTCATACCAATGCATCATATTCTATATCTTGTTACCTAGCACTCAGTATACTCTTCTACATAGCAACTGCTGAGATACAATAAAGGTTTGCTTCCCCTTTACCAAAAATGGCTAAAACTGCCTATGCTATGCAGGTAATGAGCATCTGTCCATTAAAACCAGCCATGCAGCTTTGACTAATGTTGAAAAATGCCCTTGCTATATTATAGGCTATACCTCCTGAAGCCTGGCCAAAAAACTCCCAGAGATAGTATGTGCCCATCATCTACAGATGCATATATATTGTATATCCATTCACACACATAAACACTGGGTCAGTTAATATTCTACATTTTTACAAATAAAGTGTCTACTGACATTTAGGAGTATATTTAAAAAGCAGTGAATGTGACATTAACTAAACATTCACTGTGGGTAAATTAATAATGTGGAACACCAGCACCAAGAAGATACACCATTACAGATTGTCAATGCTTTATAAATGTACCCCAGAGATACAGTGGGTATAGAAAAGAACGAGAAAACGTGCTGCGCCAGAAGTGCACAAAAATAATTAGTGAATCAACAAGTGTTATCAACAAAATATGGTGTCCATCATATGTGCTCTGATGAAACATAAATGTTCATATAAAGTGTTCCAAAGTAATGATTAGTATATCCAGGTGATGACAGGACAGCCTCAATCCCTTGTGAATCAAGCAGGAACCACCAGTGTGTGAACTCCCTCCACCAGTAAGATTGGCCTCTCACCTTGATACCAGACCCAAACGGGCCAGCATGAGCATATCAGGGGATAAACAGACTATCACAGGTAACCTCTCCAGCCTTCACCTCCGGGGGTCGCCAGGACATAAAATAAAGATAAAGCAAAGATCTAGTGCTCTCTGAATGTAAATAATGAGCTTTTATTGAGCATAAAGGGGTAACTCACATTTGTTGGGCACTCAGCCGTGCCTGCTATTATGGCATTCAGTGTTGGAGAGTAGCACCCGAGCGATCGGCGTCAGGCACGCAGGCTCCGCCTCCCTATACGCGTTACGCCTGGAGCGTGGGCTCCGTTTGGCTTCTTCGGTAGGGGTCACAAACGGAGCCCACGCTCCAGGCGTAACGCGTATAGGGAGGCGGAGCCTGCGTGCCTGACGCCGATCGCTCGGGTGCTACTCTCCAACACTGAATGCCATAATAGCAGGCACGGCTGAGTGCCCAACAAATGTGAGTTACCCCTTTATGCTCAATAAAAGCTCATTATTTACATTCAGAGAGCACTAGATCTTTGCTTTATCTTTATTTTATGTCCTGGCGACCCCCGGAGGTGAAGGCTGGAGAGGTTACCTGTGATAGTCTGTTTATCCCCTGATATGCTCATGCTGGCCCGTTTGGGTCTGGTATCAAGGTGAGAGGCCAATCTTACTGGTGGAGGGAGTTCACACACTGGTGGTTCCTGCTTGATTCACAAGGGATTGAGGCTGTCCTGTCATCACTTGGATATACTAATCATTACTTTGGAACACTTTATATGAACATTTATGTTTCATCAGAGCACATATGATGGACACCATATTTTGTTGATAACACTTGTTGATTCATGTAATCACTAATTATTTTTGTGCACTTCTGGCGCAGCACGTTTTCTGATTTTTATGTTTTTGTTGTGAGGTGTGGACACAATTTGTGTATGCAGCCGGATTTATATATTGATTTATTCTAGCACATTTTATACACATTTGAATTTCACTTAGTCTTGCGCTGATAGTTTTTTCACTATAGAAAAGAACGACCCCCCCCCCTTTAAAATCACATGTTGTTGCTTTGCAGCCTACAATTAAGACAGACACAGTTTTTGTTTTATTCAGCTTTATTTACTCAGTGCAACTTATAACATCCAAGTGAAAGGTATAACAACAACATATGAGAAAAAAAGTAAAACAATTCAAAAACAGAATCACTGAGTTGGTAAAAGGATCACCCCCTTGTGTCACCATTTTATTGAACCACATTTTGCTTTAATTACAGCCTTTGTTGGGATATGTCTCTACTGACTTTGCACATCTAGACTTTGCAATATTTGCCCACTCTTCTTTGCAGAACTGCTCAGGTTCAGTTCAATTTGATGGTGACCGTTTGTGGACTGCAGTCTTCACGTCATTTCACAGATTTTCAATGAGGTTTAAGTCTGGGCCATGACTAGGCCATGTAAGGACATTCACCTTTTTCTCCTTCGACCACTGTGTGGTCATTTTTTGCTGTGTGCTTTGGGTCATTGTCATGTTGGAAGGTAAACCTTCTTCCCATTGACCACTTTCTGGCAGAGGGCAGCAGATTTTCCTCAAGAATTTGATAGTATTTTTCACCATTCATTTTTCCTTCTACCCTGACAAGTGCTCCAGTCCCTTCTGCAGGGAAACATCCCCACAACAGGATATTACCACCTCCATACTTCACTGTAGGAATGGTATTATTTGGATGGTGAGCTGTACTGGATTTCCGCCAGACATATTGTGTCGTGACTCAACTTTCTTGATGAGTGTTTTTTTTTTCCTTGCAACCCTCCAATACAAGCCACATTTGTGGAGAATTTGTGATATTGTTCTCACACAGTCACCACTCTTTGCCATAAATTCCTGCAACTGCTTCAGAGTTGCTGTAGACCTCTTGGTAGCCTCTTTGACCAGTTTCCTCCTGGCTCTTCATCCAGTTTGGAGTGGAGTCCTGATCCTGGGAGGGTCTGTGTTGTACCAAATACCTTTCATGTCTTAATAGACTTCACTGTGCTTCTAGACATTGATAAAGCCTTTGAATTTTTTTTTGTATCAATCTCCTGACTTGTGCCTGTCCACCACTTTTCACAGTGCCTTACCACCCATAGTTGATTGTTTGCTTTGTTGGCACTACCAGGGACTGAAATGCTCTAGGAAAGCTCTTTTCATGTTGATCTAATCAAAGTTACTACAGCTGATCACAGTTTGTAAGTCAAATGGCATTGTGTGTCATTGAGAAGGTGATTAGCTACACCTGATTTGGATTTAAAAGTAATTTTCAGGAGGGAAGTGATCCTTTGTTGTAAAGCAACAAAATGTGATGGTTTTCACTGGTGCGCAGTCATGTTGGAACAGGAAGGGACCATCCCCAAACTGTACCCACAAAGTTGGGACCATGAAATTGTCCAAAATGTCTTGGTATGCTGACGCCTTAAGAGTTCCCTTCACTGGAACTAAGGGGCCAAGCCCAGCCCCTGAAAAACAACCCCACACCATAATTCCCCCTCCACCAAATGATTTGGACCTGTGCATAAAGCAAGGTCCATAAATAAATAGATGAGCGAGTTTGGGGTGGAGGAACTTGACTGGCCTGCACAGAGTCCTGACCTCAACCCAATAGAACACCTTTGGGATGAATTAGAGCGGAGACTGCGAGCCAGGCCTCCTCGTCCAACACCAGTGCCTGACCTCACAAATGCGCTTCTGGAAACATGGTCAAACATTCCCATAGACACACTCCTAAACCTTGTGGACACCCTTCCCAGAAGAGTTGAAGCTGTTATAGCTGCAAAGGGTGGGCCAGCTCAATATTGAACCCTACGGACTAAGACTGGGATGCCATTAAAGTTCATGTGTGTTTAAAGGCAGGCGTCCCAATACCTTTGACAATATAGTGTATTCACTATGCCCTGTGGATTGAGCCCGCATGAGTGCCCCCATAGTCTACTCGGCAGGGGGGAGGAGCCAGAAGCTCTAGCGGGGGTCGGGGCTGCTCTGTGCAAAATCATTACACAGAGCAGATAAGTGTGACCTGTTTATTTAAAAAAAAAAATAGGTTTACAATAACTTTAAGTATTTGGAATGGTAAAAATAACTATTGTTTGTATTGTTATTACAGTGCTGATGTTATAAAGTGAAAGTATTGTGACCATAAATTTCCTTTTAATATTTTGTCAATAACCTATTTGTAGTACATTGGTAAACATCCCTTTTAGTTGCCTTTGCCACCACTGCACTAAATACTTTTTTTTTTTTTTTTTTCTTTGTCTTTTCTCACTTAAGGTCACACAAGAGATGAAGTTAGCAGAACATAAACTCAATGAAGGTGGTCAGCTTTTGCAATGCACAACAGCTGGTGTCATTCATGAAAAGTTCCTACAGAAACACATCAAAAAGGACCATTGGGATAGTTTACATAGTGTGATGGTAAGAAACATCTCCCTGTTATGCCAGTTTCAGCACAGTGAAACATCCCCTAGATCAGTGATGGCGAACCTTGGCACCCCATCCCCCCTTGGAACTACATTTCCCATGATGCTCATGCACTCTGCTGTGTAGTTTCAAAACATCTGGGGTGCCAAGGTTTGCCATCACTGCCCTAGATCCCCCTAGCACACTGTGTGCTGTGGTTAACACATTACTGTGTTCAAAGGCACAGTTTAAAGCGGAGTTCCACCCAAAAGTGGAACTTCCGCTCATCTGCTTCCTCCCCCCCTCTGGTGCCACATTTGGCACCTTTCAGGGGGGAGGGGGGAACGGGTGCCTGTTTTTGACAGGCCCCCTACCTCACTTCTAGGAGACAGCACTGCGGCACCATCCCTCGGAAGTTCCGTCCCCTTTCTTCTTCCCCTGCCGCCAAGCCAATGAGAATGCACAGTGCGCTTCGCGCATGCACAGTAGGGAACCGGCTGTGAAGTCAAAAGGCTTCATTGCCGGTTTCCCTTAGAGTGAATGGCGGCTGGGGAGCTGACATAGCGGGCTCCCTGGACAGGCAAGTATATATATATATATATATATATATATATATATATATATATATATTAAAAGTCAGCAGCTACAGTATTTGGATCGGATGCGAATGGCAGCGGGTGTCAGCGGACATGTCTCCGCTGACATCCACTGCCCCATAGGTATGCATGGAGCATCCGATCCGGTCCGCCTAAAAAACTGACAGGCGCATGTAATCTGATCGCTTGTGTGAAAGGACCACATCAGTGTTTTTTTATCCAGCGTTTTTTGAACTTATAGAAAACATGTGCATGGAGCCTTAATATGATCTTTCAGGTGATTAATGTTGTAACCACTGTTTAAAGGCCCCTTTCACACAGGCTTGTAAGTTTTTTCAGGCGGACCTGATTGCATGCTCCATGCATCCCTATGGAGCAGCGGATGTCAGCGATAACATGTCTGCTGACACCCGCTGCTATTCGATCTGATCCTGTCTGTGAAATCCAGACGGATGGAAACCCTATTTTCCATTCGTCTGGAGGATCGGATAGGATTGGATGAAAACGGACAAGCGTTCCGTTTTTATCCGATCTCCCTTAGAGGAGAGCGGGGATCTGACAGCTCCGTCTCTGCAAAGTAAGCGGAGACAGACCTGTCATCTACCTGCTCAGCTGGGATCGGCGGATCGATCCCCACTGAGCAAAACAAAGTCCGCCTGGCGGAAAGCTCGTGTTTAAGGACCCTAAAGGGCCATACACACTATACAATTTTCTTTAGATTTTTTCCTTCAGACTTACCAAAACCATATAATATGAGGTCAAACCTAAACACTTTCAATTTGTATGCAATCAGACAGGCCCTTGCACTACATAGAAAAGGTAAATCTAAAGGAAATCTGACAACAAAAGTTGTATAGTGTGTATCCAGCTTAAGATACAATACCAATGATAAACTTGTAAAAAATTTTCTGTTTGACTGATGTGCCAAAAAAAAAAAATGCTTACTTTGAATTGATCATCTGCTAAGATATTGTATTTTTCTAAACCCGCCCTTTTCTTATATTGTGAATTAGATGCTGAGAAACTGGTCAAAAGGTATTTCAGATTCTGTAGTTGAGAAAGGTTGATATACATTAGATTCAATGAAAATGTTGAAACAATCAAACATCCAGTTTGATCACGTATGGCCAGCAGTTGCTAGGCACTGATTTACTGTGCAAGCTGGTGTCAAGAGTTTTGTTTTGTTTTTTTTTTTCAATTTTATTTAAAGTGTCACATAGGAGTTGATTTACTAAAACTGGAGAGTACAACATTTTGGTGCAGCTCTGCATAGAAACCAATCAGCTTACAGTTTTTTTTTTGTCAAAGCTTATTTGAACAAGCCTACCATGCACAGCTGCACCAGATTTTAAACTCTCCAATTTTTGTAAATTAACCACATAGTTACACACTATTAATTTCTCTGCATAGCTGCTGCTGTATGGTGACACGCCTTACTATCCAGTGTGGTGCAGAAAAACGCAGGCATGCTGGTTACCATAAGATTTTATGTTCAATCTATGTATTGTATTTAGGTTAAAGCATGCCTTAGGGCTCTTTCACACTGGTAGCTGGAGGGGGTGGTAAAAACAAACAGCTATGCCTGACAGGGCTGTATACATGCTGAGGCTGAGATGCATTGCTTCACAGCCACGGCAATTTTAACTCGGGTTGCAGAGTTTGACAGATGGCACCACTTGTCAAAGAAGCGCATTGGGATTGCACTACAACTGAGAGCCTAATGCTATGCTTGCAGTTGTGGCTTGGTCCCGCAATGTAAAATTGCCATTCTTCAAAAAGCGGAAAAGTGAAAAAAAAAACAAAAACAGATGTCAGGAGGCAGCGGTGACAATATTTGCTATACCGTCCACTGAAAAGCAATTCACTGATTTACTGCCAGTGTGAAAGGGCACTTATGTAGACCTTCA
The DNA here is from genome assembly GCF_965119305.1 of Pelophylax lessonae. Taxonomy (NCBI): domain Eukaryota; kingdom Metazoa; phylum Chordata; class Amphibia; order Anura; family Ranidae; genus Pelophylax; species Pelophylax lessonae. The sequence continues at coordinate 55,245,045 of NC_138778.1, read as the reverse complement.
AAAGCTCTAAGGCTGCTGCCTGATGCCGCCACTTTACATATGATCTGTATAGTATTCCCTTTTGCTCCTTTTTCTAGAAAGGGTGAAGGAGCTGGGTCAGCACAGAGAATAGTTAGACAATGTTGCACTGCAGTAAAAATGTGCATTAGCACTCAGGTTACCACAATGTGCAAAAATACATGTTTTTCACATTGGTGTGCTTTGGTGCCATTCATTCATAATGGCACCCAGTGCGCCTTGCCAATGGATGTGTGTTTCTCTCCACCTTTACATATGGTATCATATGGCTGCATTACAAAAAAAACAGTTTATGCAACTTTTATGGTATGTTTTGGTACAATAGACAGCCCATTTAAATGAAGAGGCTGTAATAACACATCACACGTTATGCATGTTATACAGGGAAGAGGATTATGGGGCATACTGGTCCATATATTTTCTTCGAGCTATCGCCAAAATGAGAAAAATCTCTCTATAAAGATTTTGCAAGTTAAATTTTTCTCATGAAAAATAAGAAAAATACAGATCTCTGGAAAGTGTACTATTATGGAAAACAGGGAAGGTTGCTTGGTATAGAACAGTTCATGCTTTGTTTTACTGACTTAAGCCTCGTACACACGCACAGATTGTTGGCCGACCGATCGGCCGTCTTTTGTCCAGTGTTGTTGTGTTGGTTGAAATGTGCTCTAGACTCGCACTGGACTTTTGTTGGCCGACAGAAACCAACTTCAGAAGTGATGTCATGTTCTGGTTTACTTTCCGTGTTTTTTCTTCTCTGAGCATGCCCAGTCTTGCTCATCAGATTTTTGTCTGCCGAAATCTGTACTGACTGAGGAACAATCGGCCGTTCTGTTGATGGCCAACAAAAATTTTATAGCACGCACACCAGATTTTGTTCGGCCGAAAAGTTGGAGTCGGTTGTCGGAAGCATCATACTAACAAGCCGAAAATCAGCCGATCGGACGTTGGCCGAAAATTCACGGCCAATAATCGATGCGTGTGTACGGGGCTTTAGGCCTCATGTACACAGCTGCTGATAAATGGCCGTTTAGGTGCAGTTAGGCGTTTTTTTGCAGCAGCCCCTGAGCTCTCCTCTGTCTCCTCTTTCCATGTACACTGAGACATTTTATAGTCCTTTAGAGGCAGTTGAGTTTGGTGGCATTTTTTTAAAGCAAAAAATTGCCTTCAGGACGGAAGTTTATTTGCATTTGAAACGCCAAATGCTTGTAATAGCATGTAAATGCGTCTAAACACGGTAACTCGTGTTTATAAGCGTTTTGTTTATAGATTTTTTTATAGTTCTTTATAGTTTTTGGCCTCTTGCACACAATACTCCTGTTTGAGCATCTACTTTTTTCCAGACCTTTTTTTCTTGTATGTATTTGCGAGTATTTGAGAGTATTCGCGTGTATTGGCGAGTATTGAGGCTTAAATTACTGACCAAAAATGCAGATTTTTCTATTTTGTTCTTACTGAAGAATACACAGCGCTTGTTTAAGCGCCTGTGTGCATAGGCACATTACAATTAATGGGCTGTATTTTAGCTCAAAAAGCTGTACTGAGCATTTTTAAGCCGCAAGATGCCCAAACAGGAGTATCGTGTGCAAGAGGCCTTATAGTCTTTTAGAGGAAGTTGAGTTTAGTGGCATTTTTTTTTATAGCCAAAAATTGCGTTCAGGACGGAAGTTTATTGGCATTTGAAATGCCAAATGCTTGTAATAGCGTGTATATGCGTCTAAATGTGGTAACTCGCGTTTATAAGGCCTCTTGCACACGATACTCCTGTATGAGCATCTTGCGGCTTGAAAATGCTCAGTACAGCTTTTTGAGCTAAATACAGCCCATTAATTGTAATGTGCCTATGCACACAGGCGCGTAAACAAGCGCTGTGCATTCTTCAGTAAGAACAAAATAGAAAAATCTGCATTTTTGGTCAGTAATTTAAGCCTGAATACACGCGAATACTCTCAAATACTCGCAAATACATACAAGGCCTCTTGCACACTGCAGCTTAAAAGTGCTCAGTACAGCGTTTTTTTTTTTCTGAGCTAAAATTTAGCCCATTCATTCTTAATGTGCCTATGCACACAGCCGCGTAAATGAGCGCCGCGTTTTCTTCAGTAAGAACAAAATAGAAAAATCTGCATTTTTGGTCAGTAATTTGCGCCTGATGCGCGCAAAAACGCACACAAACGCGCGAATGCACTAAAATGACCCAAAATGTCAATTGAATATCCAGAACGCTAGAATAAATTTGCGCGCAATTACGCGCATTTGCGCGAGCGCGTAAGCGTGAAAATTACGCCAGAAAACGTAGATGCTCTAACAGGAGTATCGTGTGTAAGGTGCCCAAGAAAAAAGGTCTGGAGAAAAGTAGATGCTCAAACAGGAGTATTGTGTGCAAGAGGCCAAAGCGTTTCGTTTATAGTTGTTTTTTTTTTTTTTGGTCGTTTAGAGGAAGTTGAGCTTTTTTTTTTTTTTTTTTTTTTTTTTTTATAAATCTGTTTATTTATTTTATACATACATAAAATCATACCATACACAAGAATAATAACGACAATAACAAAAACAAGAATAATAGCAACGACAATAACAAAAAAAAAAAATCCTTCCTTCCATCCTTCCCCCATGCATAATCCTCACAAGGATACTTTTAATCAGACTTGTATAAAGTACTCGAAATTTCTACTTGAGTAAAAGTACAAGTGCTCGATCAAAAAATTACTTGAGTAGAAGTGGAAGTGCTCGCAGAAAAAGTTACTTAAGTAGAAGTACTAAAGTATTCAACATTTTTTTTACTTTACTTGCAAGTAGTTTTTTCAAAAAATTTGCTACTTAAGTACTAAAAGTAAAAAGTACCAGTAGTTTTGAAAAAAATATTCTACTCAAGTACTGAAAGTAGAAGTACAAGTACTGTGTTATGTAGTTATTAAAGAAATAAGTCAAAAGTTTGAACATCATATTGTTTTTATTATTTCAAATGATTTCTTCAAATGATTAACCTGTGTTTGTTAGTAGTTTCTTGATGCACTTTAAGCGCTGTAGCACCATTTATTTGTTTGTTTCATATTTTCTTTTTATTGGAAAGATTTGGTATAGCAGCTTTTATTATATACAGCCTTTATTTTCGTATGCGCTGATTTACAAATGACATTATACACATTTTTTTGAGCTTTATGCAACCTGCCATCTACTGTTCTGGCAGTGGTAATTTTTTTAAAAGTAACGAGTAACTATGCAGCACAAAAAAAAAATACTTGAGTAGAAGTATCGAAATCATCGGAAAAATGTAGTGAAGTAAAAGTAGAAGTAGGAGAAAAAAATTCTACTCTAGGAAAGTACAGATACCGCATTTCGGTACTTAAGTACAGTACTTAAGTAGTTCTACTTCGTTACTATACATCTCTGCTTTTAATATTATCTACAAACAGACTTTCCCAACTCCTACTCAATGCCTAGCTTTTTCCAAGATTAAAGAAAATAAGATCATACCCCTATGCAGCTGTACCAGAATCGGCCAGCCACCCTGACCAAATCCTGTCAAATTTCCTCAGACACCCCCTATGTGCATAGGTTTCTCTATACAATGGTAAATTACTATTAAATTAAACCTTTCCAAAAGGAAACCGTAGGTGGAACCCTTTTCTTCCAGTGAAAGGTAATGGCCTTCCGTACATAAAACAAAAGAAGACTTAACACTTTTTCAGCTCTGTAGCAAAGCAGTCACCAAAGCCAGTAAACCCAGTAAACAGATTTCAATGGTCCTAGGAATAGAGATTGTTGTATGAACATTAATTACCTCCAAATTTTCTCCCAATAACTAATGAGAGGAAGTTGAGTTTAGTGGCATTTTTTTTTTTTAAAGCAAAAAATTGCATTCAGGACGGAAGTTTATTGGCATTTGAAACGCCAAATGCTTGTAACAACGTGTAAATGCGTCTAAACAGAGTAACTCGCGTTAATAAGTGTTTCGTTTCTAGGTGTTTTTTACATTTCTGACCATCTTACAATGTAAAAATGCTTCTAAACGTAAACACCGCTAAACATGGCATGTAAATGCAGCAAAGCGGTCATTTTTAACCACTTGCCGACCGCCGCACGACTATCTACGTCGGCGGTCAGCCCCTCACAGGCAAAGTGACGTAGGGCTACGTCACTAGCTTGTGAGGGTCTAGGGAGCGAGCGCGCGCCCCCGGAGGCGCGCTCCCGCTCCCGAGTGGTCACGGACCCCCCCGCGCGTGTGACCGGCGGACCCGATGTCCGCCGGCCACTCTGCGATTGGCGGGGGAGAGGGAGAAAGTCAGGCAGCTTGTGTAAACAAGCTGCCTGTCATTCTCCTCGCTGTATGAGAGCTGATCATCTGGATCTACTATGTAGATCCGTTGATCACTCTGCATACAGCTGAAGCCCCAGCCAATCACAGTTAGAATCACGCCCCTAGGGACACACACAGCCCCTCCCTCTCAAATAAAGTTAACCCCTTCACTACCAGTGTATTTTTACAGTAACAGTGCATATGTATAGCACTGATTACTGTAGAAATGTCACTGGTAACCCCAAAAGTGTCAAAAATGTCAGTCAAGGGTCCGATCTGTCCGCCGCAATGTCGCAGTACCGCAAAAAAAATCGCAGATCGCCGCCATTACGCGTTAAAAAAAAAACAACAAAAATGACAAAAATCTTTCCCTTTGTTAGTAAACGCAATAACTTTTGCGCAAACCAATCAAAATACGCTTTTTGCGATTTTTTTTTTACCAAACATAGGTAGCATAAAACAAATTGGCCGAAAATTTTAAAAAATTTTGATTTTTACATTTTTTTTTGGGGGAATTTCATATAAAAAAAAGGGAAAAATATTGCTATTTTTGCAAAATGGACGCTCTTTTTTTGTTTATAGCGCGTGATCAAAAAATCGCACAGGTGATCAAATACCGCCAAAAGAAAGCTCTGTTTGTGGGAAAAAAAGGACGCCAAATTCGTTTAGGTACAGCGTCGCACGACCGCGCAATTCTCCGTTAAAGTCACGCAGTGCCGAATCGCAAAATACCCCCTGGTCGGAATGGGGGTAAAATCTTCCGGGGCTTAAGTGGTTAACCGTCAGTTATTAGCTGTCAAGTTCCAGCATTCAGGAGAGGTTTTCAAATGTCCTGTGTACATGAAGCCTTCTAGCCTCCCTAAGCAGTATAAGGCAGTGTTAATTTTGGCAGCAAATTTCAATTTAGTTTTAGTCTTAGTCTTAGGACTAAAATGGCATTTTAGTTTTAGTCCCATTCTAGTCTTCTGCAAGTGTTTTAGTTTTAGTCATATTTAGTCGACTAAAACTCCAGTACATTTTAGTCGACTAAAACTCATTTTAGTCATCTATATTCGAAATGGTGTAGTTCAATTGTAATTTGTAATGCATTATTTAAGCATTTCTCTACAATTTCCAAACTCATTATATACTACTGCTGGTCCTAGGGTGAAAAATCGAATATGTTATTATTTATGGTATTGAGCTTTGAGCATGCAACCAGTGTTAATTTTGGCAGCAAATTTCGATTTAGTTTTAGTTATAGTCTTTTGACTGAAATGTCTTTTTAGTTTTAGTCGTATTTTAGTCATTTGAATTGTTTTAGTTTTAGTCGTATTTTAGTCGACTAAAATTGAGTTGATGTAGTCGACTAAAACGTTTTAGTCGGTTTTAGTCGACGAAATTGACACTGGTATAAGATTACACAATATAAGCTGAATAAAGCTTAATAATCATCATTTATTTCCAGGATGATGATGACTTCTACACTCCTGTGAAAGGAAAAATATCAATAGTTGTTGAATGGCTTGGGCTTGGCTCTTCACAGTTTATTCGGACAGCAGATCCGGCTAGAGCAGGTAATGTACACTCCTCATGTGTTCATATATTAAAGAGGCCCTTTCAACCGAACACACAATATATTTTTATTCAGAAAAGTAACAGTGCTTTATGGAAACCTATTGTTTCCCCCTTTGTGCAATGATTTTTTTTTACAGATTGCAAAGTTTGGAAGACAAAGGGTAAATGAGAAGAATCTAAATCTTTTTTTCCTTTTGACTGACCTTTACTTCGCCCCCCCCCCCCCCCCTTGCTACTGTGTGCAGGAATATTGTTCCAAATGCAGTCTCAACAGTTTTAAACAAAAGCTCTGCGGTTCTGCTCTGGGACAGATCTCTGAACACCGGCTCAACTGTCAATTTTATTGCAATGAAGGAGTGTGCAGGAGAGCAGCTCCCAATAACAGCCTCAGCACATTTTGTTTACATAGGCTGAGGCTGTGTTTAGTCGTAGTTCTCCTGCATACAGCCTCAGCATTGTCAATGATGTGACTGGCTGGCTGGGGGAAGAGGAGCAGAGGGCAGCTGGAAAGAGAAGAATATAACATAACTATATCAGATTCTTCTAACTTCCTCCACATTTTGCTATCTGGTAAAAGCTTTGCCTAGAAGGGGGCAATAGTGCGTTAACATTAAGCACTGTTATTTTGATAATAAATGTATTCTGTTGGATCTGGTGATAGCATGTCTTTAACTTGATTTTGCAAAAAGAATTTGGGAGTTAAGGCTCTTTCACACACACTGTCCGTCGGACGGACGGACGGACTCAGTTTTTCTCAGCGGGGGATCGATCCACCGATCCCCCGCTGGGCAGGAGAATGACAGCTGTTCTCCGCACTGTGTGCGGAGACACAGCTGTCAGAGCCCCATACATCTCTATGGGGGAATCAGATGGGAACGGACCATCGGTCTGTTCTCATCCGATCCCATCCGATCGAATCCCCTGGACGGATGGAAAATAGGGTTTCCATCCGTCCAGATTTGATGGATCGGATCTGACATCTGATGCCCCATAGGGATGCATGGGGGGACCGTTCAGATCCGCCAAAAAAACGGACCGGCGGATCTGAACGGTCCGCCTGTGTGAAAGGGGCCTTAGTCTGCAAAAGGCTGTTTTGAGTGAATGGAACATGCATTACCTACTGGCTTCTTCACTGGGACTTTAGAGATGACTTCTTCCTGCCAGAGCTTCAAGCTCTTTCTAGCCTTACTCAACTAAGTGCTACATATTGGGATTTATTTACTAAAGTACTGGAAAGTGTAAAGTCTGGTGCAGCTCTGCATAGAAACCAATCCGCTTCCAGGTTTTATTGCCAAAGCTTAATTGAGCAAGCTGAAATTAGAAGCTGATAGGCTATCATGCACAACTGCACCAGATTCTGAGTGCACCCGTTCTGCTAAATCAACCCCATTGTATAATACATTTTCCTAATAACACTTTGCTTAACCTTCCTAGCGGTATTCTCGAGTGTGACTCGGGGTTAGATTTTAGAGCCAAAAGCGGTAACCCCGAGCCACACTCCGGGTAGCGCTAGGAAGATCGCTGGATGCTGGAAGAGGTTTTACTTACCTTTTCTCCGGGATCCAGCAAAGACTGCGAGCGGTATGCGGCGGCGGAGCTCTCTCCCGATCGTCTGCGAGCCCCGGCTTCCGTCTCCGGCGACGTGACGTCCGCCGGGGGGTGGAACCGGCGGCAAATTCGAATGTAAAACACCCCAAACACACTGATACCGTTCAAAAAAAAAATCACATTACATTACCCCCCAGTGCCCTTTCCTGCAGTTTTACTGTACTTTTTATGTAAATATATGTATATATATATATATATATATATATATACATATATATATATATATATATATATATATATATATATATATATATATATATATATATATACAGTATATATATATATATATATATATATATATATATATATATACGTATACATATATATATATATATATATACGTGTGTATATATATATATACATAATACTTGTGAATGAGCAGCCCAAACCAACTGTATACATATTATATATATATATATATATATATATATATATATATATATATATATATATATATATATATATACATAATATATGTATATATATATATATATAATAAATGTATACAGTTGGTTTGGGCTGCTCATTCACAAGAATTACATGCAAAATAATGGTACCGCTTTCAGCACCTAAAATCCAAAAGAATCATACCGCCAGGGAGGTTAATTTGTTTTATAACATCTACCAACTGCAGCATCAGGTTTTCTCACCCAGGGTTCCATTGAATGCTAGGGTTCTTCCAGAGGCTGTTAGGGGTTCCTTGGGCAATGACCAATGTCTGCCCCTTAGATAAGTTCCCACTGACACCATTGATCTTTTTAGCTATCTGTAAGGGGGTAATTCTTTCCCAGTGACTACAAGTGTAAGAAGCATTCTTCTCACTGATCATTACACTAATGTCTTATGATTTATGAGACATCTAAGAGTAGATCTAAGAATTTTTAGAAGGGGTTCCCTGAGATTTGAAAGGTATTTCTAACTTTTTGAAAAAAAATTAGGAGGAGGAGAATGTTTGCTACATTATTTATTCCCCTCATTGGCACCCCACATTTAGGAGCTATTAAACTACCATGGAGGTTTTAGTGAGTGACATGGAGTACTGCATTAGGACCCCAAACGTTAGCAGAAATCAGCATGCGTGTGTTGAGAAGAACAATAGTATCATTCACAGCCTACTTTGACCAACATGCATGTGGTGTACATTTCTAGTAGGTATTTATTATTATTATTTAGTATTTAGTATTATTAGTTCCTCTGTGTTGTAAAGGTTGGTGAAGGCTGATCTGGACTTCAAGCAAATGCAAGTCCACAGGTAGTATCTTATACGTGTAAACAAATACAAGTCATACTACTACTCCATACTTTAATCCTTCATTAAATATCCACAAAAATAAATACCTACTAGAAATGTACACCACAAGCATGTTGGTCAAAATACGCTGTGAATGATACTCTTGTTCTTCTCAGCACACGCAGGCTGATTTCTGCAAACAATTGGGGTCTTAATGCAGTACTCCTTGTCACTCAAACCTCCATGGTAGTTTAATAGCTCCTAAATGTGTGGTGCCAATGAGGGGAATAAATAATGTAGCAAAAACCCCTCCTCCTTTAATTTTTTTTCAAAAAGTTAAAAAGCTCTTTAACCACTTTACCACCGAAGGATTTTGCTGTCTTACGTCCAGGCCACTTTTTGCGATTCGGCGCTGTGCGACTTTAACTGACAATTGCGCGGTCATGCGACGCTGTACCCAAACTAAATTTACGTCCTTTTTTCCCCACAAATAGAGCTTTCTTTTGGTGGTATTTGATTACCTGTGCGATTTTTACTTTTTGCGCTATAAACAAAAAAAGAGCGTTTATTTTGAAAAAATAACAATATTTTTAACATTTTTTTTATATGAAATTCCTCCCAAAAAATATGTAAAAATCTAATTTTTTAAAAATTTTTGGCCAATTTGTTTTCTGCTACCTATGTTTGGTAGAAATCACAATAAGCGTATTTTGATTGGTTTGCGCAAAAGTTATTGCGTTTACTAACTAAGGGAAAGATTTCTGTCATTTTTGGTGTTTTTTTTTTTAACGAGTAATGGCGGCGATCTGCGATTTTTTTTGCGGGACTGCGACATTGCGGCGGACAGATCGGACCCTTGACTGACATTTTTGACACTTTTGGGGGTACCAGTGACATTACTGCAGTAATCAGTGCTATATATATATGCACTGTTACTGTAAAAATGACACTGGCAGGGAAGGGGTTAATTTTATTGGAGAGGGAGGGGTTAATGTATGCCTGGTGCTTACTAATGTGTGGGGGGGGAGGTGACTGAGTGACTCAAGGACAGATCGGATGTTCAGCTATGCTGAGCACTCCGATCTGTCACTCCCTGTCACTTAGGAGATCTGCCCGCCTGTGTAAACAGATCTCCAAACTAGATTCCCCAACGATCGGGGAAGAGCGGCGGCGATCGCCGCCGCTCCTCCCCTGGCCCGACTCCCGCTGTGAATAAAAACAGCGGGAGCGCACCTCCGGCGGCGCGCGAGCGCCGCCTACAGGGGGAGGAGTCCAGCGACGTAGGTCTACGTCGCTGGACGATAACGAGCCACTGTGCCGCAGTAGAGGCACAGGGGCCAGAGGTAAAGTGGTTAAAACAACAAAAGTAAAACTTGACATATCCACATCAGATCTAGAGCTGCTCAAATAAATTAATCATTAGACTTTTTCAAGGGGTTTGTTGAAGCCAACTTACATTTGCATGGTCATACACACTATAAACACAAGTGTAAATTTTTGTGGTTGCTCAGTGTGGGTCTTCAGTATATACAGTAGCTCAAAGTAGAACTGCTTGTATACATGAGAATCTTTCTGCACAGCCAAACTGAGTAAGATCCCATCATAATGATGGTGGTAAGTTGGTAGACCTAGAAATTCAGAAACAATCTAATAAAAACCCAAATATCACTTTTGCGGGTGATAACTCTCAAGCTGGCAAAGATTGGTAGTTTTGTCATCATTCAGCCATTCACACAAAAAACGTCCCTGCTGGCCTGTCCAATTTTTCATCTGTCTATGACTAGCTTTAGATGAATATTTTGTTTTTATATAATGTTTCAAGAGATAACATTGCAGTATGATTTCCAACTTACAGCTGTATTTCCAGAGCCCATATAGCACAGAGCAAAAGGGAACTTGACTACAAGGACTCTTCTACACAAATGCTCACTCTTTAAATTCCTGGTTTGGTTGATCTTCCAGCTCACCAGCTAGACCTTGAGGAGATGGATGTAGAGGAACCAGAAGAAGAGAAGTTGGTGGACATTCAAGAAGAGGCAGACATAATCCAGGATGAGCGCATGCTTGATGATGAAGATGAAGAGGAAGCAGCAAGGCGCAGAAAAAGGACAGCCAAGATGGAGGACAATGAAATTGCAGACCTTCTGCTCGCAATGTCACTGAAAGACAAGGACTCCCAGGAGCCACAGGAAATAGAGGGGGGTTGGGAGGTAGATATCAGTTTCCCTGTTTTGTTTTTTTGCATCTCATATAAAACTTTTTGAAAGTTAAAGGATATCTAATCCTAAGAACAAAAATGCAATATATTGTAGCTTATCACTGCTTACTCATTACTTTTCATTTTTCAAGCTATATACATTTTCTGTGAGTACAGAAGTACAGTATACCTGTTGATCTTGACATAATGCCAGTGTCCTTGTAATTTTCTGTGCGCTGAGCAAATATCTCAAACAATGTTATTAGCTTATCCAGTTTTTTTCCGTAAAAACAAAATACCTCCTCCCTATGTAATGGATATAGGAAAAGAGAGAGGTGTTTAAAGTCCAAATCAAGAGCAGAACCTAGGATGACATTGCTGCTCCTTAATAGAAAAAGTATGATGAGTTAGCGTTGTGACACTAGGATAGGAAGCACTGTAGAAAAAAACAAAAAGAGGGTGCACGAACCTTGCGCATTACCCAAGTGGTGTTTATTGGTCATCTGGAAGGTCCTCCGGCATGCTGGACATGGTCGCTTTGTGTCCATTGTGGACTTAAAATGCTTTTATGATTACCTTGTTTGTTAATATATTTATTTTCTTTCTACGCCAATAAACACAACTTTGGTAATGTGCAAGGTTTGTGCGCCCTCTTGTTTTGTTTTTTTTTTCTACAGTGTTTCCATTAGGTATCTCCTGACCCTAGGAGGGCAGCAAGGTCTGTGCATTTACCCGAAGAAGTGTACTGGGGGATCACCAGCTGAATTATGAAAAATTGAAATAAAACTGGAAAAAATAAACTAATGCACCCAACACATTTAAGTACTGGTAAGCCAAAATATATTACATTTTTGTGTTTGCATTTGGCAATGCTTTAACCACTTTACCCCTGCTCACTGAGCTGCTACTGTGGCAAAGTGGCTCGATAACGTCTGACGACGTAGACCTACGTCACCAGACATTCCCCTCTCTGGGCGACGCGCGCGCGCCGCCAGAGGCTCGCGCGCGGCGCCGGAGGCTCGCTCCCGCTATATTCAGTCACAGCGGGAGTCGGGCCAGGGGAGGAGCAGCGGCGATCGTTGGGGAATCGAGTGTGGAGATCCGCCCGCTTGTGTAAACAAATCGGGCGGATCTCCTAAGTGACAGGCAAGGTCAGATTGCAGGGTTCAGCATAGCTGCACCTGCGATTTGTCCCTGTGTCACTCAGTCACCTCCCCCCACACATGTTAGTAAGCACCAGGCATACCCCTTGAGCACCAATAAAAATTAACCCCTTCCCTGCCAGTGTCATTTTTACAGTAACAGTGCATATGTATAGAACTGATTACTGTAGTAATGTCACTGGTACACCCAAAAGTGTAAAAAATGTCAGTCAAGGGTCCGATCTGTCCGCCGAAATGTCGCAGTCCCGCAAAAAAAAGCGCAGATCGCCGCCATTACTCGTTAAAAAAATACACCAAAAATTACAGAAATCTTTCCCTTAGTTAGTAAACGCAATAACTTTTGCGCAAACCAATCAAAATACGCTTATTGCAATTTTTTTTACCAAAAATATGTAGCAGAAAATAAATTGGCCTAAAATGATAAAAAATTTAGATTTTTACATTTTTTTGGGGGGAATTTCATATAAAAAAATGTGAGAAATATTGTTATTTTTTCAAAATTGTCGCTGTTTTTTTGTTTATAGTGCAAAAAGTAAAAATTGCAAAGGTGATCAAATACCGCCAAAAGAAAGCTCTGTTTGTGGGAAAAAAAGGACGTAAATTTCGTTTGGGTACGGCGTTGCATGACCGCGCAATTGTCAGTTAAAGTCGCACAGTGCCAAATTGCAAAAAGTGGCTCAGACGTAAGACAGCAAAATCCTCCGGTGGTAAAGTGGTTTAAAGCAACTGTGGACAAATAAAGCTCAACTGCAGTTTTATGGAAAATTAAATAGAAATATTAGGGGTGCGGTAAAATTGATCATCTAGTGCAGGGATCCTCAAACTCTGGCCGTCCAGAACTACACATCCCATGAGGCAATGTAAAACTCTGACATTCACAGACATGACTAGGCATGATGGGAATTGTAGTTCCTGAACAGCTGAAGGGCCATAGTTTGAAGACCTTTGATCTAGTGTATGCCTGACTTCTTTCCTTCTTCAAAGTGACTCTGTTACAAAAACCAATAGTAAAATCGAAGGCCCCTCTTCTGCAAAGAAAATATGGAATACTCACCTCTCCTGCCGTCCACATCCCTGATCGCTTCTATAGTGATGAGTAAGCACCCCCTGAAGATTATAGTATCTGACACTTCTGGGAGTATTCGATACCTGGTCTTCCACTGCTCTCAGTTGTTTGATCTGGTCACCCCTACATCACAAATGTATCCTGTACTGACACGGGGCCCGGTGAGAGGAACTACAACACACTGCAGGAAAACAGAAAAATTGACAAGTGTTAGATTCTGCACAATCTATGGCAGATGCTTTCTCATCATTACAAGAGCGATCAATTTTCTTTGCAAGGGGGGTTTATTTTCAATATTGATTTTAGCAACAGAGTTGCTTCACAAAAAATCCCAGGACTCTGAGCCTATACTGATAGAAAGCACTAAAGGGGCATGCATTGACCTCTTTATCATTTGTTTTTCAAAGATGACCGCAAAACAGAAAAAGAAGAGAAAGCAAAGGATGAAGTGTGAACTGAGGAAACCAGACGCAATGACAGAAGCTGAGGTTGACCAGATTGTAAACGTGTGGCACCTGGACTTGAATGCACGATGGAGACTGTACAGGTAATGGAGACACTTACAGATCACAGCATGGTAACAAAGATCACAAACAGAAAGAGCCTTTTCAATAATGTTTCGGAGAGGGGGGGTGTTCTTAAAGCAATGAATTATATTATTTATTTAATTATCAAACGAGGTAATAAGTTGACTTTTGCTTGTCAGTTATTGTCGGTTGTCTATTTTTATTTTTTTCTGAATGGCTATCTTAGCTGCCTTGTAAGACCCCGTTCACACTGGGGCGACCTGACAGGTCGCCGTAGGTCGCCTGCCATAGAGAAGCTGTGGACCCGTTCTAATAGGAGCGACACAACTTACTCGCTCCAACTTAGAAAAAGGGTCCGGAGCTTCTTTGGGGCGACCTGGAGCGACCTGCATTGACTTCAATGTTATGAAGTCCGTGCCGGCCGCTCCGAGGTCGCGGTGCGAGCTGCGCGCAGCGTCCTGTGAGGTCTCCCCGGCAAGTCGGATCGCCCCAGTGTGAACGGGGTCTAATAGTTTCTTGACAACTGAGACTGCCATAAAACAGTAAGGAATTGTTTGTACATGGTGCCGTCTGAAAAGCAATTCGTGTTCAGATCTTTCTTCAAAGGCCATTTGACAATTTCATCTCCTCACTACCTGTTTGAACCCCTTAAAACATGCACTAGCAGTCGCATGTGTACAGCCCCCCTCTGTTGCCTTTGCAGCATAAGGGGGAGTGGTTGGAGTGTGGTAAAAATAAGTTTCAACCGTGCATTTTTACCACCCCCAACCACAAATGTAAATGAGGCCTAAGGAAAACAAGCATTCCTTTAATTATACTAATGAATAGTGGTTGCCAAGGGATTACATACTATTGTTTTAGGAAAAATAATTAGCTTTAGAAGTCTGTAAAAAGAAATCAGCTATCAAAATATAAACTGAAAGGGACAACAGAGCGCCAAAAAACATTTCAGTAGGCTGGTAAGATGTGACTTTCACATTACGTTCTACCCAAGGTCCCCAGTGGGTACCTGTGTTTTTTTTTTTTTTTTTTTTTAAGCATGCTTAATATATTCATACTGCAAGATCACCTATCAGTCCCACTACAATAATAAACATCTATTTGAGGTCCACCACCACCTTCAACTCAGTGCAAGTAATAGAATGTCAGTATGCCACCGCATTCTACAGCATTCTGTAATACTGCATTAGCTGTTTTAATAGCAAAAATGTTCATATTATTCCTAAAAAATTTAAAGAGACATTGCTTTGATCTCAAAGTGGTTGTACAGGTCGAATGTTTTTTACCTTTATGCGTTCTCAGCATTAACGTAAAAAGCCTTCTGTGTTCTAATCACCCCCAGCCCCACCGTAAACTTACCGTAGCCCGATCTCAATCCAGCGATGTGCCGAGAGCGGCGTTGCTGCTCTCTCTCGCCTCACTGGCTGAGAGGCAGCAGCGGGTGCCATGGGCTCCCGCTGCTGTCAATCACTGCCTGTGAACAGGGAGCGGGGGACAGGGCTGAGCTGTGCCCTGTTTCTTGATGGGCCCGCGGCTTGTTATTGGGGCACTCGGCAGGAGGGAAGAGCCAGGAGCGCTGGGGGAGGGAGACCGCAGAAAATAAGGGGCAGGGCTGCTCTGTGCAAAACCATTGCACAGAGCAGGCAAGTATAACATGCTTGTTATTTAAAAAAATAAAAACTCTGACTTTACAATCAAGTGGTTCTAAACTCTAAAGCTTTTTACCTTAATGCATTCTGTGTATTAAAGTAAAAAACCTGCCACTGCCTGTTCCCCCCTTCCCCCTTCCCAAACACCTGCCTTAGTTCTCTAATGCCTCGTACACACGCAACGATTATCGGCCGACTTTTGTCCAGAGTGGTGTTTTGCTGGTTGGAATGTGCCTAGACTGCACACGAATTTTCTCGGCCAACAAAAACCAACTTCAGAAGTGATGTCATGTGCTGGTTTACTTTCCGTGTGTTTTTTCTTCTCTGAGCATGCCCAGTCTTGCTCATCAGATTTTTGTCTGCCGAAATCTGTACTGACTGACGGAAAATCGGCCGTTCTGTTGACGGCCAACAAAAATTTTATAGCCTGCACACCAGATTTTGTTCGGCCGAAAAGTCGGAGTCGGTTGTCAAAAGCATCATACTAACAAGCCTACAATCGGCCGATAATTCACGGCCAACTATCGATGCGTGTGTACGAGGCATTACAATGCAGCGTTGTGTCCGGCTGCATCTCTTCTCTTCCCCTTTCCGGCTCTCACAGGATACACTGATAGCAATGGAAGCCATTGACTCATGTTGCTGTCAATCAAATCCTGGACGTGGTCCATAGAACCTGGCGCTGCCAGCTTGTGTGCCCCCATAGCACACAGCTTACTATGGGGGTACACTCAGGGAAGGAGGAGCAGATATCGGTGGCAGAAGACCCCAGAAGAGGAGGTAAGGGACTGCCCCGTGTGATACCATTGCACAGAGCAGGTAAGTATAACTTTTTTTTTTTTTTTTTTTAATAAACAAATTTAAGGTTTACAACTGCATTAATTTATTTTCTACAATTTTTAGGCACTGGATACAACTCTATCAGCGGGATATCCGTGTAAAAATTCTGGTTCATGAAGAGAGTTACCAAAAGCTAGCTGATCGTTTATCAGAGCTTAGACAAACACAAGATTTGCAGATCCTTCAGCAAGCTAAAGTCATTGGAATGACAACCACAGGTTGGTTGGTTTGATCTGCAGATGGACATTACTAGAGAATATGTTTTTTTTTTTTCCCCCATCTGAATTGCTGAACCAATTCATGCTTTATTTCCCTCTTACCAGGTGCTGCCAAATACAGACGTATCCTCCAGGAGGTACAGGCACGGATTGTCATAGTTGAGGAGGCAGCAGAAGTCTTAGAAGCCCATACCATAACCACACTCAGTTCAGCTTGTCAGCACCTCATTCTCATTGGAGACCATCAACAGGTAGAAACTCACAAATTTGCCACAATGCTACTAGTTTTCACTTTACATGTATGTCAGGGAAAACCTATTTTTTTAGGCTTTTGTTAATATTGGGAATGGTTAAAACCCCTTGTTGAGGTACTTTTCACTCTATCTGTTCCTGCCACGAGATTTCCAATCACTTCTTGTCCTGGATTCAATCGTCAAAGGCACCAGTGTACCCCATTTGTAGATCTTCGTACCTCCTGTTCAGCTGACAAATCTAACATTTTGCATTTCCTATTATTTTGTGTCTCATAGACAATGATCCCCGGGATAAATAGAGGAGGTGAATCTCCCCAGTGGGAAAAGAATAGAAATGTGATCTCGGGGGTTTTGAAACTTCAATGCTTTTAGAGATTTTACTAGCTTTACTTTATTTGTAATTAATACATAAATGTTGGGGAAGTTGGATTTGGCATGAGGGATTCAGTATGGTAGCATTTGGCTTGGGTTAAATAGGTTTTGCCACAAATGCTTGCAGTGCTGTCTTTGTATTCAGGTTAATATGAAGAACTACACGACTATTTTATAATTAAAAATTGGAGCAGAAAGTGGCTCTTTTGACGCTGCTCTCCCATTTTCCACCAAACTAACTTCTAACTTTGATGTACATCTGAAGCGCACACACACACTGAGGTTAATTTACTAAAGGCAAATAGACTATGCACTTGCAAGTGCAGTTGCTCCAGAGCCAAGTAAATGAGCTTAATGTGGTTGTAAACCACTAGACGTGTTTTTTTTTTTCTTACCCTGCAAGGTAATGTCATAATGTGTTAGTATGTGTTGCATACTAGCACATTATGTTCATAGGTGTGCGCACAGGGTGTGCCAGGTGTGCCCAGGCACACCCTAATCACCCTGTGTGGCATAGATTCCCCCTGTTTAAACCCCTGATATTTCACCAAAGCCCCCTAACGGGGCTCCCAAAAAATTTGTAAAAACAAAATAAAATTGTAAAAAATTCTCATTGGAGACCATCAGGCTGTGCACACCTATGATTATGTTAAATTTACCTTAAAATTAAGTTGTTTTAGCACCGAGATGTCAGAGCTGCAGCCGCTTCCATCTTTACCCGTCTTGCTTCTGGGTTCACGGACTCCGACTCTGTGACTGGCCAGAGCCATGATGACATCACTCCCCCGCATGTGCGCGGGAGCTGCTGTTTACGGCACAGGGCTCTTGAGGGATGGCCCGGGTGTCCGTTCCTTCAAAGCGCATGCGCCAGTGATGTACAGTAAGTATATCCTAAAGGGTGCCCATTTAAGAGATTTTTACACTACCTAGAGATAAGCCCTATTATAGGCTTACCTATAGGTAAAAGTTAGTGATGAAAGTTAACTTCCACTTTAAGCTTCAATTTGCAAAGAATACCCAATCACGTGTAAGGAAAAAAAATAAAAACAGCACCTTTGCTTGCACATGATTGAATGATGGAAGTCAGTCAGCCTCCCCTCATTTACCAAGCTCTGGAGTAACTGCACTTGCAAAGTGCACAATTCATTTGCCTTTAGTACATCTACCCCACTGTCTCTGCTAGCTCGTATGGACATGATTTTAAATTCGGCAGAAGCAGTCAACAAGTAGATGGAAAAAGCTGGGCTTTTTTTTTTTTTATTCTTTTTAAAAAGCCTCGCATAATCGGAAACAGAACTGTGTATGTATGGACGAGCCCTGTATAAAATGTTTATTTTATTTGTAAAATTAAAGGATAAGTTCACCTTTAGTAATATGTTACATGTTGCACCCATATTTAGGGTGTAACATGTAACATTTTACTAAATCACCTGACTCCACCCCAACCCAATCCCCCATTGTGACAGCAAGTGGGGGATCCTCTCCCCACACCTGCTGTCACAATTCAAAAACAGCACAGCTGTGCAGGGCTCCGCTCAATGGCTGTGTCATTCATTCACAGAGTTCTGTGAATTAATGAACTACAAGTACCGTTGGCCACCGCGGACGATGGCTTGTAGTTCTCAATGGACTACGAGGGTGCTGGTGAGTATTCTGGTAGTTCATTGATCTTCCTGCAACTCAGTAACTGCCAGCCCATATTAGAGGTACAGGCAGACAGCTCTACTGGCAGTCTGCAGGAGCCTGGCATTGCACCTGTGATCTGCTGTTCATGGGTGCAATGCTACAGGCTCCTAAGAAAAAAAATGAATGCACAATTATTTACCTGCAAAAAAAAATGTGCATTTAAAGCGGAGTTCCAGCTACATTTTCAACTTCACATCATGCATATCTATATCCCTTTCTAAACTTGATTTGACTATTTTTTTTAGGTTCCCTTACCTCATTTTTAATGAAAAATAACTTAATGAAAAAACTTCCATTCCTACCACTTCCTCCTTATGCGGTGGCGGCCGCCGACGTCATCTCCTGCTTTGCATTAAATCCTGGGAGATGAGTGTCATCAATCCCAAGAGTCAATGCGCCTGCACCAGTGTCCCTCGTCACTTCCGGTGGAGGCGCGTCATTCTCTACCGATGGATGGAGAACAGCTTCTGGGCATGCGCAGTGACGCGGAACTAGCTGTGGGATGACGCGCCTGCCCCCGAAGTGATGAGGGTATAGCATTCTGGGACTCCCAAAATCCAGGAAGAGGGACACTGTGGCTTCAGCTGCCCACACCGCAGATGGCAGATGGCCGCGCTGGACAAGAACTTCACAGGGTAAGTAATTCATGCTGCATGTACACTAAACTGAGGACAGTTTAGAGGATATAGTTGTTTAAATGCACTAGCCCTGACTATTCTAAGGGTATTTTTTGTAAAAAAAAAATTTGGTCAGAACTCCCCTTTAATATTTTTTTTTTTTTTTAAAGTGAACTTAGCCTTTAAAAATGATGACAGCACAAAAATAGATTATATAAAAATCAAAATACAAAACCATTTTATTTTCCCTTTAAAAAAGAAACGCTAAATTATTATGTCAGCTTGTAAATGGAATATTCTGTACATTCATTGTAGTAACTAGACATCGCCATGTATGAATGTATTTCCTATTGGTTAATATGATGTTTTTTTTATATTCCATCTCAGCTGAGGCCAAGTGCAAATGTTTATGATTTGGCCAAGAACTTTAACCTTGAAGTGTCGCTGTTTGAACGTCTCATAGAGTCAAAACTGCCATATGTGCGTCTAAACTACCAGGTAAGGAAACGGTTATAATGACCATGGCTTTACACATATGATTTTTCTTATAGAACATTGGAGTTTTACATGTTGATGGAACTTACTAGACCCATCAATGTTTCCAAATGTTACTAGCTTCATTCTCCCTCCATAGACTAGGACGGGAGGTGACCGAACTGGGTTCCTAAATGCAGTACAGAAAAGTGAGGTTACTAACCTGGCTCTGTTTTCTGCAGTTGTGTAAACCTCAGAACTGGATGGCCAAAAATAAAAATCCTCTTGACAGGCAAATCATATATGAAATTATATCTATGAGGAAAAAAAGGAAAATATATATTTTATATCACTTTCAATCTGTTTTCATTAGGTTTAATGGACATGAAAAACCGCAAACAGATTAGAAAATACTGAACTGTTTACAAAAAATATGATAGTGTATATGAAATTATTTTTTTTCATTCAATCTAATTCAAAAAAGATTTCTAGAAGTGTGTCATATCAAAAGACACAACAACTAATTAAAATTCTCAGCAAATTAAAAAAAAAATAAAAAAATAAATGTGGGTATGGCCAGGATAACACTGACTCTTGTAAAAGTGGCACATCTGACACATAAAAGTAGCAGTGTATATCAACTCTCTCTCTCTCGTAGCACCACCACCGAATTAACTATCTACGAAGAAGTAAAGTTTGGCAACCAAAAATTGTGCGACTTGTCATGCAACATTGGACATAAAGTCCTTCCTCATGTTTTCCAATGATAACCATTCATATATGTGTGACTTAAAATTGCAACTTCAAAGTAGTTCATGCACTACTTTGGGTCGACCTTTACGCAACTTGAGGGCCATAGACTTCAATGTTAACCCTCAAAAGTTGCATGAAAGCTGTACCTGAATGTTATGCAATGCTTCAGTTGTGCAACAGTTGTCCAATATCACTGGTCAAAGCCAAAGTTGTTTCCAAGTTGCACCCATTCAAAGTTGCGTCATAGTTGCACTCCAAAGCAGACGCACTTTGTACAAGTGTAAATGGGACCTAAGGCTCCGTTCACACTTGTGCGACTTGCAATGCGAATTTGGATCCCAAAGTCACATGACAAGTTGCACCCCATGTTTCCCTATGATAACCATTCATATCTGCAACTTCAAAGTAGTTCCTGCACCACTTTGGTTTGACTTTCATGCATCTTGAGGTCCATAGACCTCAATGTAAACCCTCAAAAGTCACATGAATGTTGCACCTGCATTATATAGATGCGATCTGGATGTGACTTGTGTGGAACCTGTAAAAATAATGCCGGAATGGAAAATAAATGAAAAATACAATGTGGGGTTCCCCCCTCAATGCATACAATGCCCTTCAAAAAAAAAAAAGTTCCCCAAAGTAGACCAATCGTCAATCACAACGCCCACTGCCAACCTGAAAAATAATCCAGCCCCGACGAAGGCTTCTGCTGTCTGAATGCTCTGCCATGTGGATAACTAAGGAGCAGGGCCACCCGGTCCCGCTTGTGACGTCACCAATCAAGCACGTCCTCGGTCTATGACGTAACAATGGGAAAGCCCACTGACAGCTGATGAGTCATCGCTTGTTAAGGATGCGGTGGCCGCATCAAAAAAATGAAGACCAAATGGAGAGAGTATATGTTCACCTGTTCTAATACCCACTCCTTCAAACACCCTCCAGGGTCAATATCTAATTCCTTAACTGTTATGCTGGACCAGAGAGGTCATAGTCATGCAACACTTGCCTGCACAGGTTTTGACTGTGTAGCACCCTCCTAGGTAGGTGCTAGAGAGAGAGAGAGAGAGTATAGTTATGGCTCTTTTCTGCTTACCAGAAAGTTTGCCAGGTAAATCTATATTGTTCTCTGCCTACCAGAAAGCAGGATCTGCTAGTGAGGTCGGCTCATGGTGCTCAGGTGCAGCTCAGTTTGTCTGAAGTGTTTCACACTGGTCCAATAGGGAGGCATATTGGACAGTGGGAGGAAACCTGACAAATGAGTGCTCAGGCATATAGTACAGCCCTGGTGATTGGCAGAGGAACGTGTATGCTCGGATACTGTATAAATGCCAAGGGCACATATGATCGGGGTTCTTTATCTAGGGAGGCTGCCCCTCTTCTGTAGAAGTTTCCATGTGGCCTCAGGTGGCCGGCCCGAGGGCCCGAGAGTTAGAGCGGAACTGAACCTGAAGGTCCTGCAGAGCTGACTGGAAGGGAGACACTGGAAAGGATCTGATTCTGCATACAGTGAGTACAGATCTGTGTCATGGGGCCTGTCCTGAGGAGGCCATCCCTTCAGCTAAAAGAGTCAGTGGACGGGTGTCAGTTAAGGGGATGCTAGAGAGTGTCTTGAAGATAATGTAGTTTCATCAAGTCTGCTGCTGGAGAGAGAGCAAGAAGACTTAACCCCTCCCATACAAGTGGCAGTATGGTTAAAGCAGTGTGACTGCTTCCACAAGTAACCTGGTGAGGCCAAGTGAGAGTTGTCCTTATCTACTGTGAATAGTTAAAGTTGGAGTATCCCGCTATTCCCTTCTCCCATCCATAACCAAAACCCCTGGACTGTTTATTGAGTCATGAGCCATTGGGAGTAAGGATGAATGTGTGAACTGTACCCTAAGTGACTATCTGCAGGTAATCAGAGGAGACCCAAAAAATTATCACATAGTAAGCCCTATGGGGATAGTGCTAAAACACTATCACAAATATTTGACACAGATCACTCCCCTTTTTCAGCCTGAAGGCCTTGTGACTTACTACAAAGTTACAATGCTGTGGTTTGATCACTGGGGGAGAGGAGACTGAGGAAATTCTTAAAAAAGTATACCATTGTTGTATATTGTGATGTCCGGAACTTAGTAATGCAGACTTGACGTGCAGCTATAGTCAACATTTCTTTTTAGTTTTTGATGATGTGGGGAAGGGTTAGAATCCCATTACTGCAATCTGGACATCGTTTTCTTTTACCAAACAGGAAGTCAGGAAAAACGGAAACAATAAAAACTTGACAGGAGATATAGCATACCCATACTGTTTCTGCGCGGCCTATGGGCGGATGACGCCTGCACAAACCTCTCATTGATCCAGCTGGACATCATATGACCTCCTCCTGGATCGCGGAGCCGTGCAGCAGGCGCAATCTGTCACCGGCTGCGTCCACCGGACACAGCTGATAACTAATCACTGTACTGGCACGCTGCCGGGTACCATGTAACATCTTTAACCAATCACAGCACGCCACATGACAGTTGTAAACATTGGATGGGTTCCTTTCAAGCCATTAATTGTATACAATTGTATTGCTAGTTGTGATTGGTCACAGTGATCACAGCCCATCTCCAGACTGGGCCAATCACAGCCCAAGTACTGATATCTTTCCCTGAATAGTACAATGTTACTATGGTGAGAAATACACAAGGCACCTTTAAGTGCAGCAATGACAGTTTATTGTGATACACAAGGGTTAAAAACACTTACAGAAGTTTCCATTCTGGTAAGACATGTAACAGTTGATCCTCTACGCTCAGCATTGTCCTATGTGGATGGGATGAAGGGAGAGAGAGCTGGCTTGCCTGACAAAGGAGCCGCTCTGAAACGCGTTACCGCCCACCACCACCTGACATCGACCGCATGCATTCCAGCATGATTTCCATTAGCCTGGCTGCACCGCTGTCTCTCTGCTCCCGCACATGCCAGCGTTCTCCTGGATACTAGACAGCCCCCTTTCCAGGTCACCCTTATCGGGTTAGAGTTGATCAATCGATCCCCCCCAGATGGGGATCCTAATCTGGGTAGATTCTCCTTATATCAATCAGTGTACCTTAAAAAAGAAGGATCACTGATAGTGCTTATATCTTTCTAACTCCAATTTTATTAATAATAAAAGATGTACTCACATATCCAGGGTGCTAAAGTGCACCAAACTTTAAAAGCATTCCACAATAATAATAAATTGATTTATGATGACAACGGGATCTGAATGGTCAGCCTCTCTGCTTGCTATCTCTCTTATGAGTGTCCGCATCTTCCGTCCGAGTCCCTCCCCTACACGTGACGACACGGGGACCACGTGTCTTCCTCAGGGCTGTACTGCATTGGTGACAGTATGTAATATAAAAAAAAAAATGTAATTTCCAAAAATACATTTTGGCCTAAATTATTGAAGAAAGATCATTTGTTTGCAAAGTTGTATACCAGAAACAAAGAAACTTGTTTTTTTTTTTATACAATTTTTGGTCTTTTTAATTTATTTAGCAAAAAATAAAAAGCCCAGTGGTGATTAAATACTACTAAAAGAAAGCTCTATTTGTGTGAACAAAATGATAAAAATGTAGTTTGGGTACATTGTTGCATGACCGTGCAATTGTCATATAAAGTGTGACAGCGCTGAAAGCTGAAAATTGGCCTGGGCAGGAAGGGGGTAAAAGTGCCCGGTATTGAAGCAGTTAAATAAATACAGATTTCTACTTCGGTCTGTGTTGCTTTTGGAGTCTTTCCCTCGCTTCCCATCTGGGGATGAGGGTGTTCAGGGACAGTGAGTAAGGGAAAAATGTTGTTTGACTCTTATTTGTTTAAAAAGTATAATTTATACTTTTTGACTTTTTGTGCCTGGACTGGTTTACCTAATTATGGTTGACTTTTGAATGTTTATGCCATTTTAGCATCGCATGAGGCCTGAAATCGCTCGATTATTGACTCCTCACATCTATACAGAGCTGGAAAACCACCCATCTGTACTGGAATATGAAAATGTCAAGGTGAGCAATCGTTTTCTTTCTTCTGTGCACAGAAAGTTAACATTTCCAGACAAAAGTTTTAGTAACAGTCCATATTAAAGTACAGCTTCCCCCTGGATGCAAAAAAATATATAATTATATTCTTTAATAGCCACAAATAATATAACAATCAACTTTGTGTCAACCAAATGGCTGTGCAAACCCAGTTATAATCTGGTAAAAGTATCAGTGATATCAGCATTTTGTAGCACAGAGCTGCAGGTCCACCCAGAACAAGCTGCAATAAAAGTGTAGATTGGATACAAGACCAGTCAGCCTGGACAAAAAAGAGAGAAGCAGTGACTGGTTTGTATTAAGCGCAGATCTAAAAAAAATAGACTTCAATTCAAGTAAGAATATGCATGCCTCTTGTGTTGAGGCAATATTTTTCTAAAGCCTGGATTTAAACTTTAAAATGAAAACAAAGGAAAGGTCTAGGTCAGTGGTCTCCAAACTGCAGCCTGGGGCCTGGATGCGGCCCTTTACTTGTCTTTATCTGGCCTTTGGGGCACTATTCCTTCTCCTGACACCAACAATATGGGCATAATTTTTGCCACTGACACCAGCAATGGAACACTATTCCCACTGATACCAATGATGGGCACCCTTCCTCCCAGTGACACCAATGATTGGGTACTATTTCTCCTATTGACACCAACAATAGGGCACTATTCCTCCCACTGACACCAATGATTGAGTACTATATCTCCTACTGACACCAACAATAGGGCACTATTCCTCCCACTGACACCAACGATGGGGCACTATTTCTGCCACAGACACCAATGATGGGGCACTATTCCTCCTACCAACCCCAGTGATGGGGCACTATTCCTCCCACTGACACCAATGATGGGGCACTATTCCTCCCACTGACACCAACGATGGGGCACTATTTCTGCCACAGACACCAATGATGGGGCACTATTCCTCCTACCAACCCCAGTGATGGGGCACTATTCCTCCCACTGACACCAATGATGGGGCACTATTCCTCCCACTGACACCAACGATGGGGCACTATTTCTGCCACAGACACCAATGATGGGGCACTATTCCTCCTACCAACCCCAGTGATGGGGCACTATTCCTCCCACTGACACCAATGATGGGGCACTATTCCTCCCCCTGACACCAATGATGGGGCACTATCCCTCCTACCAACCCCAGTGATGGGGCACTATTGCTCCTACTGACACCAAAAATGAGGCACTTTTCCTCCCATTGACACCAACGATGGGGCACTATTCCTCTCACTACAGATTTTGCATGGTTTACTCCTACTGACACCAGGAAATTTTATACTCCCACTGGCCACAGTCCATCCCCTCTAAAGTCTTGAAGTATAATAAACCTGGCCCCTTGTTTAGAAAGTTTGGAGTTCCTGGTCTAGTTAAAGGATCTAAGAGCAGCAGAAGTGCAGCAATGGAAGCTCACATATTGCCATAGCAAAGATTTACAAATATGAGTGTGCCATGATGATCTTTGAAAAAGCTAGATGACCGGCTGTCTCTGATATTCCAGCCACTGACCTGGAATAAGCATACAACAACCATGTCAATATCATGTCAGAACTTTTATGCACTACTAGCTACATTTGACAAAAAGGAAATAGCATTTTAAGAAGGGGTTACAAGAACAGGTTTATGCATGGCTGCTGTGTGATGCTGCACTTTGAACATTACTCTTAGCCCTATGAAATAACCTCAATGGATTGTTATCCCTAACTTGTAATAACATTTCTTTTTTTCACATTTTAGGGGGTGTCATCCAATCTCTTCTTTGTGAAACACAGTTACTTAGAGCAAGAGATTAAAGATGGGAAGAGTCACCAGAACAAGCATGAAGCTGAGTTTGTGGTGGAGCTCTGCAAGTACTTCCTGAATCAAGAGTACAAGCCGTCTCAGATCACCATCCTCACCACTTACACGGGGCAGCTTTTCTGTCTCCGCAAACTTATGCCGGCCAAAACATTCTCTGGTGTTAAAGTTCATGTTGTGGACAAGTATCAGGGGGAGGAGAATGACATCATTCTACTCTCACTGGTCCGCAGCAACAAAGAAAGAAAAGTGGGTTTCCTTAAGATTGCCAACCGAATATGTGTGGCACTGTCTAGGGCCAAGAAAGGACTGTACTGTATTGGCAACATGGATATGCTGAGTAGTGTGCCTCTCTGGAGCCATATTCTTTGTACTCTGAAACAGGGGGGTCAGGTAGGAGACCACCTTATGCTCTACTGTCAGAATCACCCTGAGACAAAAAATCTTGTAAAATGTGCCACGGATTTTAAGTCCGTACCAGAAGGCGGCTGCAACAAAAAATGTGAATTCCGTCTGGACTGTGGACATGTGTGCGAACGTGTGTGCCATCCATATGACCAAGAGCACAAAGAATACCAATGCAATAAGGACTGCCAGAAAGTGTTATGTGAGGAAGGGCATAGATGCAAAAGTAAATGTTTTGAGCCCTGTGGAGAGTGCATGGTGGAAGTTGAAAAGGTCATACCATTGTGCGGTCATCTGCAGATGGTGCCATGCAGCATCTCTGAAAAGAAGTTCAGATGCACTATGCCTTGTGAAAAGACCTTGTTATGTGGACATCAATGTCAGAAGTCCTGTGGAGATTCTTGTGAAATGCGTTGTCCAAAAGAAATAAGTGCACAGCTAAAATGTGGTCATACTCAACAAATTAAGTGCTGGCAGAAGGAAGACCTAGAATATGGCATGCCAGTGAAATGTAGACAACCTTGCAAATCTACCTTAAGCTGTAGTCACCAGTGCGGTGGTACTTGTGACAGTTGTTTTCAAGGAAGATTTCATATGGGTTGCAGACATCCCTGCAAGGCTGTTTTAGTTTGCTCACATGAATGTCGAGAACCGTGCACAAGGGAATGTCCTCCATGTAGTAGACCATGCCAGAACCGGTGTATCCATAGCCAGTGTAAAAAGAAATGTGGGGAGAACTGTGTGTCTTGCAAGGAGCCCTGTTATTGGAGCTGTCAGCACTATAGCTGTACTCAGCTATGTTCTGAACCCTGTGACCGACCTCCATGCAATGAACCTTGTGACAAGCAGCTCCGTTGTAAACACCCATGCATCGGTTTGTGTGGGGAGCCATGCCCTAAAAAGTGTCGAATATGCGATAAAGATGAAGTCACCGAAATATTCTTTGGATTTGAGGAAGATGAAGATGCATGTTTTGTACAACTGGAGGACTGCGGGCACATTCTTGAGTCTTCAGGTATGGATACTTATATGACAGGACAGAGCGACTCTGAAGAGGGAAGTGCAATTAAACTAAAAGAGTGCCCGAAATGTAAAACTCCCATAAGGAAAAACTTGAGATATGGGACTATAATAAACAAAACCCTAAATGAGATTGAGAAAGTAAAAGAACGGATAATTGGGCCAGCCTCTGAGAGTAATGAAACCAGTATTAGACTCCGAACAAGTCTACAGCAGTTGGTTGATGTAAGAAGAACCTTTCCTGAAGAATATAAAGGATTACAAGAGAAACTGGACAATCCAGGCACACAAATCAGGACTTTGCTTAGCCTGGAAAATATGATGCGGTTCTATGAAAGGCTAGCAAAACTGTCAATGAACATTAGTAAGGTTGAGGTTGAAGAGCAGTATGATTTAGAGAATCGTTTACAGCAGATTAAGAAATGGCTGGAGAAGCCCCGTTCATTCCTCTCAGAACAAGAGTTATCCGATCTGCAGACCGAAGTGGCACGCTTCACTTACCTTCTTCAACTCCTTGTGAAATGTAAAGAAGCCAAGGTGAGGATCACACCAAACCTCCAAAAGGAGATACAATTTCTAAGGGATATATTGGAAAGCAATGAACAATTTACCAAAGAGAATGAAACCCTTGTGAAAACAAAATTAAAGGAGCTGGATAAAAGTCTTCCAAATACAGGACTTGGCATAACAGATGATGAACGTGTGATGATTGTGCAGGCCATGGGTCTTTTGAAAGGACATTGGTTTAAATGTCCAAACAACCATATATATTGTATCACAGAATGTGGTGGAGCAATGGAGCAGTCCCAATGTCCAGAATGCAAAGAAGGGATTGGTGGAACAAACCACTCGCTTTTATCAACAAACACGCTGGCTACTGAAATGGATGGAGCTCAACATGCAGCTTGGTCAGACCTGGCAAACAATATGATGAATTTCCAGAACCTTTTAGACTAACTTCATTCATAAAAAGGAGGCACTAACTGAATGTAAATCAGTTGAATGAAATTAAAGTAGAAATCCAATGAAAACCTTTTTGTATAAAGTATGGAAAGGTTAGAAAGGTTAGAACCTGCTGTAGGTCAGGTTTTTTTTTTATGGTGTCTGTTTTCCCCATGTGTAGTCACCAGGACAAAGTAATGGCGAATCACCCAAAGGGAAATACAGCAGTAAGAAAAATCTGACAGATCCAAACACTCCATGCTTTAGACCCGGTTCACACTAGCGCGACTTGTCAGGCGACTTGGTCGCCTGACAAGTCGCGGTGGGTCGTCTGCCATAGATTAGCACAGGACCCATTCTAATAGGAGCGACACAAGTCGCTACGACTTAGAAAAAGGGTCCTGTACTACTTTGGGGCTACCTGGAGGCGACCTGCATAGACTTCAATGATATGGTCGCCCCGGCAAGTAGCGTCGCCCCTATGTGAACAGGGACTTATTCCAAACTTAACTGGCTGACATTTCATTTTAAACAAGAGTTTTGGCCAAATATGTAAGTAAATTTAGTCAAAGATTCAAACCTTTTTGTAAATATTGATCATGTGTAATTGGTTTGGAACCTTGTTATATATTTAAAAAGAATCATGTTGCAGCTGAAATTTCAAATAGACAGTCAACGTATCTGACTTGGCTGCTGGGAAGGTAGCAGACATGTTTGACATAATATATGTACTGTCTGATTAACTATGACATTTCATGTGTGATTTACTGCTGGAGGAAATGTTCAGGCAGCACTTGTAGGAGGCAGATGAGTGACAAAGAACTACAAGCTCTGATTATCCCTGGCCCTGGCAATAGAATGCTATATGTCAATAGAGAGATGTGGAAAATGTTTGCTATTTTTAACATTGTTTAAAAATCTTAGGTGTAGCAAATTATCACTGGAAATGTATTAATATAAATGAATTGCCAACATTGTGACTAATGCAGTCATTTTTATAAATAAAGCTTTATATATGAAATTCTCTGTAGTACTGGACTACATACAGTAAACATATTCTTCTCATTGTGTTTCTGTTTTATTTTCCTTCTCTAGCTTTGGCTAGGTTTGCATAATTGCGTTTCTGTGCAAATGCGTTTGTGTGGGCACAGCAGCCTATTCATTTGAATGGGCTGCTGTACCTATGGGGAATGCAGGTAAAAAGCCCCAGGCCCTTTTTCTAAAGTGCACCCACAGGGCAGCTTCCTGTAGCACCAAGTGGCTTTCCTACATCCAAAAATTTGCTGCATTTTCAGATGCACTGGGGTGCCATTAAGAATTTGTTTCACCCCCACACGCTTGCTAAAGAGCAGTGCATTTGGCTGTGGGTGCCTGCCGGGTAAGCATGCAATTTACACACGTTCCCGGACCCGTATATGCGTGAACCTAGGCTTAGAAAAGGTAAATACATGAATAATACTTATCTTATCTGCAAGGTAGTTTATATTCATTTAAACTGTTCTTTTAATCTCTCCTACACTGTGTAATTGCTTTTTTAAAATGATGCCTGTAAATACATTGTGTTTGATCTTTTATGGCCAGTCACGGCTCCTCTATTCCTCCGATCTATGGGCTGCAGGGGGAGGGGCTGAGTTTCCCCTTCGAGGTCAGCCAGGAAGGTCACATGACCACTGTGACTGGCCAGAAGAGATCAAAGATAAGGTATTTGCAAGCTTTATTTTACAAAAACATTTACACAGTGTAGGAGAGATTAGTATAACAGAGGAGCTGGCCATAATTTTTCTTTACTTTTACTGCCAGCTACTAATAGCGGCGGCGGGCGGCGGTGGGGGGAGGGGGGGCTGAGAGGAGGAAAGACACACACAGAAGCTGACAGGCAGGGAGGGAAAGAGGAGAGCAGTGGGATGATGGAGGCACGTAAACTGACCATGGTAATCGGGGATCAGCAGCCATGATTATTGTGGTCAGCACACAGAGGGGGACACAGAAACAGGCAGGATCAATCAGGTTTTTTACAGCTTAGAAAGGGCCAGATTCAAAAGCACAAGCACTATGCTGTGTAATCTGCTATAAGAAAAAAGGAGCTCTCTCT
This sequence comes from Pelophylax lessonae, assembly GCF_965119305.1. Lineage (NCBI taxonomy): Eukaryota > Metazoa > Chordata > Amphibia > Anura > Ranidae > Pelophylax > Pelophylax lessonae. The sequence continues at coordinate 55,214,205 of NC_138778.1, read as the reverse complement.
CTTTTTTTTTTTTTAGGGTTACAACCACTTTAATGTTAGTACCGTGCATCCAGAAAGTATTCACAGCGCTTCACTTTTTTCACATTTTGTTATGTTACAGCCTTATTCCAAAATTTAATACATTCATTATTTTCTTCCAAATTCTACAAACAATACCCCAACCTGAAAGAAGTTTGTTTGAAATCTTTGCACATAACTATTCACAGCCTTTGCTCAATTGTTTGTGGAAGCACCTTTGGCATCAATTACAGCCTCAGGTATTTTTGGGTACGATGCTTCCAGCTTGGCACACCTATTTTTGGGCCATTCTCCCATTTTTTTTTGCAGGACCTCTCAAGCTCCATCAGGTTGGTTGGGGAGCGTCGGTGCACAGCCATTTTCAGATCTCTAGAGATGCTCAATCGGGTTCAAGTCTGGGCTCTGGCTGGGCCACTCAAGGACATTCAGATTGTCCCAGAGCCACTCCTTTGTTATCTTGGCTGTGTGGTAAGGGTCATTGTCCTGTTAGAAGATGAACCTTTGCCCCAGCCTGAGATCCAGAGTGCTCTGGAGCAGGTTTTCATCAAGGATGTCTCTGTACATCCTTGATGAAATCCTGGACTTTCCCTTAATCCTGACTAGTCTCCCAGTTTCTGCCACTGAAAAACACCCCCACAGCATGATGCTGCCACCACCATGCTTCACTGTAGGGATGGTATTGGCCAGGTGATGAGTGGTGCTTGGTTTCCTCCAAACATAACGCTTGCCATTCAGGCCAAAGAGTTCAATCTTTGTTTCATCAGACCAGAGAATTTTGTTTCTCATGGTTTGAGAGTCCTTCAACTGTCTTTTGGTAAACTCCAGGCGAGCTTTCATATGCCTTTTACTGAGGAGTGGCTTTCGTCTGGCCACTAGACTATACAAGCCTAATTGGTGGAGTGCTGCAGAGATAGTTGTTCTTCTGGAAGGTCCTCCTCTTTCCACAGAGAAATGCTGGAGCTCTGTCAGAATGACCATCGGGTTCTTGGTCTTGGCCATGACTAAGGCCCTTCTCCCCTGATTGCTCAGTTTGGCCGGGTGGCCCTCTGTAGGAAGAGTCCTGGTAGTTCCAAACTTCTTTTGGCTTTAGGTGTGTAATAAGATGTGCAGTGATTGCATTCTAAGGCAGGCCATAGATGATGCAATTTTCTTTCCTGCAACCGCAGGCTGCGCGAAAGAAAAGTGCTTATTGCGCGGGGAACACAGTGATTATTATTGGCTATAACCGCTGGCAAAAATCTACGTGCTGGTTGTACCCAAGTCCATTGATGGATCGACTTGGGTGCAATCAGCCACCCCATAGATGGTTTGAATCTCGGCAAGTCCTTGCTGAACTGGCTGAGATTCAAACCATCTATGGCTGGCTTTAAACTAAAGGCCCGTACACACGTACCGATCGTCGGCCGAAAAGCTTCGGCCGACGACCGATCTGCCGATTGTAGGCTTGTTAGTATGATGCCTCCGACAGCCGACAGCGCACATTCGGCCGAAAAGAATCTGTCATGCAAGCATTAAAATTTTTGTATGCCGACACCAGAGCGGCCGATTGTTCGCCAGTCAGTACAGATTTCGGCCGACAGACCGCAGATTTGCAAGACTGGGCATGCTCAGAAAAGGAAAAACACAGGGAAAGTTAACCATTACATGACATCACTTCTGCAGTCGGCTGTAGTCGGCGGACAAAATTCTTGTGCAGTCTTTTGCACTTTTCAACAGACACCGACAGCCCTGGACAAAAGACGGCCGATCGTTCGGCCGACGATCGGTACGTGTGTACGGGGCTTAAGCCTGTAAAAATGTGTGTATGAACTGAAAAAATTTTACATGTCTACCCTCTATTTGCCAATTCTCATAATTAGTAAGGAAAATGACAACTTTTCTGGGTTTGGGCGCATATTTCAAAAGCTGTGAACGAGAAATTCACCAAACATTACCTGGTGGTGAATCCTTCACTATTTATTAAAACAAATTTACTGGGAAGGTTCACTTGCAGTCAATGTATAGTGAGTGTCACATTCATTGCTTTGTAAATATGCCTTTTTTAAGCTAAACTTCAATCTTCAGTCTTGCACAGTTGTACAGGCTCCTCCCCTGAACTGAAAATACTTACTGTCAGCTTTTCACAATGTGCATTAGAAGTTGCAGTAAGTTAGAGAGAGCACGTGTCACTAACTGGCTGGCTTATGTCCAGCATCATCTTGCTGTTTCCTTCCCAGTTTACAATACATTGTCTCACATTTTCATTCACAGGATTTCAGCTATTTCATGGAGGCTCAACATCAGATGTTGGTGTTACTTAGGGTGGTCTGCATGCAAATGCGGCCTGCCTAGGAATGCCCACTGCACTGGACTGACCTTTACCCATCCACCCATTTTAATATTTGCACACCACTGGGTCTAAAATGAGATACGTAATGAAAAAAGAAAGGTTTTGTTTGAAAAATACATTAGCATGTTGATAAGAGGGGTAAACGAAACCAGGGAATGCAAAATTTAGGCAGATTAAACTTCAACTTTAAAAAGGACACTTTAAAGGGGTTGTAAACCTCAGACATGAAATCTGAACAAAGCATCTCCCTCTATAGTGTGTACTTGTCATTTCTGTCTGCTGTCTCATTCCTCTGCTATCAGCATGAATCACAGTTTTCCTGCCACCAAGAGTAAAATGGTGACAGGGGAGGGACCTCCAGCTGACTAACACCCTCAATTCTGTTCCTGTGTGCAGGGGTTGTGTGTGTCTTCCCTCCAATTAGCTTCCAGAGCTCTCCTCACTGAGCTCTGCAGTATGTAACCTTAGCCCCCCCACCTTTTTCTGTACTCTCAGACAAGCTTATAAATTCTGCACTTTGAACAGATGTAGAGAAGAGAAGACTGCAGATAAACAGGCACAACATATGTAGGATGATTTGTTTAATCTGTGTATTACCTGAAGCCATTCACTTCTCTGGGTATAGGTAAGGGATTACGACCACTTTAAATCTCAAATAGGCTTTACTTGTTAGTCTCATGTAAAAACTGGATTTTTCTTACATCTTACCTGTAAAATCAATTTTCTGGAGTACATCACGGGACACAGAGAAGCCATAAAAATTACTATCTGGGTTATACACCACCTATAGGTGAATGGACACTGGCAACTAAAAAGACAGAAAGTCCCCCTCTATAACCCCCCCCCCCCATACAGGAATTACCTCAGTTTTGTAGCAAGCAATAAACTTCCCAGACAAGAGGGGATGGACCTCTGTGTCCCGTCATGTACTCCAAGAAATGGATTTCACAGGTAAGATGTAGGAAAAATCCAATTTTTCTTTATCGTACATCACGGAACTCAGAGCAGCCATAACAATTACTATCTGCGACATCCCAAAGCAATGCACTTGAGTGGAGGGGGACACTGAATATGACAACCGCCATTGGACTGAAAGGATCTACATAGCTGCCTGCAGCACACTGCGGCCAAAAGCAGAATCCTCGAGCCCTAACATCCACCTGATAAAATCTAGTGAATGTATGTACGGAAGACCATGTAACGGCCCTGCAAATCTGAACCATAGAAGCTTAATGGCGAACTGCCCATAACGCACCTACGCTTCTGGAAGAGTGTGCCTTTACACCAAAGGGTGGGGCCTTCCCCTTTAAACCATACACCTGGACAATAACCTGGGAATCCATTGGGAGATTGTTGACCTAGATGCTGCCTGCCCTTTTCTGGGCCCTTCTGGCACCACGAACAAAGAATTGGTCTTCCGAATCTGAGCTGACATTTTCAAATAGACTCTGAATGCACGTACTACAGTGAGAGAATGTAACAACTTTTCCTCTGTTGTTTGATGATTTGGAAAGAAGGAAGGCAGTGTGATGTCTTGATTCAAATGAAAACCGGACACCACCTTGGGCAAAAACCCTGGGTGTGGACGCAGAATCACCCTATCTTGGTGTCAGATCAAAAATGGCTCCTTACAAGAAAGAGACGCTAAATCTGACACCCTTCTAGCTGATGTTACTGCGACCAAAAAGACTAACCAGAGGAATATGCCTAATGGGCTAAAGTTTTTTTTCTGTAGGCCCGCCAGAACTAAATTTAATTCCAAAGGACACGAAGATCGATAAGGCTGAAATTTGACCCTTACTTTTGCCTAAGGCCAGCTTCATTTCTACTCCTACTTGCAAAAAAGCTAGAATTTTCCTGATTATATATTTACGGTGATGCCACTTCCTGGCCTCACACCAGGAAATGTAAGACCTCCAGAATCTGTAATAAATGTTCCTAGAGACTGGTTTCCTAGCATTTATTACGGTAGAGAATGCAGGACCAGATATACCCCGCTCCCTCAAAATCTTGGCTTTAATAGCCAAACTGTCAAATTTAGAGACTGTAAAGCAGGTTGGAAAATCGGACCCTGAGAAAGCAAGTCCAGACGTAGCGGGAGGACCTATGGGCTTCCCATAGACAACTTTACAATTTGCATGTACCGAGTCCTACTGGGCCAATGGAGCCACCAATATTACTGGCTTTCCTTCTTCCTGAATCCTGCGCAGAAGTCGTGGCAACAGCTGGACAGGGGGAAAGGCAGGAAAAACTGATCCCATGGAATCTCCAAGGCATCCACTCTGACTGCGAGCGGATCCCTGGTCCTGGACACAAATCTGTCCAACTTGTTGTTGAACCTGGATGCCAACAGTCCGCCTGCCAATTCTCTATTCCCAGAATAAATTCTGCTGACAGGAATGGCACAAATTTCTCACCCAGGATAGGATATGACCCACCTCCTACTGGGCTGACTGACTCCCGGTGCCCCCTGATGGTTGATGTAGGCCACAGCCGTGGCATTGTCGGATTGGACCCTGACGGGGCTACCCCATAGTCTGGTAGTCCAGAACCTTAGAGCCGAGCAAACTGCTTGAATTTCCAAGATATTGATGTGCAAGCTCCTTTCTAACCAGGACCATTTCCCTTGGACAGTGGCTTCCTCTAGAACTCTTCCCTAGCCAGAGAGACTGGCATCTGTGGTCACCACCTTCCAGACCACTGGTAGAAAGGACTTCCCTATCTCCAAATTCCTGGTTACCAACCAAGACTCTGACGCACCCTTGGTGACAGAGACATGTGACAATCTAGGGCCTGGATCTTTTTGCTCCAGGCTGACAGAATGTTGTTTTGTAATGGTCTGCCATTGAATTGGGCATAGGGAACTACTTTGAATGAAGACACCATCTTCCCTAGCAACTTCATGCAAAGACGCACAGAAGGATACTTTTTTCCTCTTACGATACGGACAAGATCCTGCTTCCGGCTTTTTGGACGACAAAAACACTTTTGCCTGTACTCTGCCCACAAGGAGACCCAGATACTCTAGACAAGGGGTCTTCAAACTATGGCCCTCCAGCTGTTCGGGAACTACAATTCTCATCATGCCTAGTCATGTCTGTGAATGTCAGAGTTTTACAATGCCTCATGGGATGTGTATTTCCACAACAGCTGGAGGGCCGTAGTTTGAGGATCCCTGCTCTAGACTAAGAACTGAACTGCCCGGAACACATTCTGGCTTACAGTAGAAGCCGACTGATTTATGAGCAATATATCGTTTAGGTAACCTACAACTGTTATCCCCTGAGATCTTAGAATTGCCAATACTGGAGCTAGGGTTTTTGTGAACACTCATGGAATCGTGGCTAACCCAAAGGGCAAAGCCACAAACTGAAAATGGCAGTCTTCCACCGCAAACAGCAGAAACCTTTGATGGGTCTGGAAAATTGGCACATGTAGGCAGGGCTGCTGTTAGAAATCGCGGGGCCCCGTACAGACTACCTGGCAGGGCCTCCCCAAGAAAATATTAAAGATATATTTAGCTAAAATTCCAACAAAATCACTATTAGCAGACACAAATATAACATAACTCGCATAATTCCTGCTAAATCTAAAAAACAAACTATGTTAAATAAAAAAGAACAGATGAGAAAAAAATACAGGCTGGGCAGTTGGAGCTCAGTGATCAGAGAGACAGAGAGAGAGAAACAAAGTTACAATTTACAAATAAACTCCTGAGCAGAGATAAGTGCTGGGAGGGGGGCCCACACAAGGGAGGGGGATTAGTGAGGGACAACTGTCTCTTTCTCAACAGATAAAAGCTGATAGCAGGGAGAGGGACAGATCAGATTCAGGTGCTGGAGGAAGATTTCTGTATTTGTTGTCCATCACTAATCCCCCTCTCTGTGTGGGCCCCTACAAGAGGGCTGGTGGCCCCCCCTATCAGCGGCCCTGCATGTAGGTATGCATCTTTGATGTCTATGGATGACAGAAATTCTCCTCCTAGCAGAGAAGCAATGATTGAGCAAATTGACTCAATTCTAAACGTGCGAATGTTTAAAAACTGGTTCAGGGCTTTGAGATCCAGAATAGGTCTCGCATCTCCGTTTGGTTTGGGGACTACAAAAAGATTTGAGTAGAAGCCTCTTAATTTCTCGTCGTCCGGAACTTCTGTAATCACTGCTTGTGATTTCAGATGGTCTAGAGCCTGAAAAAAAAGGATTTTCTCTTTTATGGATCTGCGGGTATGTTGGTCCTTAAAAATCAAGGATGAGGAAACACCCGGAATTCTATTTTGTACTCCTGCGAGACTGTGAAAACAACCCAGCTGTCCTGAATCACTTCTAGCCTGGCATCCGAGAGCTGTAGTAGTCTTCCCCCCACCCGACTGAGTGGGGGCGCCCCTTCATAAGGTAGATTTAGGGCTAGGCTTGATAGGCCTCTCGGCCCAGGGTTTCATCTGCCCTTGCCTTGGAAGTTTTTCTCTAGATCCAGATGGCTGAGGCTGTCAAAACTGCCTAGGATTAGAAACATTGAGTACTTGAGCGTTAGACACCTTAAAAGAAGGACGTTTACTCCTCCTCTTAACTGGTAGAAGCGCACTCTTCCCCCCTGAAATCTTTTGGATATATTTATCCAGATTTTCACCAAATAGGCGTTCCCCATGAAAGCGAAAACCAGCTAGTAACTTCTTACAAGGTAATTCCGCAGACCAATTCTTTAACCACAGAATTCTGCGCATCTGTACTGACAGAAGAGCAAACCGTGACACCTGCTGTATGCTTAAGAGCATCTACTGCAAAACCCGAGGCAAGTCTGCAAATCTTCAGCAGACTCCCCCTGAGCAGGAATACTCTTGACTACCCTCTTATTACGGTCTTTCAAAGACTGACAAACTCCTATAACTGCCACTGCTGGTTGTATCGCAGACCCAGCAATAGCAAAAAAAGCTTTTAGTAAAAATTCCAATTTCTTATCTGCTGGATCTTTAAAAACCTGGGCAATGTCTACAGGACAGGTTAAATTTCTATTTACAGAAGAAAAAGCAGCATCAACCGTAGGCATACTCCACTTCTTTGTGAATTTTTCCTCCATAGGATACAACAGAGAAAAACTTTTAACAGGAACAAAGACCCTGTCAGGGCGATCCCAATCAGCATACACTATCTGCTCTAAAAGCGGATTTAAGCGAAAAGTCCGAGAGTTCTGCGGAGGACGTAATGAGCCTAATGAAGAAAGAGAGACTTCAGAAATCTCTAAGGGAGTTAATTTAAATCCAGGACTGACCATTTCAGTGAGAGACTGAATTAACAATCTTTGAGATTGAGAGGCTGAAAATGGCTCTTCAGACCCTGACTCCCCAGAAGTGGAATCCTCAGCTTGACCTTCTTCTAGGTCATTTACAGCTTCTACTTCCATGTCCTCTGCCCAATCCTGTACTAAAACGGGTGGCTCAGATGAGGGGGATCTATAACTTTAATATAATGTGAAGAGATGGATCCAACATAACATAGTGATGAAAAACTATTGTGCAGCAAATCCCAACACCAATGAAGGGAAATAAGATTGCGCTCACCAGATGAATGGGACCCAATTACCGTATAGTAAAAAGGGTCAAACAGGCTTGTGTAAGGATGGATGGTCCAATTGGATCTCACCGACCAGGATAAGAAGCGTAACGAACTCCAAAACTTGATCAGTCGGAGGGTCCACTCCCACAAGTTGGATGGTGAATATAAAGATAAAATAGGGGGGACATAGCGTAATATTGCTAAAAACAGGTTTATTTTTAAAGGCTGATAAACTTACAAACATCCGTGAAGGAAAAGCATGTATATAAAAAAACAGCTGGGCTGACTTAGTCCTCTTTACATGTTTCGGCAAAGGTGCCTTTTTCAAAAGATAATGTCAGTCAATACGCTTGTCCTATATATAGACTTGTGGATGTTTAATGGGAATTGATGGGTGGAGCAGGCTGTGGAACGCATCCCGACCGGAAATGGGGCCGGCGTGCGTTCCAGGACTCATTCTAAATGACCGCCAAATGAAAAGAATAATTAGGGCATCACTTCCTGTAATAATAAGGAAGTAGAACCTTTAATCTACAAGCGGGAGGAGTCCGGGGTCCGAGGAGCGGTTACCAAGCCTCGCTCTGAGAGCGAGGCGAAGCGCTCCGACGTCACATCCGGGACTCAGCGGAAGTGACGTCAGTGGAGCGCAAACATCCGGAATAGCGGAACCACGGATCCACCGCTCTGTCCTCCGAGATAGCAAGCTCAATTAGGCGCAATAAGCTTGGCTGCAGTTGTATTGCTCCGACTGATCAAGTTTTGGAGTTCGTTACGCTTCTTATTCTGGTCGGTGAGATCCAATTGGACCATCCATCCTTACACAAGCCTGTTTGACCCTTTTTACTATACGGTAATTGGGTCCCATTCATCTGGTGAGCGCAATCTTATTTCCCTTCATTGGTGTTGGGATTTGCTGCACAACAGTTTTTCATCACTATGTTATGTTGGATCCATCTCTTCACATTATATTTTTGATTCATTGGACTCTTATGTTGTCGGACATTATTTCATTTTTAGCGCTACACATATTTTGTTTTTATTTTTGTTATTTCACTTTGTGGTACAGTGATTCGGTGTTAGCTGCTTCACCATATTTTTAGTTAGCGCAATATTTCTTTTCATTTTTTGGATCTATAACGTTTCCTCCCTCTTTGTGATACTGAAGCAATTATGCCAGCAATCTTTCCCTCAATGCTGGCTAAAGCTGATGCAAAATCGTCCTTAATGATGTAGGCTGAGATAGAAGCACTAGATGTAGTTACTAGGCCTGACAACTGTAATGGCCCAGATTGGACAGTCTTCTGTAGTGTAGTGTAGATGTGTAGTGTAGATGTAGTTACTATGCCTGACAACTGTAATGGCCCAGATTGGCACACTCGATGCATCACGGAAACACCCCAGGCTTAACGTGCACGCTCGTGCATGATTGTAAATATTGCCGTACCTGCGTGTGCCCCTGCAGCCATATACCGCAGCAGAGAACTGCCACTGAAGGTAAAAGTTGATACACGGGCTGGGTATATTAGTCCCCTGCCCACCAGGCTTCAGGAGGGTTGGCTGTGCAAACACTGTGAGGATCAAGGTATGCATACCACAGCAGAATAAACATCACTGCCCTCTAGTGGAGACATAAATCATGGCACCCGGTATCTGTTAAATATCATATAGGTAACAGTGCATCTCATTTAAAGTAACCTTACTTACCAATCCCACTAGAATCCAACCTTCACCCATCACAGCGGGTTCTGTCATGTGTGGACCTTCAAGGAACGGGTCCCCCTATAATCTTGGGGCCACTTCCTTGGACCTGTAGGGTTGGGGTCGCATTAAAGGCAACACCTTGCAGTCTTCTATCTACCGAGGCTCAGGTACCATCTATTTTAGTCTTACACTTTCGGATGGATCCAATTGCCAAGCCCCTTGAATCCTGCAGGGCATCTTTATCCGGGACCATAGCATAAATTTAAAATATGGAGAGCTTCTTCAACCATGACCATCCCCTCTAAGACAATGGCGAAAAAACTGAGGTACTTCCTGTATGAGAGGGGTTATATAGAGGGGAACTTTCTGTCTTTTTAGTTGCCAGTGTCCATTCACCTATAGGTGGCGTATAACCCAGATAATAATTATTATGGCTGCTCTGTGCTCTATGTGTAATTTTTAACAATTTCCAAGCTGAATTTTTTATTAAAATAATACCTGGTGATTCTGCAATTAAAGTACTTGTTCAGGAGTATTCTGGTGTAGGGTGTGATGCTTTGTCCTTGTCTCCCAATCATGTGCATTATCATACTGTCACATGCTTTCTTAATGAAGGCTACAAGTGGCCTTGTTGATGTATTGCACATTTCCGCCATCAGGATTCCCATCTTCTTTTCCAATGATTTTTATTTACAGTGGAAATGATCAAAATCAACACATTCTATTTGTAATAGAACTATACCATATCATAGCTACTGTCCACAGCCATCCTTGCCTGAGGGGCCTAGGTGAAGACATAAAAAAATGCAGTGAGTGCAATGGTAAACATGATCTGTACACTATAGGCATAGTAACTTAAGGGGGGGTTGATAGGGAAGTTCTGCAAGGTAAATTCTGCATAGATGAACCAAATTTGCCTACGTCAATCCAAAGAACACCACATTTCCAAGCGTGGGCCAAGTTAAAGGCAACCTCGAAGCCCATTCTTAAACGTACAGAAAAAAAGAAAAGAGTCTGGTTCAAAATTGGAAATTATAGAAGAATTGTAATTAAAGAAAAGGATAAAGAAGAGAGGAAGAAAGAAGATTTACCACTGATCCCCACGCTCCAGACCACCAGGATTCCCATCTTAAGAAATGACGTGCATGCAGCTAGACAGGAAGTGGCTGCAAAGAGACTGAAAAAGAAGGTGAAAACAGTATTTTTACAGTCATTATACAAAGATAATGAAACACTTTCAATTGTATATTTAACAGAACAAATATGAGAAGCCCATTGTTACAAGCACAAAGTATATATGCAAAGCACACAGTCTTGCCACAACCACAATTACATGGATCAAAAAAATTCATATACAAAAATGGTCAGCTAATCCAACTCTTGTTTGCTTTATAGCTTTAAAAAAAATAGTAAATGTAAGGATTTAAAGGTGCGCTGAAAATGTTTAGTGCACTTTAACACTTGACAAATAGTACATTTTTACATTTACCTTTTAGACTAGGGAATGGTTAAAACCACAAAAAAAATTTTTGTCACCCAATTGATGGATAATCTTTACTTTTGAGTCTGTAGACACAGCAGAAAGTAAAGCAAGCCATAGGGTATACAATTTTTTTTTTAGGAAAGAAATTTGCTTGATTTCCCCATTAACACTGACCGCCACCCGCCGCGCTATTGTGTTCTTCTAGCAGTAATTGGGGGGGGGGGGGGGGGGGGGCGTAGGAAGCCTTCCTGGCCAGCAGAATATGATGATTACTGATAACAGATATAAGCACTGCCAGTACAGTAATAACATGTAGAAAAATTTGACTGGTTGTACTAAAGTCCATTGATGTATCAACTTGAGTACAATCAGCCAGCCTATACATGGATTGAAATTTGGCAGGTCCCTGCTGAAGCGGCTGAATTTTGGTCTCTGTATAGCTGGCGAGAAAGTAGAATGTAGTCACCGTTGGACGAAAAGTGTCCCCATTGGACGATTTCCCCTCTAGTCCTGTTCTGGTGGCAACAATTTTGGATTTCCTATCATCTTCTATCCTGATGATAATGGTTGCAAGGACAAATGGAGAGGCGGAATCTCCCGAATGGAGTGAAACTTGATAGGAATTCTACCTCCTCATTCAGCTATTTAAAACAAAACAAAAAAAAAATGTGGCTTCATACACTTTAAGGGGCCATTCATCTCACTGTGCTCCAGTATTGCGTGTTACATGCATTGGTGTACCCTCACAACATACCTCAATGTGCAATAATGCACTTCTGTGCCTTGTTGTGTGCTATGCTAGCACAAATGCAGCAGTTCAATATTTCTGGAATGTTGTGGTGCATTAGGCAGCCTACTCAAATGCAAAGGTTGCCTAAATGCAACATAGCTTAATACATGTATGACATAAAGTGCAGTAATTTGCATGCATTAAACATCGCACTGGACTTCCCTGGAGTGAACGAACCCTAGAACCAACTGAACCCTCAGGTACTTTACTTGTGAAGAATAAGGTATTTTTATTTTTCAGACTGCTGTGTTCATAATTAGCAAAATGGCTGACAGTGAAATAGTATTCTCTCATTATATAGATTAATAGTGTCATCTAATGCTAGTAAAGACTATAAATATGCAAGATAACATCAATGTTTTAGGATCAAAAATGATTTCTCAACAAAACAAAAAACCTCCTGTGCATGAGTGTGTTGGTGATCTGGCACCAATTGTTCAAATACATCCACTTTTCAACTGGAAATATGGACGCACCACGCTTTGTTGCCCTCATAGGGCTGGGGGAGCCCCAATAGTGTTCTGCAAAAACAGAGAGAGGGTGCACCAGCCTAGTGTATTATCCCAATGGAAAATTTATTGTAAGTAAGAAAAAAAATAAATCTACTCACAAACACCATATCAGGCAAAGCTCATTAATATATTTGAATTAGTCGGTCCACTCCATGTGCTCCTGGGCTTGGGAGGACACATCTGGATCAAAACTGGCTTACACATTTCGAGGGTAGTACTGATTTCCTCAGTGACAAACTGGCTTACACGTTTCGAGAGTAGTACCCTCCTCCTCAGTGCCAAACTAAGGAAGAGGGTACTGCCCTCAAAACACGTACGTTTGGATCCAGGTGGTGTCCTCCTAAGCCCAGGAGAACATGGAGTGGACCAAGTAACTCTAATATTTTGGACATGCTAGTCCAAATCATTTGGTGGAGGGGGGATTATGGTGTGGGGTTGTTTTTTAGGGGTGGGCCCTTTAGAACTCTTAAGGTGTCAGCATACCAAGACATTTTGGACAATTTCATGCTTCCAACTTTGTGGCAACAGTTTGGGGATGGCCCCCACCTGTTCCAAAATGACTGTGCACCAGTGCACAAAGCAAGGTCCATAAAGACATGGATGAGCGAATTTGGGGGTGGAGGAACTTGACAGTCCTGATCTCAACCCGACAGAACACCTTTGGGATGAATTAGAGCGGAGACTGTGAGCCAGGCCACATCAATGCCTGACTTCATAAACACGCTTCTGGAAGAATGGTCAAACATTCCCATAGACACACTCCTAAACCTTGTGAACAGCCTTCCCAGAAGAGTTGAAGCTGTTATAGCTGCACAGGGTGGGCCAACCCAATACTAAACCCTACGGACTAGGACTGAGATGCCATCAAACATTATGCGTGTAAAGGCAGGCGTCCCAATACTTTTTACAATACACTGTATGTATCATAGAATCCAAGAAAATAAATGTGTGGGGATCTTCACAGGGTACATTTACAAACTTCAAGATTGTTCAGAATATTAGGAGTAGGCAAGAAATAATTGAAATACAATGTGGAAATAAATATATGATTTTACTTTTTGACCATAGATACGCTTTAAGGCCAGCCCCCTTATATCTTGTTGACTAACACTGAGATTCGATATTGAATATCTATATCAATCATGTATTTTACCAGATATACTGTATGTATAAACTTTTCTAGATTTTCAGCTTCCAATGTCCAAAGGATGGGCCAACTCAATATTGAACCCTATGGACTAAAGCTGGATACACACTATCCAACTTTTGTGGTTAGATTTCCTTCAGATTTACCTTTTCTATGTAGTGCAAGGGCCTGCCAGTTTGCATACAAATTGAAAGTGTTTAGGTTTGACCTCATATTATATGGTTTTGGTAAGTCTAAAGGAAAAAGTCTTCAGAAAATCTTATAGTGTGTATGGCCCATAAAGCTGGATACACACTATACAACTTTTGTTGTTAGATTTCCTTTAGATTTACCTTTAACTATGTAGTGCATGGGCCTGCCTGATTGCATACAAATTAAGGGTCCTTTCACACGGGCGATCGGATCTGATCCGCCTGTCAGTTTTTCAGGCGGACCTGATCGGATGCTCCATGCATCCCTATGGGGCAGCGGATGTCAGCGATGACATGTCCGCTGACACCCGCTGCTCTCCGATCTGATCCTGTCCATAAAATCCGGACGGACTTTGCAGATCGGATGGGATGCGATCAGATGAGAATGGACAGGCTGTCTGTTTTTATCCGATCTCCCCATAGAGAACAGCGGGGATCTGACAGCTCCGTCTCTGCACACAGAGCGGAGATGGAGCTGAGATCGGCAGATCAATCCCCCGCTGAACAGAATGGACTCTGTCGGCGGTTGTGCCCGTGTGAAAGGACCCTTAGGCCCCTTTCACACAGGGAGTCTGTTCAGATAGGCCTGTCAGTTTTTTTGGCGGATCTGAACGGACTCCCCATGCATCTCTATGGGGCATCGGATGTCAGGGGAGACATGTCTTTTCCATCCGTCTGGCGGATCGGATCAGATGAGAATGGACAGATGGTCCGTTCCCATCTGATTCCCCCATAGAGATGCATGGGGACCTGTCAGCTGTGTCTCCGCCTGCTCAGCGGGGGATCGGCGGACCCAGTGTGTGAAAGGGACCTTAAAGTGTTTAGATTTGACCTCATATTATATGGTTTTGGTAAATCTAAAGGAAAAAATCAATAGTGTGTATGGCCCATTAGACTCGGATGCTTTTAAAGTTCATGTGCATGTAAAGGCAGGCATCCCAATACATTTGGTAATATAGTGTGTGTGTGCATGTATGCATATATATATATAAAATCAAGGACTACTAAGTCCTACCACATCGTGGCAAATATGAGGGCTTGAGCAAACAGCGGGGATTTTAATGGTACTTAATAAAAGGTCATACCTGCCAACTGTCCCATTTTTCCCGGGACAATCCCGGCAAATAGGAGCCTGTCCCGGGCATTTTACAGTGTCCCTGTTAATCAGGAACAATGTAAATCACAATTTTTTATTTTGTGCCACACAGTGTCGCTCTCACCCCAGCTAGGAGTTGTAGTTCTGGCAGCAGGTTGTCTCTCTCTCTGTGCCCGCCTGTCGCAAATTTAACGTGTCACCGAAGGCAGGGTGTCAGCATGGTGCACTTTCCAAAATCCGCCAGCAGGGGGAGGCAGAGCACCTTCCGACAAGCTGGAGGCCTCACACTCCATTAATTACTACTATCAATAATGTTTTTTTATAGATATAATTTATACACCTGTTAATTGATACATATATATAGTTTTCTAGCTCTAGATAAATGTGTGTATGTGTGTGCATAAATATATATATATATATACATATATATATTGCTCAAAAAAATGAAAACAGACCTCAATCCTCAATGGGAAAAATCTCATTCTGGATATCTATACTGGTATGGACTTGGTGTGTGTTAGGATAATATGGACTGGGTAATGTGTTAGGATCTATACTGGTATGGACTATACTGGTATGGACTCTGTAATGTGTTAGGATGGTATGGACTGGGTAATGTGTTAGGATCTATACTGGTATGGACTGGGGAATGTGTTAGGATCTATACTGGTATGGACTGGGGAATGTGTTAGGATCTATACTGGTATGGACTGGGGAATGTGTTAGGATCTATACTGGTATGGACTGGGTAATGTGTTAGGATCTATACTGGTATGGACTGGGTAATGTGTTAGGATCTATACTGGTATGGACTGGGGAATGTGTTAGGATCTATACCGGTATGGACTGGGTAATGTGTTAGGATCTATAGTGGTATGGACTGGGTAATGTGTTAGGATCTGTACTGGTATGGACTGGGTAATGTGTTAGAATCTATACTGGTATGGACTGGGTAATGTGTTAGGATCTATACTGGTATGGACTGGGTAATGTGTTAGGAAGGAAAGGATGCTACATTGTTTTATGTAAATGAGAATTATCACCCTACAGAGGGCTGAATTCAAAGACAGGGGAATAAAGTGTGAAATGTGCTCAGGTGTGACCATAGAAAAAATGGAATATGTAAATCTAAATAAAGTATTAGGTGTAAATAAGTACAATAAAACCTAATTATACCAGATAGTATAATCATACTTATTTACACCTTGCACTTTATTTATATTTCCATATTCCATTTTTTCTATGGTCACACCTGAGCACATTTCACACTTTAGAAATGCAGGGAATTGTGATGAGAATTTTAAACTTTAGGCAGCTGAATGGGAGAATTATTCCAACTCTGCTACTTTGGCCTTAAGTTTTCAATTCCCTTTTGAATTTCCTGTAATTCTCTCTTTATGAAGTAGACCCTATAATCTGATAAGTAGGCGGAGATTAATTATGCGGAGTGGGCGTGGCTTCATGGAAGTGGGTGTGGTAAGTAATTGATAGCTGTGCTGCAAAGTGTCCCTGGAAATTTTTTTCAAATGTTGGCAACTATGAAAGGTTAAACCACCAATCATTAAAAAGAGAAAAATACAAGCTTTATTTCAATTTCTTACATTATATCACAAATATTGGATCGTTCATTAAAACCAAAAGCTCTTTTTCAAAGTTAACCTCAAGTGATCAAGTCAGGGCATTGTCCGCTGGATCTAGCCGTCTTGGCTGATCACTTGAGTTTAACTTTGAAAAAGAGCTTTTGGTTTTAACCTTCCTAGCGGTATTCCCGAGTGTGACTCGGGGTTAGATTTTAGTGCCAAAAGCGGTAACCCCGAGTCACACTCGGGGTAGCGCTAAGAAGATCGCTGGATGCTGGAGGAGGTTTTACTTACCTTTTCTCCGGGATCCAGCGAAGACTGCGGGCGGTGTGCGGCGGCGGAGCTCTCTCCCGATCGTCTGCGAGCCCCGGCTTCCGTCTCCGGCGACGTGACGTCCGCCGGGGGGTGGAACCGGCGGCAAATTCGAATGTAAAATGCACCAAACACACTGATATCGTTCAAAATAAAATAAAATCACATTACATTGCCCTCCAGTGCCCTTTCCTGCAGTTTTACTGTACTTTTTATGTAAATATATGTATATATATATATATATATATATATACATATATATACAGTATATATATATATATATACGTATATATATACACATATACATATATATATATACACACATATTATATATATATACATATATATGTATGTATATATATATATATATATATATATATATATATATATATATATATATATACACGTATATATATATATATATATATATATACACGTAATTCTTGTGAATGAGCAGCCCAAACCAACTGTATACATTATATATATATATATATATATATATACGTATATATATATATATATAATATATGTATACATAATATATGTATACATACATATATATATATATATATATAATATGTATAATAAATGTATACAGTTGGTTTGGGCTGCTCATTCACAAGAATTACATGCTTTCAGCACCTAAAATAATGGTACCGCTTTCAGCACCTAAAATCCAAAAGAATCATACCGCCAGGGAGGTTAATGAACAATCCAATATTTGTGATGTCTCTGTATATTTGTCTTTTTCTGTGCACATTCGTATAATGTAAGAAATTGAAATAAAGATTGTATTTTTCTATTTTTTAATGATTGGTGGTTTAACATTTTATTAAGTACCATTAAAATCCCCGCTGTTTGCTCAAGCCCTCATATTTGCCATGATGTGGTAGGACTTAGTAGTCCTTGATTTTCAATAAATTTTGGGATGAATGTACTATCTCATATAGTTTTGATGTTTTAGTCTATTCTTTTTTTTTTTTTTTTTTTAGTCTATTCTAATGACACAACACTATTATATATATATATATATATGATTTTTAGTGTTTCTAAGTACATTTCTAGCAAAAATGCAGATTTTTACATTTATGTGAAAAGTGTCAGAATATGCCACTGAAAGCGTTTTTCCTGCTCCTGTGCATGAAAGCTAACTGAAAAGAAAACACATTGTTTATAATCCTCTATGCACACTTTGTTTAGTTATGAAGTTTCCTCTGACAAATAATTGCACGACTTGTATTCTTTCTATCACTTGTGTCAAACTCTATGGTACCGGAAATGAGGGGTGGGTGTGCTGCTGTTAGATTTCCGACTGGTGCCTGAGGACCGAGAGCAGTGGTTCCGGGGGAAATATGGAGCCGCTACAGAGGTTGCTGGAAAATCTGCGCGCTGTGCTGGGGAAAGTGCGAGGTGAGACCCCGCTCTGCTCTGTCTGTCTGCTATCTGTAATGAATACATGGGGGAGGAATAGACGGAGGAAGGGTGGAGGGGGGATAGTTATGGGACACCATGGATGGTGAGCACATGTCCTGCTCTGCTGTCAGTCAGTATTACAGAATGCTAGTCCTGGCTCTTCCTGTAGCTGGCTGTGATCTCCTGTCAGGGAACCAGAATTCCCAGCACTGACTTCCTGGCAGGACATGTGGAGGGACATCTGCTAATGGGGGATGTTCAGTTCTGGTTTCAACAGTGAAAGATGGGATTTTCCAACACTTCCTGTTGTGTCTCTGCAGCAGGAAATTAAAAGATATCTCCTAGTGGGGACATGAATAGCAGGAAAAAAAAACAGGTTCTGATCTCTCTTTACAGAAATTAGCCCTGGAAGTTTTACCCCCCTTCCCGACCAGGCCATTTTTTGCGATACAGCACTGCGTTACTCTGACAATTGCGCAGACATGCGACGCTGTACCCAAATAACACGTATGTCCTTTTTCCCCCCACAAATAGAGATTTCTTTTGGTGGTATTTGATCACCTCTGCGGTTTTTATTTTTTGCGCTATGAACAAAAAAAGAGCAACAGTTTTGAAAAAAAAAACTAAAATGTTTTTTACTTTCTGCTTATTCCTAAAACAAAAAAAAAAAATTTAAGAAATCAAAATTCTTCATCAATTTAGACCAATAAGTATTCTGCTTCATATTTTTGTAAAAACAAACTTTTTTTTTAAAGGGACAGTGTAAAAATAAAAGGTAAAATAAATAAGATTTTTTTTTTTTTTTAAAGCAGAAGCGAACGCATACTCAAGTCGCGCCCACATATGTAAAAGGTGTTCAAACCACACATGTGAGGTATCGCCGCAATCGATAGAGCGAAAGCAATAATTCTAGCACTAGACCATCTTTGAAACTCTAAACTGGTAACCAGTAGAAATTTTTCTGGTTCAAACATTTTATTGGAGAACAAAGTAAACAGGTAACAACAATTGGTAAACAGACACAGAGTGACAAGATGAGTACAAGCCAGAGGCGCTAACAAAATAACGGCTACAGTAACCATGGGTCAAACTTAGGAGTAGGTGGATAAGAGGCAACCAAGGGGGCTGTTGACCAGTAGAAATGTTTAAAGCATTGCCCATGAAGATTTTTCTGATCGACAGCTGATTGGAGTGAAGGCACAACCCCCCCCCCCCCCCCTTTACACAGCACACAGAAACCGAGCTCAGGCTGTCAGTCAGCTGGAGGTCTCTCCCTGTCACCTTATTTCTCTTGGTGTCAGGAAAACTTGTTAGAAATGATTCATGCTGATTGCTGAGGAATGAAGCAGCAGACAGAAATGACACTAAAGCCCCGTACACCGCAACGATTGTTGGCCGACCGATCGGCCGTCTTTTGTCCAGTGTTGTTGTGTTGGTTGAAATGTGCTCTAGACTGCACACAAATTTTATCGGCCAACAAAAACCAACTTCAGAAGTGATGTCATGTGCTGGTTTACTTTCAGTGTGTTTTTTCTTCTCTGAGCATGCCCAGTCTTGCTCATCTGATTTTTTCTGCCTAAATCTGTACTGACTGACGAACAATCGGCCGTTCTATTGACGGCCAACAAAAATTTTATAGCATGCACACCAGATTTTGTTCGGCCAAAAAGTCGCAGTCGGTTGTCGGAAGCATCATACTAACAAGCCGACAATTGGCCAATCGGACGTTGGCCGAAAATTCACGGCCAACAATCGGTGCGTGTGTACGAGGCATTTGTGCTTAGAGGGTTATGCTTTGTTCATTTTTTCATGTGAGAGGTTTACAATGCCTGATGTACATTCTGCTTGCTCTTTACTCTAGTGTTCACAAGCTAATATCTCTTTGAATTGGGCCAACCAATCACTGGCCAAATGCATAGACATTGAAAGTGATTTTCTTTTTCTTTTTGCAGATGGGGAATCCAGCGAAGGCAGCAACTTTAGTCCGCAGTTCTGGGAAACACTGGGTAAGAAATGATTGGCTCTGGCCATATACACCTTAGGCATTAGAGATTTGTGTTCTCTTGGGCTGTCTTCCTCTATATTTTCTTATAAGATGGCCAGGCAGCGAGTCATTTTTATGAATACTTAGTGGTTGAACTGTTGGAGATTGGCAGATGAGTCCTGTTGCTGGGAAGGTCCTCAGATTCTGCTCCCCCATGTGAATACGTATGGGGTACACATTGCACTAATAGTAGGTTTTGACAAACATGTTGATGACATCAATTTGAAATGATCATTCATTGGCAGGTCTAGTTAACCTCCTTCTGACCTCCATTTGACCTGATTTAATCAATTATGCATTCCCATAGATTTATATAGGTATACTAGACCCCACTTATACGAACAGCCCTTCGTCATAGGCACATACTAGTGGTGCACCAAAATTTTCGGCCGAAATTGGGCTTACCCCATTTTGGCCGAAAATGGGTTAAAGATGCTGATACTAATGATGGCCACCGCGGGCGCAGCGCAGGTTTCAAAAGACCCGCCTCTGGCCAGCGGCCCGCCTCCCGGTGATGTCACTACTACTACGATGTGCATGAATGAACTAACACACCGGGCGGGCGGCCGCTAATAGCTATAACTAAGTGAGCCCTTTACTTCCCTATCAGGCGGGTATCTCCACTGACAGGGAAGGGCTCACTTAATTACAGCTATTAGCGGCCGCCCGCCCGGTGTGTTAGTTCATTCATGCACATCGTAGTAGTAGTGACATCACTGGGAGGCGGGCCGCCGGCCAGAGGCGGGTCTTTTGAAAGGAAGGACACAGGAGGAGCGGAGAGTAAGGAGATTGCATCATTGGGATGGGGAGGGACGCTGAGGCAGGGGGGAGGGAAGCTGAGGCGGGGGGGGGGGGGGGCGCTGAGGCGAGGTTACCAATGGTATTAGTATTATGCAGCATGAGGGGGTTGATGTATTGCCACTGCTGGTCACTGATGCATTAGTGATCCACCAGTGGCAGTTATTTAACCCCTTTGTGCTGCATTAGTGCAACCAGTGTTAACACTGATACTGGTTGCACTAATGCAGCACAAAGGGGTTAATTAACTGCCACTGGTTGGTCACTAATGCATCAGTGACCAGCAGTGGCAATACATCAACCCCCTCATGCTGCATAATACAAATACCATTGGTAATTAAATTAACCTCTTGCCAACCCGTCACAGTAAATATACTGTGACAGGGTGGCAGCGACAGGTGTACGTCGCTGCCTGTTTTTGGTGTATGCCCCTCTTCTATCTATTTTAAAATTATTTGGGGGAAAAAAGTCATTTTCGGTTTCTGTTTCGGTTTTAGGCCAAGGGCATCCTGCAATTTCGGTTTCGCCCCAGAATTTTTATTTCGGTGCATCCCTAGCACATACTCGTCTCTATTTTTAGTGTTAAATATAGGGACTTGAGGATCACCTGGAGCACTGTGCTTTCAGTGAGTCAGTGTATCAGTGCAAAGGAGGAAGCAGAACCTGCAAATGTAATGAGAAAATCTGACTGCCCCTGTGTACATACAGAATTGGAAACATGAATTTCAAATATTAACATAATGACAACATAAACAAGCTGATCTTTTACCTGTATATGAAAATACATTCACCAGAAATGTTATCCAATTTATTTTATAGGTTATATTACAAATTTGTGATGGCAGCACCCTTAAGGGTATGCACAGGGATGCATATATTGGTAGAATTCAGCGTATTTCCATGACCTGGAGTCACAGGTATTGCGGTACGGCTGCAGCCACGGCCTGTTCTATTCAGTGACAGGCTGTCTGCCTGTAACCAACACATCGGTGTGGTTACACATGTACAGGGAAGGATGAGCAGCCCTGCATGCAAGCAGTTCATGACCAGGGCCGCTCATCCATCCTTGTATGTATGTATGTATGTATGTAACCCCCTGGATGCATAATATCTACAATACCTGGAATAAACAAAATGAATTATAAGGGAAGACCTAAGGTAGAAAGATGCAGTATGCCTAATGTCTATCATTTAACCTGTTCGATTTTTGTGACCTCATTGGAGCTCAGCCTGGTGTTCTACAGTGGTGCCCTCGGATGTGTGGTTACAGGAGTACAGCTGCAGTATCTGACAGCCCATCATTTATTTGTGCTGGCTGCTGGCCACAACTCTACATCAACACCGGAGACATCCGGATGCAGAAATACGCTGATTTTTTGTGGTTTATGCCTGAATGCTTCTGTATGCATTAGCCCTAAAAGAAAACAGATATTTCCTTTTTAAAGAGGAAGTAAACCCTCCTCTGCAACTTGTACCTATAGGTAAGCCTATGATAAGACTTACCTATAGGTACTGTAAATATCTCCTAAACATGTACCGTTTAGGAGATATTTACTTTGCATGCAGCCAGTGACGTCACTGGCGCATGCGCTCTGAAGGAACGGCCGCTCGTGCCGTTCCTTCAGAGCCCCATGCCGTGACCATCGGCTCCCGCGTGTATGCGCAGGGGTGACGTCACCACGGCTCCAGCCAATCAGATGGCCGGATGCCGCAAACCCAGAAGAAGGGCGACCTAACATGTCACCCGTGAGACAGGTGAGCGGTCGGCACTGCGAGGCTTCGTTCTAAGGTAAGTATTTCATAATGAGCTAGTATGCAATGCATGCTAGCTCATTATGTGTTTGTCTTTCAGGTGTTCGTTTTTTTTAAAACAAAATTTCTGAGGTTTACAAACTCTTTAAAGGTTTATTACAGATCTGAACTGTTCTGGTACAATCAATGTAGGAAATGTTTGTTTAGATCATATTTCCTGATTATGAAATAAAAGCCTAGAAGCCATATATAAAGTTTTTGGAAGTAGTATATGGTTCCAGCTACAGTGGCCTTGTGCGTCCCGGGGGCCTCCTCGCAATGTTTTCGAGGGTGTAGACTTGAAGGCACAATGTACCACTTATGGTGAAAATGTCCATGGGTATGACGATTTTGAATTTGCACGTACAACTTAATTTATTCCCTTTACTCAAGCGAACCTAACAAAATGCCCTCAACAAGCGTTATTAGGACGCCAAGTAGAGGGGAGACACTCGTGGCACTTCATATTCGCGTCATCGCACATTTCCATTGCTAGATCCTAGAAATCACCAGTTATCCCTTTTGTATTGGTAAAAAAAAAAAATTGTCGTGGATTATGGTCAACAAAAGCCTCTCGCCATTTTTGTGCAACAAAATTACCTTACTTGAGAAAGTCTGAGGTCCCTGAATCAACTATTAAATGGGAACCACCCAATACATTAACGACAGCTCTGCTTTGGATCTGAGGGACTGGATGCCTCTGTACACCACTTTTTTTTCTCCAGTGTCTTTTTCTATTTCTCTCTTGCTTAAATCTTAAATTTTTGCTATCTCCCAACACTTTGGGAAGACTCCTTTTGAAAGTGTGGGTGTGTGGAGGATTGAGGTTTGTGGGGTGTGCGGCTTTGCAGTAGGGGGCTTAGAGAGTCTGGACTTCCCAAAATCTGCATGTGGCTGCCCTGTGCCTTTATATCCTCTCACACTACTATGTTGACAAGTCTGTTAGTGTAGATGGGTAACGAGTCATTCCTAATATGCTGTAGTTGACCAGGCTGGAAAAACATTTGACCACTAATCTTAATTAGCATATTTTAGACACAATGATAGCCTGGATCTCCTGTTACTCATTCTTTATACTTGGAAGTAGAGCTGCACGATTCTGGCCAAAATGAGAATCACGATTTTTTTGCTTGGAATAAAGATCACGATTCTCTCACGATTCTCTGTGTAACATCTTTTACATTATAAAAAAAATTGGGATAACTTTACGGTTTTGTTTTATTTTTTTTTTTATTCATTAAACTGCTTTTATTAAACTGTATTAATTGCGTTTGAAAGACTGCTGCGCAAATACAGCGTGATATAAAAATTTACAACAATCACCATTTTATTCTGCAGGGTCTCTGCTAAAAAAAAAAAAAATATATAAATGTTTGGGGGTTCTAACTACTTTTCTAGGAAAAATAAACTGATTTAACTTGCAAGCAACAAGCGTAGGAAAAAGGTTTAGTCTTTAAGAGTTTAAGAGGTTAAACTTCCTTCCTCCGGCAGAGGGAAAGAAAAGATACAATGTAATCATTTGTGTTTACAGTTCAGTGGGAGACTAAGGCCCCGTTCACATAGGGGCGACGCTACTTCGCACCGCGACCTCGGAGCGGCCGCCACGGACTTCATAACATTGAAGTCTATGGCGGTCGCCTCCTGGTCGCCCCAAAGAAGCTCCGGACCCTTTTTCTAGGTCGGAGCGACTTGTGTCGCTCCTATTAGAACGGGTCCGCAGCTTCCCTATGGGAGGCGACCTACGGGGGCTCATGCTGATAGGCTTTTTTTTTTACAGCTGCTCCCTCACAGCTATGTAAAGAATCAAGCAAGTGTCATGTTAAGATCGTCAGGGGGAGTGAATCACGATCTCGATTCTGTTACGATTAATCGTGCAGCTCTACTTGGAAGATTGCTATCTTTATATTTGTAACCTTTTACTTTGTTCCCAAAATGAGATGTTGTGTGTTGCTATGTATATTAGCACTTGTAATCTCTGTCTACTGTAAAATCTCTGAATAAACATTATTGAAAGAGAAATAAAAGCCAACACCTGATGGCTGATGCAGCTTCCTGGACAACCTAATCAATCTGCACAATGCAAAGGATTGTGGAAGTGATATGGGCAAAAAAAAAGAATCTATGAAAGTCTCAAACCAGAATAGGGATGAATGAAGGGGGCATTGATATAGGACAGTGATGGGTAACCTTGGCACCCCAGATGTTTTGAAGCTATGTTTCCCATGATGCTTATGCACTCTGCAGTGTAGTTGAGCATCATGGGAATTGTAGTTCCAAAACATCTGGGGTGCCAAGGTTCGCCATTACTGATATATGACAAATCACATTGCCGTAAATGAAATGCATTTTAATGCAGTTAGCATCGTCGACCATACAGCAACATTTGCCACACCCATTATATTTATGTAGGCTTCAGTGGCTGCTGGAGGAGAGCCGGAGATAAGGAACTATGGGTTGTTGGCACCAGTGTGTACAGCTCAGATAGCTAACATGAAGGGGGAAGGAAGGGCTGCTGTGTTTGTTATAATATTGGTAAACCCTAAGGACTGGTAATCAAACATAATTAATAAAATATGAATATGTTTTTATAAACCATTCCTAAAGAAGAGCTCTAGTCTACCTCTGTCGCATAATATTTTTCAAACTGAACTAATACATACAGGTTACCTTTATGGTTAAAATCACATGTCAAAATCAGCAGTAGATCCAGATATATGGACAGCTAAAGGTGTGTGAGAAAAAAATAAATTATATATCTATTTATTTTTTTAGTAAAAGTTTAGCTTGGCCTCACTTTCAGAAGCTATTGGTCAGTGAAACCTCTGATCAGGTTAAACTCCCAGTAGCACTGCGTGAGAAGGTCATCTTCTAAAAGGGAGCGCTCAAGTTTGCAAAGAACCTCAGCTGTCTGTATACCTAAATGAACTGAATATTGTTGAGGTTTCTGATGCAGGTAAACTCCACTTATGCTTTCATTATATAGTAAGTTAGGTTTGAATTTCCCAGTTTTGGGACAGGTTTGCTTCAACAAATTTGATGGGAAAAACATGTATTGTACTTGTCGGACGCGGAGCCTTCTGGCCTGCTCCTCCCTCAGCATCTCATTTGAAGAGTTCTACTCTAGTGCTGGGGATAAAAAAAAAAAATATACCCATCAGTTTTGTTATCTCTTAAAGCGGAGTTCCACCCTAGAAAAATGTTTTTACCTACAAATACCCCCGGGACAGTCAGGGCTAGTGCATTTAAGCAACGATAGCCTCTGAACTGTCCCCTGTTTCACTTACCTGTAAGAAGAAATACTTACCTTGAAAATGTCTTGTCCAGCGCTGCCATCTCAGGTGTTGGCAGCTGAAGCCGGAGTGTCCCTCTTCGTGTCCTCTTCGATTCCAGAATACCCTGCTCGTCACTTCCGGTGCAGGGGCGTTATCCCTGCACAGCTTCTGGGCATGCCCAAAAGCTGTTCAGCAGGGAATGACACGCCTGCACCGGAAGTGACGAGTGACACCGGTGCAGGCGCATTGACTCCTGGGATCGATGATGCTCATCTACCAGGAGTCAATGCAAGGAGGAAGTGAGGCTGTGGCCGCAGAGGGAGGAAGAGGAAGGAAGGTAAGTATATTTTCATTAAAAAGAAGGTAAGTGAAACAAAAAAAAAAAAATGTAATTCTTTTTCAGGTTCATCTAAGCTAGCGGATGGTGCAAAAAAATTTTTTAGGGTGGAAATCCACTTTAAGCCCTCCAGGAGACTCTGGCTAGTTTGCCTTACTGGGGAAAAAAATAATTTTTTTCCTAACACCAGTAGTTATAAAAAAAACATTTAATGGTGCTAAAAATATTGTCCGTAAAGTCTTTCAGTAGCTGTAACTGTGAATACCATTTATTGTAAGAAAATCACCCAGTTATTACTCCTTGTGTATCCCTCTTAGCTAAGTACAGCTTATCAATCCTATTATTTACCATTACAGGTAGATGCCAGGCTGAAAGCATTCTCCTTTACAGCATTTTTAAATCTGCGAATATCTCTCATTGCAGTCAAACCTTTAGCTACAAAATTTGGGTCATATATAAAGAAGATATGAAGAAAACACGTTTTGTATATAGAAAGCTTGTAAAATAGGTTGTATGTCAAGATTGTTAGGCCTTTATACAAATGTTGTAGGTTTGATGTTTCTGTTTTCTTTCTTAGGGCAAGCAATGAAAGCAACTTCTCAGGAGGCAACTAAAATTAGTCTGGCTTACTCCAAGCCTCCATTGCCATCAGAAGAGGTAAGCTAATTCTTGCCTGTCAATGAAGATTGAGAGAAACTTCCATCTAGATGCTTCTAGATCAGCACTCATACTAAGTCAAGATTACTTTTCTAAAGCTGGGCATACATAGATCGGAATTAGTCCGGTTAGCAGGGACTGTCTGAATTTCGATCCATGTATGGGCAGGCTGATTGTATCCAAGTCGATCCATCGATCCACTTGGGTACAACCAGACTGTCTGATTTTTTTTCTACATGCGAGTGCTGCAAGTGGCTATAGCTGCTAACAGTAATCATTGTATTCTGGCTCCCATCGACCCCCCCCCCCCCCCCTGCCGGCAGGGCACAATAGTGCTGCGGGAGGCATTCCCCCATTGATTGAAAATGAAAAAGAAACACTCGCGCCAAAGAATAAAATTAAGAGAGGAAATAGCTGCTGCCTCAAGACCCAATGGGTGGTAGACCATGTAAATAAAATCGCAAACTGCAATTGTAGCAGCGCTGATTCCTCAAAAATATAATGGTGCTCTTATGTAATTTGAATCTAAATAAATATATAAATACACCTGTTTAAATTGTTGTGATTCCAATATAAATATGTCTAAAATCGTGGGTACAGAATTAATGAAATATGTGATTCAATGAACCAATAGCTCAATCCATAAAAAACAGTAGCAGGTGCTTACAATACACTTCAGCACTTTGTATTGTAAGCACCTGCTACTGTTTTTTGTGGATTGAGCTATTGGTTCATTGAATCACATATTTCATTAATTCTGTACCCACGATTTTAGACATATTTTTATATTGGAGTGATTCCATCACGACAATTTAACAGGTGTATTTATATATTTATTGAGATTCAAATTACATGAGAGTACCATTATATTTTTGAGGAATTAGCGCTGCTACAATTGCAGATTGCGATTTTATTTACATGATTCCCCCATTAACCACTTTACCACCGGAGGATTTTGCTGTCTTCCGTCCAGGCCACTTTTTGCGATTCGGTGCTGTGCGACTTTAACTGACAATTGCGCGGTCGTGCGACGCTGTACCAAAACGAAATTTACGTCCTTTTTTTCCCACAAACAGAGCTTTATTTTGGTGGTATTTGATCACCTGTGCGATTTTTACTTTTTGCGCTATAAACAAAAAAAGAGCGTTTATTTTGAAAAAATAACAATATTTTTCACATTTTTTTATATGAAATTCCCCCCCAAAAAAAATGTAAAAATCAAATTTTTTTTTAATTTTTGGCCAATTTGTTTTATGCTACCTATGTTTAGTAAAAAAAATCGCAATAAGCGTATTTTGATTGGTTTACGCAAAAGTTATTGCGTTTACTAACTAAGGGAAAGATTTCTGTAATTTTTGGTGTTTTTTTTTTTAACGCGTAATGGCGGTGATCTGCGATTTTTTTTTTTTTTTTTTTTGCGGGACTGCGACATTGCGGCGGACAGATCGGACCCTTGACTGACATTTTTGACACTTTTGGGGGTACCAGTGACATTTCTACAGTAATCAGTGCTATATATATGCACTGTTACTGTAAAAATGACACTGGCAGGGAAGGGGTTAATTTTATTGGAGAGGGAGGGGTTAATGTATGCCTGGTGCTTACTGACTTGTGGGGGGGGGAGGTGACTGTGTGACAGAAGGACAGATCGCATGTCCAGCTATGCTGAACACTCCGATCTGTCAGTCCCTGTCACTATGGAGATCCGCCCGCTGTGTTTACACACAGCGGGCGGATCTCCAGACTCGATCCCCGACGATCGGGGCAGAGCAGAGGCAATCGCTGCTGCTCCTCCCCTGGCCCGACTCCCGCTGTGAATGAACACAGCGGGAGCGAGCCTCCAGCGGCGCGCGAGCGCCACCCACAAGGGGCGGAGTCCAGCGACGTAGGTCTACGTCGCTGGACGGGATCGCGGCACTTTGCCGCAGTAGCCTCCATGTGAGCGGGGCTAAAGTGGTTAATACAAACTTTGTTGATGGGGGAAATTAAGCGATTTTCTTTCCTTCCACCTATGGTGGATAGAAAGAAAATTGATTCATATATGGCTTACTCTAGACTCTGCTGGCGTAACACTTATGCTATATATGCCATATATTGCCCAAACTCTGCTGGATCAGCACTTACAATAGGTTAAGTGTACATTACAAAGATTCTGCTGCATCACCACTTATAAAAGATTAAGTGTATGTTACTAAGGCTCCATGTACACGGGACGTTAGAAAAAACGTCCTGCAAAGCTATTTCTGACGCCGGGAAAAAGCAGCTGTTAAACGTGCTTTCAGTAGCTTTTTCCATTTGCGTTATTGCACGTTTGGCCACGTTGCTTTTAGCAGCGTTTTTCTGCCTCCATTCAAAATCAATGGCTCCCTATGGGAGCCTATTGATTTGAATGGAAGGCGCACCGCAAGTCAGATCAGGATGATCCGACTTGCGGCGCGACCTGCACTGTGAGAATCTTAAGGGGGAACTCCACCCAAAAATGGGAAGAAAAATTGCGTGGGGTTCCCCCCCAGGTTCCAAACCAGGCCCTTCGGGTCCGGTATGGAATTTGAGGGTAGCCCCACGCCGAAAAAACGGCGTGGGGTCCCCCCCAAAATCCATACCAGACCCTTATCCGAGCATGCAGCCCGGCAGGCCAGGAAAGGGGAGGGGACGAGCGAGCGGCCCCACCCCCCCTGGACCACACCAGGCCACATGCCCTCAACATGGGGGGGTGTTGGTGCTTTGGGGCAGGGGGAGCTCTGCACCCCCCACCTCAAAGCACCCTGCCCCCATGTTGATGAGGACAAGGGCCTCATCCCCACAACCCTGGCCGGTGGTTGTGGGGGTCTGCGGGCAGGGGGCTGATCGGAATCTGGAAGCCCCCTTTAACAAGGGGGCCCCCCAGATCCCGGACCCCCTCCCTGTGTGAATGGGTATTGGGGTACACTGT
The DNA here is from genome assembly GCF_965119305.1 of Pelophylax lessonae. Lineage (NCBI taxonomy): Eukaryota > Metazoa > Chordata > Amphibia > Anura > Ranidae > Pelophylax > Pelophylax lessonae. Next base: position 55,184,253 of record NC_138778.1, on the reverse strand, counting down.
ACCCCTACCCATTCACCCCATAAAAGATAGTGTATGTAAATAATGACAGGAGACGTTTTGGAAAGTTTATTAAAAATCTTCATCCGGCTCTTCGGGGTCTTCTCCTCTCCGGGGGTCTTCTGCTCTTTTGCTGTCCGCCCTTCTGCTGTCCTCTCTTCTTGTCTTCTCCTCTCCGGGGGTCTTCTGCTGTCTTCTCTCCGTGGGGTCTTCTGCTCTTTTGCTGTCCGCCCTTCTGCTGTCCTCTCCTCTCCGGGGGTCTTCTGCTGTCTTCTCTCCGTGGGGTCTCCTGCTCTTTTGCTGTCCGCCCTTCTGATGTCCGCCCTTCTGATGTCCTCTCTTCTTGTCTTCTCCTCTCCGGTCTTCTGCTCTTGTGCTGTCGGCTGTCGGCTCTCCTTCTTCCTCCGGTCCTCCTCCGACGACGTCTCCAGCGATTATGCCGGCCTCTGGTCTCTGCAGCTTATTATATAGCCATTAGGGGCGTGGCCGCCAGATGACGTCATCGGGAGACCACGCCCCTTGTGTCACATGTGACGTCACATGTGACACAAGGGGCGTGGTCTCCCGATGACGTCATCTGGCGGCCACGCCCCTAATGGCTATATAATAAGCTGCAGAGACCAGAGGCCGGCATAATCGCTGGAGACGTCGTCGGAGGAGGACCGGAGGAAGAAGGAGAGCCGACAGCCGACAGCACAAGAGCAGAAGACCGGAGAGGAGAAGACAAGAAGAGAGGACATCAGAAGGGCGGACATCAGAAGGGCGGACAGCAAAAGAGCAGGAGACCCCACGGAGAGAAGACAGCAGAAGACCCCCGGAGAGGAGAGGACAGCAGAAGGGCGGACAGCAAAAGAGCAGAAGACCCCACGGAGAGAAGACAGCAGAAGACCCCCGGAGAGGAGAAGACAAGAAGAGAGGACAGCAGAAGGGCGGACAGCAAAAGAGCAGAAGACCCCCGGAGAGGAGAAGACCCCGAAGAGCCGGATGAAGATTTTTAATAAACTTTCCAAAACGTCTCCTGTCATTATTTACATACACTATCTTTTATGGGGTGAATGGGTAGGGGTACAGTGTACCTCAATACCCATTCACACAGGGAGGGGGTCCGGGATCTGGGGGGCCCTCTTGTTAAAGGGGGCTTCCAGATTCCGATCAGCCCCCTGCCCGCAGACCCCCACAACCACCGGCCAGGGTTGTGGGGATGAGGCCCTTGTCCTCATCAACATGGGGGCAGGGTGCTTTGAGGTGGGGGGTGCAGAGCTCCCCCTGCCCCAAAGCACCAACACCCCCCCATGTTGAGGGCATGTGGCCTGGTGTGGTCCAGGGGGGGTGGGGCCGCTCGCTCGTCCCCTCCCCTTTCCTGGCCTGCCGGGCTGCATGCTCGGATAAGGGTCTGGTATGGATTTTGGGGGGGGACCCCACGCCGTTTTTTCGGCGTGGGGCTACCCTCAAATTCCATGCCGGACCCGAAGGGCCTGGTTTGGAACCTGGGGGGGAACCCCACGCAATTTTTTTCCCATTTTTGGGTGGAGTTCCCCCTTAAGATTCTCACAGTGCAGGTCGCGCCGCAAGTCGGATCATCCTGATCTGACTTGCGGTGCGCCTTCCATTCAAATCAATAGGCTCCCATAGGGAACCATTGATTTTGAATGGAAGAAAAAAAACGTATAACGTGGCTGAACGTAGGTTCATCACGTTCAGTCACGTTTAGTCACGTTCGGCCGCGTTTCTGCGTTTGAAACGTCGGGAAACACACGTTCGAACGCAATATAATTGCGTTCTAAAAAAAGTCCCTGAACGCAACTGCCTGCAAATGACTGTAAACTACCATGTGTACATGGACAGATAAGATAACATGGAGCTGCGTTCAGGGACTTCTGAAAAAAACGCCCAACTGCTCCTAAACGTCCATTTCCAGCGTCCCGTGTACATGGAGCCTAAGACTATGATAGGTCAGCACTTAAACTAGATGAAGTGTACATTACTAAGACTTTTCTGAATCACCTCTCCTACTGGATGCACCATCCATTTTGCAGCCTTTGCTAGTGCAGCACCCATGCTATATCTACCATACCATATATAGACTGTACTGGTGTAGTACCTGTACTTTATTTACCCATACATTACCTAGACTTAACTGTTGGTGCTGTGCTAATATTACATCCACTTCACATGACTCTGACCCTGCAGGTACAGCACTCATACTAGATCCACCACACATTTCACACATTTCATAGGCTCTGCTGGTTTATCCACAACACATTACACACACTTGACTGGAAAAGCATTTATGCTAATTTTACTACAAATTATACAGAATTTAGACTACCCATAAATGTACAAATCCCTGACAATGTCATTGGCAGACCCACTATGAATCCAATCTCTCTTCATATGTGTACCATCTCCTGTACAATAAAATTATTGGCTGTATTTCTGGCCTTATTAAGGTATGCATTAATGAGCAAATAAGGAGATTGAAATGTGTCTTTACCTTTTTATTTGACACTATATATTTGTTTGCTTTGGATTATATGCGGCTGATTATGCCAGCATCAGCATATATTTATATATCCTTAAAGGGTCAGTTGACCCAAAAGTAACATTTCAGTTAGGGCTCATGCACACTGTAGCTCAAAAGAAGATGCCTTTACAGGCGTTTTAGCTTTTATTTCAGCTTGATGAAGCTTATACTTTTTTGTTCTCTTTTGCAGGTTTTTATTGAGCTCCTTTGAGCTCATGCATTTTTTTCACAAACCCTCCCCTCGACTCATTTTTTTTCTGTTTGTTTTTTGTGTGTTTTCGAGCTTCTTTGAGCTTCTTCATGCTCTTTTGCACATTTTTAGGCACTTAGGCGTCTTCTCTGCTCGAAAGCTCTCAAAAAAGTGAGTTTGGTGGGGTGCCTGTAAGAGCATATGCATGTAAACTGAAGAAGCCATAGTATGCATGGGCACATTGGCTAACATGGAGGGGAGTTTCCAGGCAGAAAAAAAAAGCCTATAGGAGCAGCTTCTTTGAGCTGCAGTGTGCATGAGCCCTAAGAGGTGGATGCTGGTTTACAAAGTCGCTCTTTAATGACTCACAGTCAGTTCAGTGGATAGAGCAAATCAAGGAAATTGAAAATGACTTTGGCAAGTAGATGATGCTGAGAGCTGGGTTGCAGCTATATCTGCCGAAGACCCTGAGAAAAAAGGGGCATAAAACCATATAAATTCTAATAAAAACAGAAATATACTTGTTATGAACTGACCGTTTATTTACAAGGCATGTGATCATGCAATACTTGTAATATACAGAAAATTTTACTTAAAATGTAATGATAACTTTCGTAACAGAACTTCTCTAGCGGTTTCTGTTTTCTTCCAGGACTGCCAAAAGCTCAGTGATGGGCTTCTCAATTCTATTTTGGCAGCTTCAACTTTGTATTACTCGCTCCCCAAGAAGCAAGGTGAGTAGTGCCCCCTAAAGTGATGACGTTGGAGCCCCTTGCAATAAAAATGGGGATCTCATAAATGTGTTCTTAGTCCCAGTTCACACTTGTGCGATGCGGGAAGGCTGTGAATTCGCAGCCTGTTCCCGCATCGCAAACGCACCTCTTGCAGTTCACACTGCCATATGCGATACGCAGGGGGTGTCAATTAAATGTTAACGACACCCCCAGTTTGATCGCATATCGCAGTGTGATCTGACAGTTCGCACAGGATTGGATCGCACAAGTGTGAACTACTGTGCGATCCGATCCTGATGCGGCTGCAAAAAAGGGTCCTGTGCGTCTTTTGTGCGGGTGCAGTGCGAATTTCAGCTATAGAAAGTGTATGGCTGAATTTGCATAAGCACATCCGATCGCATGTAATGAAGGAGCAGTGCACTCCGAATTACATGCGATCGCCGCACTCGCAATAGTGTGAACCGGCCCTTAAAGTGGTTTTGCTGCAGTGAAGTCATCCTTGAAGGACACTAAACAAATCACTGTATGCAAAACATACCTAAACCACTGCATGAAAGAGTTTGGGTGTGCAATGCTAAATACTGCAGCAAAAGCACTGAAGTGCAAACAGCCCAGTTCTCAAAAAGTTGGAACATTAAATTTATTTCCCCTGAGCAGGACCTATTTTTTTTTTTTTTTTTTATATATATAATTGCTGAATTTTATTTACTGGATGCACATAATAATCGTAGAACAAGAGTGGCTGAACATACAATATAGGAAATAGAGATATCATACATGTCTACAAAATCTCTTAATTTACTGACAGCGCCATACATATCTTAACATAAAATTGGAATGTTGTTTTTGGATAAAAGATTGGAAGAATTGGAGCCTCTGACAGCTTTTTACTCCCATCTGTATCCTCATACGAAGATTTACCCTTTCATCCTGTCTCAGTGACTACACAGCCAGAAATTCTAGGCCCTCTCCAACTACTAAAAAAGATTTTATTGCCACCTGTTGTTCCAGTACTTCTGTTCCTGTGTCTACATAGTTAATAAAGCGAAATATCTGTAATTGAAGTATAGACAGAAATACAAACACATTGGAGCGAGTTTCCAAACTATCCTCACTTTATCCAAAACTAAAGTATTGTTGCTAGAGTTCCTCCTTAAAGGGTAACTCCACTTTCATAGGGGAAAAAAATCAGCAAATAAAGAAACAATATAGCGTATACAATTGCGACACAAATCATGGTGTGGCTGAATGCTATTAAAAATTACATTTCCTTATCAATCAGCAGCTGTTGTAATTTTATGAAAATGTAATGCAATATGGCTACCTGGATCTGTTCTGTACACAAAATGTGTACTGACCACACCCCAGAAACATAATTTCCTGCTTGTGTGATTGGCTCACCAATTTTCCCAGAAGTCTGCCTAAGATACAAGTCAGATTTCTGGCATGCCCTGCAACAGAAATGTCATTTTTGGTGAGATATTCCCAATAGGAACATGTCTAAAGGGATGCAGGCCCAGCAACTTTCCTCATTAGTGCCCTGCAGCTGCCACAGCTGATAGATAATTATGAAACCACTCCCATTTGACCCACTCAGCACAGAGGCATAGAGGAACAAACAATGATTTCTTCAGAATAACAAAACATAGGAATCTGCAACAAAGTTTGTTAAAATCCTTGCAATGTACATAGATCACCCAGAGGGGAATGTTTTTTTTCTCAACAAAAGTGGAGTTACGCTTAAGTCCCAGTTCACAGTTCTGCGATGCGAGAATTCTGCGAATATGCAGCGTGTTCCCGCATCGCATCCGCACCCCTGGCAGTTCACACTGCCATATGCGATACGCAGAGGGTCAATTAAAAGTAAGTGTATCTCTTTTTTGTGAAATAAATCGTTTTTAATACTGCACCATGATGGCCCTCTTTATTTGATGAGCCCCTGAGGTCATGGTAGCAGACAAAGAAACCACAACATAACGCACACCAATACGGAGCCCTAGAGGTACATCGGGACCACATATAGGACCCTTTAGGAAGGACCCGGGAGCCATAAAGAACTACACCAAGGGAAAAGACACATAAACACAGGCGGTTTATTCATGTTGTTGAGGTGAGAATTTAGAGCACCTAAAAGTGACACCTGGTGGAGGAAAAAGTCACAACACCTTAATTGCACAGAAGCACCTTGTGGTTTGAGATCGAGATTGAAGTCACACACCTGATTGTGTTGTTTGTGGTGATTTGAAAAAACTGACATTTTTTTCTTAATCACATAGTTTATTTTATTTGAATTTATATGTGACTTTGAAGCACTTTGGAGATTGTTTTTCATCACGATATAAAAGTTTGATCACAAAGTTTATTGAAGCACAGTCACAGATTTAAGGGATATTAGGAATTGATTTAATAAATAAAAAAAAAAAACCCATCTTCACAAGCACGGCACTGAGACAGATTGTAACAAAATATTTTAATTGTTTTTGAGTTTAATTCACTTCTGAAGCGCACCATCACCCCCTTGTTTCTCAATTGCTGTATAGACTGGTTTATAGTATCAGTATCGTGGTGCAGCACTAGGAAGGGATTAAAATCACCTTGGATAGCGCAGGAACCACCTATACATATACATTTGTCTATAATTAAAAGTTGACACCCCCATTTGAGATCGCATATCGCAGTGCTAGCTGCAAGTTCGCACAGAATCAGATCGCACTAGTGTGAACCACCATGCGATCCGATTCTGCTGCGGATAAAAAAAAAGGGTCATGTGCGTGTTAGGTGCGATTGTGGTGCGAATTCAGCCATACAAATTTTATGGCTGAAATTTGCACCGCACAGAGATCGCATGTAATTTAGGAGCAGTGCGCTCCGAATTACATGCAATCTCTGTGATCGCACTAATGTGAACCGGCACTTAAAGTTACCAGAAGACATTTTTGTATTTCTTTTATAATGACAGGTGCTCTTTAAAGCTGGATACACACTATACAACTTTTGTTGTTTGATTTCCTTTAGATTTACCTTCAACTGTGTAGTGCAAGGGCCTGCCTGATTACATACAAATTGAAGGTTTTTACGTTTGACCTCCTATTATATGGTTTTGGTAAATCTAAGGGAAAAAATCTAAAGACAATTGTATAGTGTGTATCCATCTTAAGGCTACACAGTGTACAGTAAAAGGAGTCTCTGAGCCCAGCCAGCATTTAAGTGATGTATTTGTAATACTGTGTTGTATGTACCATGTATACAGGTATGACACTTCGAAAGACAGTTAGAGAGGCTGTGGCTGACGTGATAGAGGGCGCCATGCAACTCCTAGAAGTAATCCTAAATTCTCGCATACAAAGGTATTATGTGAGATCTGAAAATATTTTATACTATGACTGATGTGTATAAATTATTCTTCATAACGTATGTGGCTTCTCATGTTTCCCACTTGTAGTCTGACACAGGCACAGCTGGTATCCACAGGTAGTGTGTGGGAAGCATGCGACCAGTTTGAGCAGATTCCTAAAGGTAACTCACTTTGTCTCATTGCCTGCGTACATTTTCTGGTTTCTAGTTGTTTTATCTACTTTTTAAAGTCGTTTTTGTTTTCTTTTAAATACATTCATTGTTTCAATGCAAGTAAATGATAAAAAAGCAAAAAGGCTGATACTCATGTTGCTGGTCACAGCAATGTGCTGAAGTAAGCTTAATATTAGCACTATCTGCGTCCGTTTAGACACATCTTATATTAGCTGTAATGAAGGTAAAGGCGTACTTGTAATTCCTGGAATTGAACTGTAGAATAAAAATCTATCCTTGCAGTGGCCCTACTCCACCCCTTTCTTCACTGCAAGGGATAAATGCTCACTATGTCTAATTTGTACAGGCAGGATTTTCACCCAGTCTGGTGCTGCCCTTTTCTCCCCACAGCTCCAATCTGTTGATGGTCCCCTAGCATTATAATGTACAGTGCAGGGCTGTAAACCTTGTGAAGAGGGTACGTTAGTGTAGTTTTGATCAAAGGTACACCTGTGTCCTTGACACATGTCCTGATAGGATGCATTGTACTGCATTGACAATGCTGTGAAGCACTGGGGGGTCAGCATTGGCGTGCAGTCTCACATTCAGTTGGGCCAAAACTTACAATCAAGGCTGATAATGTACATATTTTAATTACCGTATTTATTGGCGTATAACACGCACCCCAATATTTGGAGAGAAATTTCAGGAAAAAAGCTTAAATTTAAAATAAACAGCTTTGAACTCAGAACATTTTTTTTTTTTTAAAATCAAATGATATCTCACCAGTGCCCATGAATGCAGCCTCATCAGCAGTGTCCAACAATGCATCCTCACCAGCAGTGTCCATATATGCAGCCCACCAGCAGTGTCCATATATGCAGCCCACCAGCAGTGTCCATATATGCAGCCCACCAGCAGTGTCCATATATGCAGCCCACCAGCAGTGTCCATATATGCAGCCCACCAGCAGTGTCCATAAATGCAGCCCACCAGCAGTGTCCATATATGCAGCCTCGCAAGCGCAATGTCCAAATATGCAGCCTCGCAAGCGCCATTGGAACTGACCAAATTTGTTTTTAAAAAAGGCTGAGAGCAGAAGGCGGGCCGGGCCGAGGAGAAGGAAGGACTAGCTGTCATAAGAGCAGAAGGGGCCGGGCCGAGGAGAAGGAAGAACTAGCGAGCGCAGTCATCGGAAGTCCCGCCTCCTCTGCCGGGACGTGTGACATCTGTCATAGGCGGGACTTCCGATGACTGCGCTCGCTCGTCCTTCCTTCTCCTCGGCCCAGCCCGCCCCCTTCTGCTCTTATGACAGCTCGTCCTTCCTTCTCCTCGGCCCAGCCCGCCCCTTCTTCTCTCGGCAATGCTTCCTGGCCGTTTTTTTAAATATCGCCGATAAATACGGTAACCACTTTAAGACCGGAAGGATTTGCCCTCTTCCTGACCAGGCCCTATTTTGCGATTCGGCACTGCGTTACTTTAACGGGCAATTGTGCGGTTGTGCGACGCTGTACCCAAATAAAATTGATGTCCTTCTTTTCCCACAAATTGAGCTTTCTTTTAGTGGTATTTGATCACCTGTGCGATTTTTATTTTTTGCGCTATAAACAAAAAAAAAAAGCAACAATTTTGAAAAAAAAACCCAAATTCTCTTACGTCCTCCGACAGTCGCCGCCTCCTCTAAGTCATCACTGTTGGGTATTGACTTCCCATCTGCAGGAGTAGCTGGGCATATAGACTTAGTCCAAAGACTAAAGACATTAGCATATACACACCCATGGGGGCTGTCCCATCTGGTCAATACCCCCCCTGCATCACCACTCCCAACTCAGTTTTAATCTGCCTAGCGTCAGGAGTAGTCAGGCTTCCCTGTGCTGGGGCTTCAGTCTCAGCCTTCCTAACCTTTTTATTTGATTTTCTTTTGATAATGTCAGTTTTTTCTTACTTTACTAGCTGTTTATTTTGTCAGCTTCTAGTGTTAGTCTTCTTTTCGGATGAAGATGGATCATGTGGTGCTGGGATTCGGACTGACCGCCCTGGGTTTCCAGGGCAGGAGGGTCAGATGGACCCCCAACCCGCCATCGAGCGTTCAGCTATGGTTCGCCCTGGCATTACGAATGACCCATCCCTGTTCGCTGCAGGGATGCAGCCGTGAGGTGGCTACCTCACAGGACAAATCTGCGGTGCTGCAGTGTCATGTCCCTGGCTCACGGCTCTCCCTGTCAGGTGAGGACAGCGGTTTACCGTGCATAGAGTCTTCCAACGCCATCTGGTACAGGTAAGTACTTCTGTGTGGGGCCTCTGTCTGGGGTGGCAGTCTGTGTTGCTGTGTGTCCCCCATGTCTGTGCCTGTGTGACTCCCTGATGCGGTCCCTGCGGGGATCGCTTTCTGTCTGTGTGGGGGTCCCCTTCCCTGTGTCACTTCGGTGCATTGTTGGGGTGCAGATGTTGTGTGGTGACCGCAGCAGAGTGCACTCGCGCGGTCCGCCATCTTTGATTTGGGCAGGCATGGTAAGACTCTCTGTGGGCGATACTGCATGCTGTTTTGGCGCCATCCGCCGCCATTTTTGTGGGTGTAGAACGATCGGTCCGACCGCATGTTCGGCGGCCATTTTCGTGAAGCCTCCAATGCAATCCTTTGGGGCAGCCATTTTCCCTAAGTCTGAAAGTCTTTAAGTTCAGCCTACTTCAGCAGCTCTTCCTTTCCATATGCAGCAGGACATCGGTGGCAACACTCTGCGGGCTCTGCAGGTTATCGCTCTCAATATTCCTTTGTATTATTGCTTCTGGCTCAGTTTTCTCTTCTCCTTTTGGGGGTCTTTGTCACTGTAGCTGTAGCGGTGGGCTGCGCATTCCGCAGCGATCTAAAAGGGGCAGTACACATTTATTGCACTGTTTTTTCCTTAGTGGGGGTCCCCAGTTCTCCTGCGGCCCCGCTGCGACCCGATTTGGCTGCTGTGGTGGCGACTTTGGTGTCTAACATGGAAATGCTGATGTCTGAACGTGCTACAAAAAAGAGGCCCAGATTGTCTCTCTCTTCTGATTCAGATGGGGATATGGCTGCTGCTGCGAGTCTGCCCTTTTCAGGGTCCCGCTCATCCCTGGACCCCCCGGGGTCTGAGGGGGAGGCTGAGATGGAGGGGTTGATACCTCCTCCCCAGGGTCAACTGAAGAACGGGCGACCATGGACGAGTTAATTGTTTCTGTTAAGGAAACCTTGCATTTAGCGGATGAGCCCTGTCCTCCGGGCGTTGTGTCCTCATTTGGGACCCGCAAGTCTGCGCAGGTTTTCCCCTGCCCAGCTGAGTTTCATTACACCGTTAATGAAATGTGGCGCACGTTAAAACGTCCATTCCTGGTACCTAGTCGGTTCAAATTGCTTTATCCTTTTGCGCCGGCTACGGAATCACGATGGTGTGTGCCTCCACAGGTAGATCACACTGTGGCCATCTTGAACAAGGCTACCTTGGTTCCTACTGAGGATACCCCGGTTTTCCGGGATCCCACGGACCGGCGGTTGGAGTCTCTAGCTCGCCATTCCTATACGGTGGCGGGTTCGTTGCTCAAACCCATTTTCGCGTCCGTTTTGGTGGCTCAGGCGGTGGCTGATTGGACTAAGCTGCTTAGGAGCAACCTCGTGTCTGATGATGTTCCGCCTGCCCGGCTGGAAATGGTGGATCAAATCCACCGAGGAATCATGTATCTGTGTGATGCGGCCTTAAATGAGGTCCCATTAGTAGCACGCCTATCTAGTGTCTCGGTACTTAACCGGCGACTGATATGGCTGAAGAGCTGGTCGGCTGACCAGTCCTCACGGAAAACAGTTGCTGATTTTCCATATGCTGGTTCTCGCCTTTTTGGAACCAATCCAAGGGCAAGCCCTTCAAGACCCAGGGCAGCCAGAAAAAGCCCTGGGCGGGCAAGCAGGAGTCGGACACTGCCGGCTCGGCGGGTCAGTCCGACTCTGCCTGAAGGGGCGCCCTCACCCGTTTCGGAGGTGGGGGGTTGCTTGCGTGGTTTCCTCCAACCTTAGCTGCTCCGGATCTCGGACAGGTGGGTTCAGGAAATCATTCGATCAGGATACGAGATCGAATTCCTTTCCCGGCCGGCGGGCAGATTCTTTCCCTCGAAGCTTCGCTTGCCTCCTGGGCGTCGGCAGGACCTGCATCACGCGGTGTAGGACCTTCGTGCTCAGGGGGTGCTTCTCCCGGTGCCTCATCGGGACAGGTTTCGGGGATTTTATTCCAATCTGTTCGCGGTGCCCAGGAAGGTGGGCAAAGTGCGTCTTATTCCCTATATGGGAATGATTCTGGACTCTTCTCAGGCTGAGGTGTTCTTGCCGGAGGAAAAGCTCCGGACCTTGCAGGACGAGCTCAGGTCCCTCAGGGACAATCCGTCCTCGTCACTCAGGACCTGTATGTGGGGCCTGGGGTTAATGGTGTCAGCCTTCGAGGCGATACCCTTTGCTCAGTTTCACACGCGGGCTCTCCAGACGGAGATCCTGGCCAGGTGGGACAGACTGCCTCAGTCCCTGGATCTGTGTGTCTCCTTAAGTCGTCAGACCAGATTGGCTCTTCTGTGGTGGCTCCAGTCCCTGTCGGTGGCGGAAGGCAAGTCCTTCCGTCCGTTGGTATGGACGGTGATTACCACGGATGCCAGCCTGTCGGGCTGGGGTGGAGTCCTGGGCAACCTGTCTGCCCAGGGCACTTGGTCGGGGGAGGAATCCTCCCTCCGGATAAATGTGCTGGAATTGCGTGCGATAAAACTCTGTCTCTTCCAGTGGTCGGACCGTCTCCAGGGCCTACCTGTCCGAGTACAGACGGACAATGCTACCGCAGTGGCTTACATCAACCACCAAGGGGGCACCAGGAGTGCTCGAGCGGCCCGGGAGGTGACCAACATTCTGTCTTGGGCCGAGGCTCATGTCCCGGCGATCTCGGCAGTTCACATTCCGGGTGTGGAGAATTGGCAGGCCGACAATCTGAGCCGCCAGACCCTGGACCAGGGGGCATGGTCCCTACACCCGGAGGTCTTTCAGATGCTGTGTGCGAGGTGGGGATCCCCGGACGTGGATCTGTTCGCATCCCGGCTAAATCAAAAGGTGGAAAGGTTCGTGGCAAGAACGCGCGATCCGTTGGCGGACGCCTTGGATGCGTTGGTAGCCCCTTGGCATCAGTATCGCCTGATGTATGCCTTTCCTCCGATTCAGTTACTATCCCGGTTCCTCCGTAGATTGGTCTCGGAACCGCACCTGGTGATTCTGGTGGCTCCGGACTGGCCACGCCGGTCCTGGTACGCCGACGTTGTTCACCTGGCAGTGGCACTTCCGTGGCGTCTGCCTCTGTGGGAAGATCTCCTGTCTCAAGGTCCGATCTTCCATCCTGCTTTACAGTCGCTGGCTTTAACGGCCTGGCTGTTGAGACCCAGGTCCTGAGGGACAAGGGTCTCTCCCCTGAGGTTATCCCTACTCTAATCAAGGCTAGGAAAACCTCCTCTGGTAAAATCTATTACCGTACCTGGAAAGCTTATTTCGCCTGGTGTGAGTCCAGGGGGTTCTCCCCTCGTTCTTACTCGGTGTCGAGAGTGTTGGCTTTCCTCCAGTCTGGAGTGGACCAGCGCCTGGCGCTGGCCACGATAAAGGGCCAGGTGTCTGCACTGGCTGTCCTTTTCCAACGCCCTGTGGCGTCTCATTCCTTGATTCGCACCTTCATTCAAGGTGTGCGACATTTGGCTCCTCCCAGGAAGGAGCCTTTACCTCCATGGGACTTGAACTTGGTTCTGTCTGTGTTACAGCGTGCTCCTTTTGAAAACATCAGGGAGATATCGTTGCCTCTACTGTCGAAAAAGGTTGCTTTTTTAGTGGCGATCACTTCGGCTCACGGAGTGTCGGAGCTGGCGGCGTTGTCTTGCCGCTCCCCTTACTTGATAATTCACAAGGATAAGGTGGTTTTGCGACCACCCCCATCCTTTCTTCCCAAGGTGATCACTGAGTTCCACCTTAATGAGGACATTGTCCTGCCTTCGCTTTGTACGAAGCCTAAGCATCCGAAGGAGATTGCCTTGCATTCCTTGGATGTCGTCAGGCCGATCAGGGTTTACCTGTTGTCTACGGAATCCTTTTGGAAGACGGATTCCCTCTTTGTCCTTCCTGAGGGATCTCGGAAGGGCATGGCTGCGTCTGCAGCAACTATTGCCAAATGTATCAGACAGACCATTGAGCAGGCTTATGCTTTGAAGGAACGGGTTCCACCCTTCCCTGTTAAGGCGCACTCTACCAGATCTTTGAGTGCGTCCTGGGCCTATTGGCATCGGGCCTCGGTGGCCCAGGTGTGCAAGGCCGCGACTTGGTCGTCGGTGCACACCTTTTCCAAATTCTACAAAGTAGATGTTCTGGCATCAGCTGATGCTTCCTTTGGCCGCAAAGTTCTCAGTGCGGCAGTGCCATGAAGGACCCTTGAATTTTTTTCTGGGTCCCTGGCTGTTGGTATTTGCTTTCCTGGGCTGTTGCTCCTGTTGAGCATTGTTTTTTTCTGTTGCCCAGTTGGTTCTCTTACGGTGCATGTAAGATTCCTTTCTCTGATGTGGGTACTGCATTGCCTTTTCTATGTCTCCCACCCCTCATGTCTATACTGCTTTGGGACATCCCAACAGTGATGACTTAGAGGAGGCGGCGACTGTCGGAGGACGTAAGAGAAAACTGAATTTTTGTAAAATCTTACCTGTAAAATTCCTTGCTCTGAGTCCTCTGACAGTCGCCGCCCCTGCCCCTCTTTTGGGGTTCCTATTACCTACTGCTATGCTACCAAACTGAGTTGGGAGGGGTGATGCAGGGGGGGGTATTGACCAGATGGGACAGCCCCCATGGGTGTGTATATGCTAATGTCTTTTGTCTTTGGACTAAGTCTATATGCCTAGCTAATCCTGCGGATGGGAAGTCAATACCCAACAGTGATGACTTAGAGGAGGCGGCGACTGTCGGAGGACTCAGAGAAAGGAATTTTACAGGTAAGATTTTACAAAAATTCCGTTATTTTTCACATTCTGCTATATGCCTTTCTCCAAAGAAAAAATGTAAAAATCTAAATTTTTTTACATTTTAGGCGAATTTGTTTTCTGCTACATTTTTTTGGTAAAAATGACCATAGAGACATGTAATCCTATATAGAAGGATCACATGGGCTCTATGATCATTCCAGGGAGAAGAACGGTCAGCTGTGTTTGTTTTTTTTTTTTTACAGCATTGTATACTATTCTTAAATCTGTTCTTAAAATCATATATCAACAGATAACCAGGCTGCTGTTGTAGCGACTGTATCTGGATATGTGGGTGTAGTCAAGGATGCACTAGAAGAGATGGAACAGGTAAGATCTACTTTATACGATCAATATTATCCCCCCCCCCCCCTTAAAAAGTCCTACATGATTAAATATTTACCTTTTTACCTGCTTAAAGGTCTTTCACTGTGTGGTCCATCCTTTGCAAGGAAACCATCTTGGCTGGATGTGCCATTGCCCCATTCCTATGAATTGTACATACCTGTTGCAGCTTCCCATCCAGTAGAATATGGACCATCTATAGCAGGGGGTCTCAAACTACGGCCCTCCAGTTGTTCAGAAACTACAATTTCCATCATGCCTAATCATGCCTGTGAATTTTAGAGTTTTGCAATGCCTTGTGGGACATGTAGTCCCGCAAGGGCTGGTGGGCCGTAGTTTAATGATTAAAAATGTGTATAAAGGGATGTTATGATTTGGGTCAATTTTATTTTAAATAAGTGTTTACATTTTAAACTGATTCGTTACTATACGAATATAGTCTTTGTTTTGTAAATAAACATTATATGACAAAAGATTCCCAGGGCATCGAAGGTTAACAAAAGGAAAACTGCTCATCAGTAGTAGCTGCCTGCCTTTTGGTTTGCATTGCCTGATTGAAACTTCAACTGGAGCAGTCCAATAAGGGATGCAAAAAATTAGGACTTCCTTGTCATTCCTTGTCATTTTCTGCCATCTTTCTGGTAAAATTACCGTTCTTTCACTCACCATGCTACCAGTTTAGGCTCTTGGAAAACTTTCACACATTGTAAAATGTACTGTGCACAAAATAAAGCCTATTCTGTTAGTGTTTAGCAAATAGTTGTAGAATGCTCCATTTAGTGACAATCGTGAAAGTAGTTGAGAAATGTCATGCAAATAGAAAATCCTTGAAGTCCAGCTGGATATATTACAACCATCACTTTATTGGTATATGACATAAGATATAGCCAATGCGTTTTTGTCAAGCGTTCGATCTATTGATTCCTAACGTATGTTCCAGAGTGTCTGATGTGCCTGCAGTGGCAAAACCCTGAAATTGGGGGGGGGGGGCAAATTTAGCTATGTTTTGTGTCATTTACCAATAAAATGATTGTTCTACTCCAAGCAACTGGTCTTTTGAGAAACCGCAGACCTGCCAGCTAATGACAAGGTCTAGTGCTGCTTCACAAATACGCTACAAAGCTGTTCATTGATTACATTTTTTATAGCCTTCGCCCTCTCGCCGAGACCTTATTTGCATATAGTCGTTTTTTGACCAACTCCTCTGCCTCTTCATTTGTCTTCTGGAGCCCTTGGCAGTACCCATTACTTTCAGGTATGGGGAAGCATGTGACCTTCTCACCTTTATCCTAGCATGCAGTAATACCAAAGCAGCCAATGGCCAAGCCAACTGTGACATGGGGCAGGGGAAAGTTATGGCTCTGTGTAAGCTCCAAACACTAAGCATGCTCAGAGATTTCTACTCTGAGCTCTGACAGGTGAACAATGCAAAGGGGAAAGTAAGTAACACCAGTAGAACCTCTCACTTTTACTTGAGTTGGCAAAGTGTTAGATTTACCTTAAGTCATAATGGTACACTCTTTTTAAATGAAAAAATGTTGGGGTTCTGTAATCCACTAAGTTTATTTTATTTTTTTGCTCTGAAATTGATACTTAAAACACTACAATGTGACAGGCTTTGTCAGGTGGTGAGGACCCTTTCAGTGACGTCCTAGAAGATGATGAAATGGGTGCCCGTGGAAACCAGGATACTTATTGGTCTGAGGCAGACCACAGACTTATAGCTCCATGCTTGGGTCTTATGAAGGCCTCTAAAGCCTGTATGAAGAAGGTGCTGGGAGCTCTGAAGACTCATGGGAAGGTGGAGACGGCAGAGCAGGTGGCACAGCTGGATGACCTGGCCGATATTACACAGGAAGTGAGCCCCAGGTATGAGCAATGTGCAATTTTTATATATTATTAGTAATGAAAATCCCCATATATTTAAAATACACCCACACACTGTAAATCTTGCAAAAAATTATTTCAGTCTACAGTATACGTTCTTACTAATCAGTAAATCTTTTGTGTGGTAATCCCATTTTAAATGACTTATGACATGTTTCTTAGACTGATTTTTATTGCTCCTTCAATATGGCCACCATTGCCATCCTACCAGTTGTCAATTTATAAGTCCTAAAGTGATATTAAAGGCTTTTTTTCTAAAATAACAAACATGTCATACTTACTTGCTCTGCGTAATGGTTTTGCACAGAGCAGCCTCAATCCTCCTCTTCTCAGGTCACTCACCGGTGCTCTTGGCCCCTCCCTCCTGCCAAGTGCCCCCAGAACAAGCAGCTTGCAATAGGGGGTACCCAAGCAGGCTCATTCACTGCTGCTCTGCATGTCCATTCACACACAGATTAAATGTACATATTTGCCTGACAAAGGGGTCCTGCATGGCTCGGAAACGTTGCACTATGTCTTCTGTTATGTGATCATTCTTCAATAAAGATTTGGACGTAATTGATGATCTGTGGTGTGCTGGCAAATATGTACATTTGATCTGTGATATTTCCAGTTCCAGCTAGCTGTTGCTACAGCACCCGCTAATCCTGAAGCCTTATCCAGGATAGTGTGCGATGGGAATATCGATACTACATTCACACACAGCCGCATCTCGGCTCCCCCGTCTCTCTCCTCATTGACTCACCGGCTGTGAGACTCCCGCTACTGTCTCAGCCAATGAGGAGGGAGCATCCTCGGAGAGCCGAGGCTCTCGTGCACATCGCTGGAGGAAGATCAGGCTCAGGTAAATATTAGGGGGGCTAAAATGCATGAAGGTAAAAAACTTTGAGCCTTTACAACCCCTTTTAGAAGGGCATAAACTTTGGATGCTGTGCCTAGAACAACAAAACAAAAAAAAAACCGTCTGATATTTGGGTATCTCCCCATTACTGAAATACCTTGCCTTTTTCTGTAATTTGTGACATTTTGATGGCAGCCATCTTGGTAGAGACAGGTCTTTGCTTTCTCATGTCAGAACTGTCCCCCTAGTGACTGCCTATCTGATGGCTTGTCGGGGCATATTCAAAAAGCGACAGGAGAGGTGCAGAGAGCACAGAGCCCCAGATGGAATGAAGCAGATGCAGGGAATAAATGCACTGCAGGCCATCTGGTACAGCTTCCCCTCCAGTAAGGAGGACAGTGAGCAGCATAGTAGTGACCTCACCAAATCTCACTCCAAATCTGGAGAGTCCAGCAGCCAGAGGCACAGCTCCATAGATGATCTCAGGCTACAGATTTACAGCTAAGATGCTGAAAAGCCAATTGCACAAACTCCTTTTCTATTGTTTTAGTATGCTAAAAAAATTATACTTATTCAGTGGAAATCACACACTGCTCCCACATTAACCCACTGGTTTAGACTTATTGACCTGGCTGTCCTTATGTATAAGTTAAATATGAAGCCCTAAGAAATTTGAAAACGTTTGGTCCCCCTGGGTAAACACACGGGCCACAATCCCATCAGACTAAAATGGTATACTTTTTGTATGTCATGCAGCTATGAGCTACTGGGATTGGCTTGACTCACCAAGTGCGCCTTGATGTGCTGAATTATATACTGTATACTGTAGGAAATCTGAAAACAGGTCTTTCTCTTACGTCCTCCGACAGTCGCCGCCACTTCATAATCTTCACTAATGGGGTAATTGACCTTTGCTCCGCAGGAGTAGCTAGGCAACAAGATTTGTTAATATCAAAGCTTTTAGCATATCACACCCCTAGGGGGTGGTCCCCTCAGTCAATACCTCCCTGCCTCCAGCATTCTCAACTCAGTTTTCAATTGCCTAGCTTAGGAGTAGCTGGCTGATCCTGTGCTGGGGCTTTCAGTCTCAGCCTTCTATTCTCTTTTTGATTTTATTTTGAGTATTTTTCTCTTTCTTTTTTTACTTAGCTGTTCTTTTCTCAGCATTAGTTTAGTTTCTTCAGATGAAGATGATCATGCGGAGCTGGGTCTCGGACTGGCCACCCTGGATCCCAGGGCTCAGGGCCAGGGGTTCCCCAGCCTGCCATCGAGCGTTCAGCTCAGGTTTTCCCTGGCATATTGAACGACCCATCCCTGTTCGCTGCAGGGATGCTGCCTGTGAGGTGGCTACCTCACCGGACGCCATTTGCGGTTTCGCACCGCAGTTCCACTGCGTCCTGGCTGCAACACTCCCTGTCCTCAGTACAGCGGTTTGGTCGCTGGAGCAGGCTCCCCACGCCATCCAGAATGGTAAGTGCACTTTTATGTGGGGACCTGTCTGTTTTGGGTGTCAGTCTGTGACTGTGTGACCCGCATGTCTGTGTATGTGCTGAGCTCCCTGTCAGATTCCTGTGTGGAATAGCTGCCTTTCTGTGGGCTGGGGGGGGGGGGGGGGGCTCTCCCGCTCTGCTGTGTGAGATGTATGGGGCAGACTGGGCTCAGACATGCTGTGCGGCGACCGCTAATGCGGCCCGCCATTTTCTTCGGCAAACCATGGTGACCGGCCCTGTGTGGTACAGCGCGGTGTTTTGGCGCCAAACGCCACCATTTTGGCGGCGATCGCTCATACAGCCACATGTCGGCGCCAGTTTCTCATTGCCTACAATGCCTCAGCCGAGCGGCCATGTTTGTGAAGCCTGCATAGGCTTTATAGGGCGGTCAGTCATTGCATCACTTCCTTTTGCTCTGGAACAGCGATCGGTGGCAGCAGCCTGTGTGGTCTCTCCAGGTTTTTACCTTCCTTATCCTGTATTTCCTTGCTCAGTGTTCCTTCTCCCTGTGGGGGTCGGTACATACAGTAGTGTGCGTTGGGCTGCGCTCGTCGCAGTCTTAAAGGGGCAGTCCTTCATTTCAATTATTACTGGGGCATGGATTCTCAGGATTGCAAGTTTCCTCCCACCTTGGTGGGGGGCCAAGGGGCTGCTGCATCCCCCGAGGGGGCTGATTTGGCTGCTGTTGTGGCGAACTTGGCTTCTCAGGTGCAGATGCTTATGGCTGATCGATCCGCAAAACGGCCCAGATTGTCTATTTCCTCTGATTCAGAGGACGATGGGGCTGCTATGGCTGGGGTGCCCTTCTCAGGGTCTCGTTCAGCTCATGACCTTGTGGGGTCTGAGGGGGAGGCTGAGGTAGAAGGAGTTGATAATTCTCCCCCTGGCTCGCCTGAAGAGCTTGCACTCATGGATGAGTTGGTTGCTTCTATCAAGGAAACACTGCGTTTGCAGGATGAACCATGTCCTCCTGCTTTGATGTCCTCTTATGGGACGCAAAGGAAACGCAAAACAGCGCAGGTTTTTCCCTGCCCTGCGGAATTTCAACGCGCTGTTGATGAGCATTGGCGCAATTTAAAGAAGCCCTTTACTGTGCCAAGTAAGTTCAAGCTGCGTTATCCATTTACACCCACCACTGATGAGCGTTGGTGTGTGCCGCCTCAGGTGGATCACGCGGTGGCAGTTTTGAATAAATCTACTGCGATTCCTGCTGAGGATATCCCGGTGTTCCGGGACCCTACGGACAGGAGATTAGAGTCTCTTGCCCGTCATGCTTATACGGTTGCTGGTTCTATGCTGAAGCCTATTTTTGCTTCCATTATGGCAGCCCAGGCTATTGCGGATTGGACGCAGGTGCTCAGGCGCACCCTGGTGGCTGACTCTGCTCCGCCGACAACGTTGGCTATGGTGGATCAAATTCACCAGGGTGTCATGTATTTGTGTGATGCGGACTTGGATTTAGTCCCTTTTGGCTGCACGCCTCTCAAGTGTAGCGGTGTTGAACCGTCGCCTGATATGGCTGAAATGTTGGTCGGTTGACCAATCATCTCGCAAGACTTTAACTAATTTACCCTACGCGGGATCTCGCCTTTTTGGCGAGTCTTTGAATACTCTGATAAAGGGAATTTCCGGGGGTAAGAGCACTCTCTTACCCCACTCAGAAGAATAAGTCTGTTCGGGGTAAGAAGAATACCTCGTTTAGGCCCTCTCAGGGGTCCTTTCGTGCCTTTCGGTCGCAACACAAGGGCAAGCCCTTCAAGGGCCAAGGCCCCCAGAAGAAGCCGTGGGCAGGTAAGCAGAAGTCCGGCCAGTCCGGGTCCGCTGCCCATGCCAATTCGGCCTGAAGGGGCGCCCTCACCCGGTTCTGGGGTGGGGGGACGTTTGCTCGGTTTTCTTCAATCCTGGCTGGCCCGCATTCGGGACAGGTGGGTTCAGGAAATCGTTCGATCTGGATACAAGATCGAGTTTCTCTCTCGGCCGGCGAGCAGATTTTTCCCCTCAAATCTTCAGCTGTCTCCGGAGCGTTTGCAGGATCTGCACCTGGCGGTGCGGGACCTGCGGGCCCAGGGAGTGGTGGTTCCGGTGCCTCATCGGGACAGATTTCGGGGGTTCTACTCCAATCTGTTCACTGTGCCCAGAAAGGAGGGCAAGGTACGTCCGATTTTGGACTTAAAAGCTCTGAACCGCTTTGTGCGGGTTCGCAAGTTCCGCATGGAATCCCTGCGCTCGTTGGTGGCTGCCCTGGTTCTGGGGGAATTCATGGCCTCCATCGACTTGAAGGATGCGTACCTTCACATCCCCATTTTCGAGGGTCACCAGAGGTACCTTCGATTCGCCATTGCGGAGGATCATTACCAATTCGTGGCGTTACCCTTTGGTCTCGCTTCGGTTCCGCGGGTTTTCACCAAGGTGCTTGCGCCGGTCCTGGCTTTATTGAGAGCCCAGGGTATCTCTGTCTTGGGGTATCTGGACGATATCTTGATTCGGTCTGCGACCAGTCAGGGCCTGGTGAACGACCTGTCCATCACGATGCAGACTCTGCAGGAGTTCGGTTGGACGATAAATTTTCCAAAATCAACGCTGTGTCCGTCGGTTCATCTTCCCTACCTGGGGATGATCCTGGACTCTGTTCAAGCGAAGGTCTTCCTGCCGGAAGACAAGCTCCTGACACTTCAGGACGAAGTCAGGTCCCTCAGGGACACTCAGTGTTCGTCCCTCCGGACATGTATGAGGTGTCTGGGATTGATGGTCTCGGCTTTCGAGGCGATTCCCTTCGCCCAGTTTCACACGCGGGGTCTTCAGGCGGAGATCCTGGCCAAGTGGGACGGGCGTCCGCAATCTCTGGATCTGCGGATTTCGTTGAGCCGCCTCACCCGAAGGGGTCTTTTGTGGTGGCTCCAGTCCCCGGCGGTGTCGGGGGGGCAAGTCCTTTCGTCCTTTGTCATGGACGGTGATCACCACGGATGCCAGCCTGTCGGGCTGGGGTGGTGTTCTGGGCGTTCTGTCCGCCCAGGGAACTTGGTCGGAGGAGGAATCCTCCCTTCCGATCAACATTCTGGAATTGCGAGCGATAACTCTCTGCCTTCTACATTGGTCGGAACGGCTTCAGGGCCGTCCGGCTCGGGTGCAGTCGGACAATGCCACAGTGGTGGCCTACATCAACCACCAAGGGGGCACCAGGAGTGCCCGAGCGGCTCGGGAAGTAGCCGACATTCTGTCTTGGGCCGAGACACTGAATTTCAAAAGAGCCAATTTCCCTAAACTGCGCTCGCTGCTAGAAAATATCAAATGGGATAGAACCCTGGGAACAAAGAACACGGAGGAAAAATGGGAGTGCTTCAAGAGCATACTTAACAAGGGGGTGGGCCAGTGCATTCCACAGGGAAATAAATTTAAAAGAGCAAAACTAAACCCTGGGTGGCTAAACTCCAACATAAAAATGTATATTAGAGCTAAAGAAAAGGCCTTCAAAAAATACAAGACTGAGGGGTCATTGGCAGCATTTAAGCACTACAAAGAGTGTAATAAGAAATGTAAAGATGAAATCAGGGCGGCTAAAATAGAACACGAGAGACATATAGCGGAGGAGAGTAAAAAGAACCCCAAGAAGTTCTTTAAGTATATAAACAGTAAGAAAGCAAGGCCAGAACACATTGGCCCCATAAAAGATGATAAAGGAAAAATGGCCACTGAGGACAGAGAAAAGGCGGAAGTGTTAAATAATTTCTTTTCTTCAGTCTTCACAAAGGAATCGGGGGGCTACACTAACCCAGCTTGTAAGGCCGAACTAAATAATACACCTCAGGAAGTGCCGCCATGGCTAACAGAGGATAGACTTAGAGCTAAACTAGAGAAACTTAACATAAATAAATCCCCGGGACCGGATGGCTTGCACCCAAGGGTTCTTAATGAGCTCAGCCAGGTGATTGCCAGACCATTATTCTTGATCTTTAAGGATAGTTTACAGACAGGTATGGTGCCAGCTGATTGGAAAAAAGCCAACGTGGTACCAATATTTAAAAAGGGGCCGAGATATATCCCGGGTAACTATAGGCCGGTCAGCCTAACATCAGTAGTCTGCAAAATTTTGGAGGGGATGATAAGGGACCACATACAAGACTTTAGTAATGAAAACGGTATTATAAGTAGTAATCAGCATGGATTCATGAAAAATCGTTCATGCCAAACCAATCTATTAACCTTCTACGATGAAGTGAGCTGCCACTTAGATAAAGGTAAGCCTGTGGATGTGGTGTATCTGGACTTTGCAAAGGCCTTTGACACCGTTCCCCACAAACGCTTACTGTACAAACTAAGGAAGGTAGGTATGGATCATAAGGTGAGTACCTGGATAGAGAACTGGCTCCAGGGGAGAGTCCAGAGGGTGGTGATTAATGGGGAGTACTCTGAGTGGGCGGGTGTGGAAAGTGGGGTCCCCCAGGGTTCTGTCCTGGGACCAATCCTGTTTAATTTATTCATAAATGATCTAGAGGAGGGGATATCTAGTACAATCTCAGTATTTGCAGATGATACTAAATTAGGCATGCCAATATCTTCTATGCAGGATGTGGAAATCTTGCAAGCAGACCTGAACAAAATAACGGGGTGGGCAACTACATGGCAGATGAGATTTAATGTAGAAAAATGTAAAGTAATGCACTTGGGGGCCAGTAACCAGAAAGCAAGCTACTCACTAGGGGGGGAACCTCTGGGTGAGTCTAGGATGGAAAGGGACCTGGGGGTACTGGTAGACAACAGGCTTGGAAGTGGCATGCAATGCCAAGCCGCTGCAAGCAAAGCCAACAGAATACTGGGTTGTATAAAAAAGGGGATTCACTCCAGAAATAAAGAGATTATTCTTCCACTCTACAAAACTCTGGTCCGGCCACATCTGGAGTATGCTGTCCAGTTCTGGGCACGGGTCCTCAGGAAGGATGTGCTGGAACTGGAGAAAGTCCAGAGAAGGGCAACAAAAATAATTAGGGGAATGGAGGACATCAGCTATGAGGAAAGACTACAAGCACTGAACTTATTCTCTCTGGAGAAGAGACGATTGAGGGGGGATATGATATCAATGTACAAATACTGTACTGGCGACCCTAGCATAAGGAACAAACTATTCAGAGTAAGGGAATACAATAAGACACGTGGCCACTCACTAAAACTTGAGGAAAGGCGGTTTAACCTTAAAGTGCGTAAGGGGTTCTTCACTGTAAGAGCGGTAAGGATGTGGAATTCTCTTCCGCAAGCAGTCGTATCAGCGGGGAGCCTTGATAGTTTCAAAAAGCTATTGGATGGACACCTTAAAGACCACAACATACAGGGGTATACAATGTACGGTTAAAAGCAAACACACACACACATTATAGGTTGAACTGGATGGACTTGTGTCTTTTTTCAGCCTCACTAACTATGTAACTATGTAACTATGAGACGCACGTCCCGGCGATATCTGCAGTTCACATTCCGGGGGTGGAGAACTGGCAGGCGGATTATCTGAGTCGCCAGTAAAAAAAAGTGGATGGTCCCTTCACCCGGATGTTTTCTAGATGTTGTGCGCGAAGTGGGGTTTCCCAGATGTGGACCTGTTCGCGTCTCGTCTAAACAACAAGGTGGAAAGGTTCGTGGCAAGGACGCGCGATCCTCGGGCAGACGCCTCAGACGCGTTAGTGGCGCCCTGGCATCAGTATCGTCTGATGTATGCCTTTCCACCGATTCAGCTGCTGTCCAGGCTCCTTCGCAGGTTGGCCTCGGAACCGCACACGGTGATTCTGGTGGCACCAGACTGGCCTCGCCGGTCTTGGTACGCAGACCTCGTGAATCTGGCGGTCGACGCTCCGTGGCGTCTGCCACTTCGAGAAGATCTCCTGTCTCAAGGGCCGATATTCCATCCTGCTTTACAGTCGCTGGCTTTAACGGCCTGGCTGTTGAAAGCCAGGTCCTGAAGGATAGGGGTCTCTCCCCTGAGGTCATTCCCACTTTGATCAAGGCTAGAAAAGCCTCTTCGGGGAAGATTTTACTACCGTACTTGGAAAGCGTATTTTGCCTGGTGTGAGTCCAGGGGGTATTCCCCTCGCTCATATTCGGTGTCGAGGGTGTTGGCTTTCCTTCAAACGGGCGTGGACCAGCGTTTGGCGTTGGCCACGATTAAGGGTCAGATTTCTGCGCTGGCCATTCTCTTTCAACGCCCTGTGGCGTCTAATTCTTTGGTTAGCACCTTTGTTCAAGGGGTGCGACACTTGGCCCCTCCTCGGAGGGACCCTTTACCTCCATGGGACTTGAACCTTGTTCTGTCCGTGTTACAGCATGCTCCCTTTGAGAAGATCAGGGAGATCTCGTTGTCTCTTTTGTCCAAGAAGGTTGCCTTTTTGGTGGCAATCACTTCGGCTCGCAGGGTGTCGGAGCTGGCGGCCTTGTCCTGCAGCTCTCCCTACTTGGTGATTCACTTGGATAAGGTGGTCTTACGACCTAATCCTTCTTTTCTTCCGAAGAGGATCTCGGAATTTCACCTCAATGAGGACATTGTCTTGCCTTCGCTTTGCGTGAAGCCTAAGCATCCAAAGGAGGTGGCCTTGCATTCCTTGGATGTTGTTCGGGCGATCAGGGTTTACCTGTCATCGACTAAATCCTTTCGCAAGTCGCATTCTCTATTTGTCCTTCCGGAGGGTCCTCGGAAGGGCATTGCAGCGTCGGCTGCGACCATCGCCAAATGGATCAGACAGACCATTGTGCAAGCCTATGCTTTGAAGGGGAAGGTTCCTCCTTTCTCTGTGAAGGCGCACTCTACCAGATCTCTGAGTATGTCTTGGGCCTATCGTCGTCAGGTTTCTGTGGCCCAGGTGTGTAAGGCGGCGACTTGGTCGTCCGTTCACACTTTCTCAAAATTTTACAAAGTGGATGTTCAGGCATCGGCAGATGCTTCCTTTGGGCGTAAAGTGCGGCAGTGCCTTAGGGTCCCTTGTTTGGGTCCTTGGCTGTTGGGGTGTTTTACCCCTGGGTTACTTGTTCTTTCCTGGGTTGTTGCTCCTGTTGAGCACGTTTTCCTGTTGCCCTGTTGGTTCTCTTACTTTGGTAAGGTTCCTTTCTCTGATGTGGGTACTGCGTTGCTTTAGGCGCGGCTGCGTTTTTCCCACCCCTCATGTCTACACTGCTCTGGGATGTCCCCATTAGTGAAGATTATGAAGTGGCGGCGACTGTCGGAGGACGTAAGAGAAAACGGAATTTTTGTAAAATCTTACCGTAAAATTCCTTTCTCTGAGTCCTCCGACAGTCGCCGCCCCCGCCCCTCATTTGGGGTTTGTTTATGTACTCTACTGCTATGCTACTGAAACTGAGTTGAGAATGCTGGAGGCAGGGAGGTATTGACTGAGGGGACCACCCCCTAGGGGTGTGATATGCTAAAAGCTTTGATATTAACAAATCTTGTTGCCTAGCTACTCCTGCGGAGCAAAGGTCAATTACCCTATTAGTGAAGATTATGAAGTGGCGGCGACTGTCGGAGGACTCAGAGAAAGGAATTTTACGGTAAGATTTTACAAAAATTCAGTTTTTTGCTCAATTGGACAGTGATGCATTGACTGGAATCTTGCTTACCTATGTTTTTGTTTCCTTGTCTTTGCTCAGTTTGGTACATTTTAACTTTTGTACCTATATTTGCACAAAAAAAAATAATATATATTATATTATATATATATATATATATATATATACACTGTACTTTCAAAATACATGATTGTCTAAAAATAGTTTTGTTAATATATACATTTTTTTTTTTTAACAGTGTGGATGAGTTGGCTCTAAGTATGTACCCTCCTATGAACCAAGCAGCTGTTCGCTTTAATGTACGTATCTTCCTCCTTTCATATCTGTTGAAATGCATTGGTCTTTCCATTGCTTCAGTTAATAACGTGACTGTCTGCTAATAAGCCATACTTTAGTGTTCCTAAAGGGTCAGTCCATCTAAAACTGATATTACAACTGTTGGTAGATGGCAGCCATTGCCTACATTTCTTGGAAACTCTATTGGTGGAATATGTGTTTTTAAAGAGGAGCTCCAGTCTCCTGTGTAAAAATTAAGTTAGCAGCTACAAAAACTAGCCACTCACCTGTCCCACTATCCAGTGGTGTGCTCACCACCGCTGTTTTCATCTCCAGTCGTCTGTCCCCAGTACTGGCATGTTAACTGTGGGCACCTGGCTGTGACAGCTTGCGGCTTCAAATCTGGGTTCTCACTGCGCATACTCATTGTGGATGGTCCCGTAGTCTTCTGGGACCTGCCACAAGGAGAACTTCCACTTTGATCGCCTAGGCGATTGGAGTGGGTACCTGTCAAAATCAGGTACCCGCTCCAAAAAGTGCCATTTCTTTACCAGGAGTGGGGTAGGAGGCCTTAAAGCAGAGCTTCCCCTTTTGGGTGGAGCTCTGCTTTAGGTTCCTGAGTCTACACACTTGGGATTCAGAATACTGGGTGGAACATAGTGTCTAGGTATACAGTCAGGAAACATGACCTGGCGATCTCCTCTTGAAGTAACTAAGACATAAAAGAAGCTAGAGGCTGGCTCTGCCTATCATGCTAAGTTAATAACTCCAATATTACTTTTGGATGGATTGACCATTTAAAGCCCAACTCCAGCCAAAACATTTTTGAAGAAATGATTATAACTTTGGTTGTGTGTCTTTTTTTTTTTTTTTTTTTTTATCATGCTTGTGAGTTTTTTCAGCTGTTCCTATGTATCCGTTCCCTACTATGTACCATTAAGCAGCATCTTTGCAAGGCATTCTCTGCTTCCTTGATCTGTTCTGTTTGCCAACAAACTTGTCTTTTTGCCTCTTCCAGTATTGTGTTTCTTTAATATAGGTACCTTTTTGGTTTGAATCACATATTTGATTATCCTAACTTATTCCTATACCATGTTATAGGCCGCTAAGTTGTCTTCTGTGCTGAAGAAAGTGCTCGAGATCACAAGGTTTGTGGATTTTTTTATTGTTGACCATGGTTTACCCACACATACATTTTTCATAAAAATACTGAGTAATTAGGAGGCAGGGTAGGGGATGCCAAAGTGTAAAAATAAAAAAAGTATTTAGATGAAGCCCTAAAGACATGGGGGCAGTACAGTTTGGTGATGATATCAACAGGAACTTCAGGAAAGTAGCTAGCTTTGAATAATGTCCTCAAGACACACTAAACACGTGACTGTCAAGATGCTTGACCGGTAATTAGATCCCCTTCGCACATGCTGTTGTAATCAGTTATGTATGCTTGGCAAAGAACATAAAGAACACAAAGGTATTAAGTATTGGACTCCAAGAAAGATGGATATTAATTGTAAAGAAATTAAATACAAGCTGTAATCCCAAATATTATAAATGTTTTCCAGCAGAGACAGTTCCAGCAAGCATTTGTCTAAGCCCTGCCCTCTCAGTTATGCAGAAAGCGAAGTCTCCACAGTTGTGCAGAAACCATAAACTGGTGACTAGGTGCCTTTTAGCTAAGCCCTGTCCCCACAGCTGTGCTAATATCTACTCTTTGCCTACATTGTGCTTCTCTAGCTGTGTCCAACCCCTTCAGCCATGCAAATGTTCATAGATTGCTCCGCTCTTGCCTATCCAGCTCCCTTTTAGCTGTGCAGAAATCCATTGATTGTTCACATTTTACTTATCGAGATAAGCCCCAAAACCTAAAATATGGCGTGTGATGTGATCCTCAAAACACTCTTGTACGATTTTCAGTCCGTTGTAGTGTGTTGTCTGTTCATTTAATTGAATGCATGTTAATGCCCAACATAGCATGTGTAAGCAAACGCACCAGAATGGACAGGGATGATGTTATTGGCCTCTAAATTACATATAGCTGAGCTCTACACACATCTATAATATACCAGTTACTGCAGTTATGTATTAATCGAACAATTGTTATATAAGTTTTTATTTTCATATGCAATAACACACAGAAGATTACAAGAGGCTAAATTTGCCTGGGTATCAGCATCTTGTAATCCTGTGTGGCAAACTTAGTCTGGATTGGTTAGTACTTTTCAGGTCTGCTACAAGAAGACATGTCGATTAAAGAAAGTGCCAAATAAAAGCAGAGCTTCACCCAAAAGCCAAAAAGGGAAGCTCCACTTGTCTGCCTCCAAACCTCCCCCACCACCACCACCACCATCCCCTCTGCTACCACATTTTGCACCTTTTTGGGGGGGAGGGGGGAAATGGGGGAATGGGTCTCTAGTTTTTACCAAGATGGAGGTGTCCGCACCCGAGACCCAATTTTTAGGAATTGGCTCGGGGGAGGACACAGCCAGATGCCTGGACAGGTAAGTGCCCTAATGGTAAAAGTTAGCAGCTACAGTGTTTGTAGCTGCAGACTTTTAACTTTTTTTTTGGGGGGGGGTGGAGCTCCTCTTGAAAGGGAGAATGCAAAGATGACCTCATCAGTCTGGTTCTACCTATTTATTAGGAAAGTTGTACAAGTAAATTGTATAATGTGTAGCCAGCTTTAGGGGTTGATTTTACTAAAAGTGGAGAGGGCAAAATCTAGTGCAGCTGTGCATGGTAGCCAATCAGCCTCTAACTTCAGTTATTCAATTTAAGCTTTTTCAAAAAACCTGAAAGCTGATTGGTTTCTATGCAATGCCTCACCAGATTTTGCACTTTCCAGTTTTAGTAAATCAACCCCAATATGTTTGATTTAATAAAACTGGAGAGTGCAACATCAGGTGCAGCGCTGCAAAGAAACCAATTAGCTTGCAGATTTTATTTTATTTTTTTTGTTAAAGCTTAATTGAATAAGCTGAAGTTAGAAGCTGATTGGCTACCTGGCACAGCTGCACCAGATTTTGCACTCTCCAGTTTTAGAAAATCAACCCCTTAACCACTTAAGCCCCGGAGGTTTTGGCTGCTAAACGACCAGGGGGTATTTTGCGATTCGGCACTGCGTGACTTTAACGGACAATTGCGCGGTCGTGCGATGCTGTACCTAAACGAATTTGGCGTCCTTTTTTTCCCACAAACAGAGCTTTCTTTTGGTGGTATTTGATCACCTGTGCGATTTTTTGATCATGCGCTATAAACAAAAAAATAGCTTCCATTTTGCAAAAATAGCAATATTTTTCACATTTTTTTATATGAAATTCCCCCCCAAAAAAATGTAAAAATCAAAATTTTTTAACATTTTCGGCCAATTTGTTTTACGCTACCTATGTTTGGAAAAAAAAATCGCAAAAAGCGTATTTTGATTGGTTTGCGCAAAAGTTATCGCGTTTACTAACAAAGGGAAAGATTTTTGTCATTTTTGTTGTTTTTTTTTTTTAACGCGTAATGGCGGCGATCTGTGATTTTTTTTGTGGTACTGCGACATTGGGGCGGACAGATCGGACCCTTGACTGACATTTTTGGGGTTACCAGTGACATTTCTACAGTAATCAGTGCTATACATATGCACTGTTACTGTAAAAATACACTGGTAGTGAAGGGGTTAACTTTATTTGGGAGGGAGGGGCTGTGTGTGTCCCTAGGGGCGTGCTTTCTACTGTGATTGGCTGTGGCTTGAGCTGTAAGGACACTGATCAACGGATCTACATAGTAGATCCGTGTGATCAGTGTCTTTACACCGAGGAGAATGACAGGCAGCTTGTTTACACAAGCTGCCTGACTTTCTCCCTCTCCCCCGCCGATCGCAGAGTGGCCGGCGGACATCGGGTCCGCCGGTCACACGCGCGGGGGGGTCCATGACCACGCGGGAGCGCGCCTCTGGGGGCGCGCGCTCGCTCCCTAGACCCTCACAAGCAAGCGACGGTCGGCAAGTGGTTAAAGTCTGTATGTTCTCCCAGTGGTTGCTTTATTTTTTGCCTAGGATCCCGAAACGTTTGGCCCTGTAACCTTTACGTTTGGTTATATAACTCAGGCAGGGACATGGGATTGGAAGCTGCTCAGGAGCAAAAACCAAATCTGTTTTTTTTTTTTTAATTTGTTATATCTGTGTGTTCAACAAAGTAACGAAAATGTTTTAAATCCCAAGAATACATGTTTTATTGTGCCTTATGTCTATTTTCTTTTAGGTCAAGCCATGTATGTCCTGACAGTGAAACCGGTTGGGTGCAGTTTCTCAACAATGCCATTGATCACAACATGAACAAAGTTAAAACCTTAACCCAGGATGCTCTTTGATTAAAGAACTCCATACTCCTAACTCATGGATTCCAAAACTGTGAGGTGCTGCTTCAGCAAGTCCTATTAAAGCTTCTGAGTGAAGTGGGCTTCATATGTAAGGATGAGACAGATTTTCATAACTCCTTCCCAGGACAGAAAGGATTCTTCTATTCTAGACTTGTTTATCCAGCACTTATAACAAACTTGTTTTTCTTTGAAAGGTTTTGTTCACTCAAAACTGATAAGTTGAAGTGTGATCTCTGTACGGGATTTCCTCTTCTTTAGGCTTCATGTAAACTAGCCTACAGTGACAGCTCCTGAACTTGATTATAGGAGCTTTTAGTGTTTTTTTGGCCAAAGTTCCTAAACTGCACTCCATAAAGCCTATGTGTCCATGTACACATAGGCTCATAGCGGAGTTTAGGAGCTGCCGCGCTTAGGCGGGCTTCAACCTCCCTCTCCTATCCTGAACACGATTCTTCCGCATTCAGGAATATTTTGACTGCAAGAAAACACAATTTGGCTGCGTTTTTGCCGTGGCAAAAGTAGGCCAGTGTACATGAGCCTTAGAGCTTGCTGTTGCAATTTAGACAGACGCTTTCCTTGTTGGATTTTTTCTTTACTTAAGCCTCGTACACACGCACCGATTGTTGGCCGACCGATCGGCCGTCTTTTGTCCAGAGTTGTTGTGTTGGTTAAAAAGTGCTCTAGACTGCACACGAATTTTGTCGGCCAACAATAACCAACTTCAGAAGTGATGTCATGTTCTGGTCTACTTTTCGTGTGTTTTTTCTTCTCTGAGTATGCCAAGTCTTGATCATCACATTTTTGTCTGCCAAAATCTGTACTGACTGAGGAACAATCGGCCGTTCTGCTGGCGGCCAACAAAAATTTTATAGCATGCACACCAGATTTTGTTTGGCCGAAAAGTCGCAGTCGGTTGTCGGAAGCATCATACTAACAAGCCGATAATCGGGCCGATCAGACGTTGGCCGAAAATTTACGGCCAACAATCGGTGCGTGTGTACGAGGCTTTAGACTGTACCCGGAACACAGAGACACAAGTGCTTCAGTACTTTTGGGTGGATCAACTCTATATATGTATAAATAAATCAAATATAGTAGTGAACAGAACTTGGTTAAGGTGCAAGTGGAGTTTAGTGTATATTGAGGAACGGTATGCAGGAAAAAATATATTTGCATATGCCTTATATTTTTTTTGTGTCTAGTTTTAGATTCTTTGGCAGCACAAAGTTCTCAGCTCAAGCAGCATACCGCAGAGAGGAACAATGAGCTCTGCAAGAGAGCGGTGATCTCTCTGCTGCGGGATTACATGCCCCTCGCGGAATCAGACCAATAACTCTGCAATCAAGAAAGCCTAAGCACCGCTGCAGGGAAACTGCTGCCTTCACACAGAGTGTAGTTGTCCTCTCTGCAGCATGCTGTTTGGGTGAAAATCTTTGTACTGCCACTGGAGCTGAACTGGACCAAAACTAGTATGACCTGCAGAACTGTGTTTTTTTACACAATTATACAATATAGTATAAACCTCAACCGGGTTCCATGGCTTAAATTAAAATTGAAGTGCTGTTCACCAGGTTTTTTGGGGTAATATTCAGCTTGCATTGCTAACAGACTTTTAAAACTTTCCATCTGTATGAAGAGATAACACTCAGCCATTCCAAGAGCAAGTACTGGAGCTTCTAATCATCAGGAGTCAGCAGAAAAAGTCAGCAGAAAAACTCAGCAATCAGTCCGTCTAAAGTAGACCTACAGGCATACTGCTAAATGCAAAGCTGAAATTAATGTATGTAAACTCCTTTACCTGCCAGCATATGTGGTTATGTTCAATTTTTTTTTTTTATTCACTCACTCCTGTTACATTGCATGTGCAGGAGGGTGACACCACAATGTGTTGTATGTCTTCAGCTTTCCCTGTCACCTTCTGGCTCAATGGGCTGTTTAAGGAGCTCCCTCTGCTCCTGTAAGCTGTTTAAATATCTCTCTCATCTAGCTCCTGGTGCTTCAGAGCATGAAAGATCGGCAGCACTGTCTAATGCAAAAAGTTGCAATGGCTGCAGTGACTGGCTCAAAGTGCTTTACTCCCACCTCATTTATTTTATGCAGGGATTTTGTCTTTTTTTGTATCCAATGCCTCGTATACACGCAACGATTATCGGCCGACCAATCGGCCGTCTTTTGTCCAGTGTTGTTGTTTTGGTTGGAATGTGCTCTAGACTGCACATGAATTTTCTCGGCCAACAAAAATCTACTTCAGAAGTGATGTCATGTGCTGGTTTACTTTCTGTGTGTTTTTTCTTCTCTGAGCATGCCCAGTCTTGCTCATCAGATTTTTGTCTGCCGAAATCTGTACTAACTGAAGAAAAATCGGCCGTTGTGTTGACGGCCAACAAAAATTTTATAGCCTGCACACCAGATTTTTTTTTCGGCCGAAAAGTCGGAGTCGGTTGTCGAAAGCATCATACTAACAAGCCGAGAATCGGCCGATCGGACGTTGGCCGAAAATTCACGGCCAACTATCGATGCGTGTGTACGAGGCATAAGTCCTTCTCCAGCATTCATCTGCCATTTCCTGTCTACATTAATTCGCTACAGTGTCAGATGCACTCTATTGCTGTGGACTGGCTTCTTCATAGGAAAAACTGAGAGACAGCAGTCATGTTAAAGCATATATATATATATATGAGATTTTGATTGGGTGTAAATAGCCTGCATAATTGTTTCAGTTCATTGACTCAGAAAGCATTGAAGACGGTGGATTGACTTGACTTTCAGGAAATAAATATGAGACCGCAATGACTTCCTATTTATTTGTATCCATACAAGTTTTTGAGTGCAGGACTTCATTATTAAAGTGGTTGTAAACTTTTACATATACCCAGTGAAGGGACTGGCCTCAGGTGATACACAGAGATGAAACAAATCCTCCTACATACGTTGTTCCTGTTTATCTGCAGTCTTCTCTTCTCTATAGCTGTTCAAAGTGCTGAATTATAAAGCTCTTCTGAGAGTTCAGAAATTGGGGGCGGAGAGCTGAAGTTACACTCTGCAGAGCTCCACGAAGAGAGCTCTGACAGCTGATTGGAGGGAAGGGACACCCCTCTCCACACAGGAACAGAGCCGAGGCTGTCAATCAGCTGGAGATCCCTCCCCTGTCACCATTTTTCTCTTGGTGTCAGGAAAACGTTGTCAGAAACGACTCGTACTGATAGCAGAAGAACAAAGCAGCAGACAAAAGTGACACTTAGTGCTCTTAATTGAGACAAAGACACACTGTAGAAGGATATGCTTTGTTCATATTTCATTTTAGAGGTTTACAACAATTTTAAGTCTTTGAATGTTGGCCACAACCTACACCTATATGTTGGTTGAGTTATTGATTTAACTGCAGTTTTCATTAGTGCTGTGAGTCATGGCAGCCATACTGGACAACAAATCTGTTTAGAAGTGCATTTGGCTTGTAATGCATCTATTCAGCCAATGCTGGATTATGTAATATCAAATAAAAATATTTATTTTTTAACCTTTTGGCTTATTTATTTATTTTTTGCATTTGATCTACCACTGCTACTATGTATTCCAAATACTCTATAGTTCTACTAGACTCTTGTTGAGAAGTACAAAGAACAATAACGGCAATGTACACGTGCTGTTACCATTTTGGACCTCACCTGAAATCATTCCAGTTGGGTCACCAGAGTTCTCCAGTTATGGAGCTACGGTAAGCCCTGCCCCCCCCCCCCCCCAGCACCCAATATCCAATCACAGCACCCTAATACCTTTCCTATTACAGGATAGTAGCATAGTGCATGCACCATATCACTTGGGCAGAGAAGTGAGGCCGCCGGTAACAAGGTTAACCTAAGATCAGGCTGGTGCACAAGGGAAGGCTTTCTACATTATGTAGGTAATAGGCCATGTGGTTCGTGTGGTTTGGAGAACTTTTAACTTTTAAGTTTCAAAGGGCTGATAGCTTTTACCAGCCATCCAGCCACTTCTCCACCCGCATTTTAGGTATAGGGGAAAACACATGACACTCCCATCATCCTGAAATTAGTTTGATCCAGCTAAGTAAAAACTTATACAGAACTTTTAGGCAGTTGATCAGGGCGGTGAGGGAGTGCAGGAAAGGTAAATAAATGCTGCAGTATTTCCTCTAAAGCACACCTCCTGTACCCAGTATGGGTAAAATAGTGGTTCACTTAAAGAAAAGATTTATATAATGGGTAATATTCTCAGAGTGTGGAAAATGGATCATAAAATGAATAAAATAACTTTTCATATGGTCATAGTTGTTTGAAAGTATCTCAAATCGAATGAGTAAAGTCATTTGCACCACTTCTAATAGGCCTCACTGGACAGAAGAAATCCAGCACAAAAGGAATAAGAGAAGTTGACACTTTTAGAGAAGACAAGTAAAACTCAATTTACAGACAGAAACTGTTTGTTTATTAAAATACCACATCATAAACTTAAAGCTTATTTGTATATAAAAATTGCCATTTGGCTAGAATTAAGGTGTACTTAAAAGAAGGGAAGGAATATCACCAGGGGATCCTGTACACCTCCTTAAACCCCCATTAACACGGGCTGAATCTGGCCGACATTCGGCCCATGTATATGGCTGCTGGCTGCTGTCGGACGAGCATGCTGGAAATGACCGGAGTGTTCTGATGAGGGGCTGTCCCCTTGTCAGAGCACAATAGCACAGCGGTGGAGATCGCTGTACTAATGTCGGGTCATTAGTACAGCGGCTCAGACCAGAGCGGCCATTTTTTTTTCTGTTTAACTAGTGGTGTGTACCAGGCTTAACAAACTTTTCCTCATCAATCCAAGCAGAAATCCAAGCAGTAATAAACCCAAAAGCAAATATTTATTATATTGCAGCTTACCAATTCTTATTTTTTGGCTGCCTTTCCATTATTTTTACTTGGTGATCTGGCCAGTAGGTCTGTTGTTTATCAACAGAACAAGCTTTTCTTCAATTGTAGCAGTTAAAGGGTTGAGACTAGAGATCGACTGATTATTGGCAAAGCCGATATATCTAGGGCCGATATGCACTTTCCCCGATATATTGAAATCGGCCTTTTGATTTACCGATATTGCCGATATTTCGGGAAAGTTCTGTACCGGGGTGATGCCTGCAGCTAGAGGCATCACCCCCTTACCGGTGTCCATAGCAGACGGTCGGCTGTCTTGTAATGACAACCGATGAAGCTGCTCGGCTGTCATTTCAAGGATCGGGAGGGGACGTCCCCTGGTCCCCCCCATAATGTCAGTTAGAGGTCCGATCTGTCCGCCGCAATGTCACAGTCCCGCTAAAAAACTCTGATTGCCGCCATTATTAGTTAAAAAAAATTACGAATCTTTCCCCTAGTTTGTAGACGCGATAACATTTGCGCAAACCAATCAAAATACGCTTATTGGGTTTTTTTTTACCAAAATTATGTAGCAGAATTGGCCTAAAATGAAGAAAAAATTTCATTTTTACATTTTTTTATTGGGAATGTTATGTAGAAGAAAGTTAAGTGTTTTTCTTTCAAAATTGTCGCTCTTTTTTTGGTCATAGCGCAAAAAAAAAAAAAAAAAAAATATATATATATATATATATATATATATATATATATATATATATATATATATATATATACTTGCACGGGTGATCAAATACCACCAAAGGAAAGCTCTATTTGTAGGGAAAAAAGGACATCAATTTTTATTTGGGTACAGCATCGCACAACCGCGCAATTGTCCGTGTAAGTAATGCAGTGCCGAATCGCAAAAAATAACCTGGTCATTGAGGGGGAAAATCTTCCGGTCCAGGAAGTGGTTAAAGTACTAAACTTGGGTCCGAAAAATGCATTGATACCGTAATCAATGTGGATCTCTTAGGGTAGATTTAGAATCCCTGTTGGGATCTCTTTTATTGCTGTCCCCATTGGGGAGATTTCTCATAACTTCACATCCTGGTGACTTGTGCCGCAATGGACAGGAAGTTAAGGGAGGTATCTCCAGCAGGGTTGCACACAACAGTGAACCCACATTAGCAATGGAAGGTTCAGAATGTCTCAGATTTGTGTTGCCTTTTTAAAATTGTGCTACATTTTCCTTACTTCCTGTCTTAAAGACTGGTCCCACTAAGGCAGAAAGTGGAGGAAAGTTTCCCTGAAAAAATAGTCGGTGGCGAAAACTTAAGAGGTCCACCCCCTTCCCTCCCTCCTGAAGTTTTGGATTGATATCCACTTTAATTCCATATGGCAGTATAATTCAACAGTTCGGTAAGAAGCACATTGTTGGCTATATGGATATCTCTTCCTTGTTTCTGGGTTGTAGCCTAGTACTGAACGTTTGTACAA
Source organism: Pelophylax lessonae (assembly GCF_965119305.1). Classification (NCBI taxonomy): domain Eukaryota; kingdom Metazoa; phylum Chordata; class Amphibia; order Anura; family Ranidae; genus Pelophylax; species Pelophylax lessonae. The sequence goes on along the minus strand of NC_138778.1, from coordinate 55,147,179 downwards.
TATTTTCCTTCGGGGCTTGCTTGTGTATTTTGAAATAATTGCTTTTGCTGTTCATTTGGTGAAGAATAATTTAAATGGCTGGACCTCAACACTGTGGCAGCACGTCACATCTCTGAACTGCCTGCAGTGAAATTTCATGCACAATTTCAGCAGGCCCGTTTGCGTTGGAGAAAAGCTGATGCGGCAATCTCTTTCACTTCCTGGGTCAATGTTATCACATCTGTAATGAAGATTAAAGGTAAATTTAGCTCATGGTTTGCAGTTTCATCTGAATTGCAGTTGAATATGAAACAAAATACTAGGGCTGAACGATAGTTGCTGTGATGTCGACTATCGTTCTGCGGGCGTGGGCGATATTCATATCGCCGAAGACACGATATTTAGCATTAGGCAGGGAGAAGTCGGGACTCGGGGGGAGGAGGAGGACTCACAGTGATTGCAGCCGACACATCCGTCCCACACGTTCTGCGGTGAGTAGCGTGCCGTGAGCAGCTGCACAGCTAACCAATCACGCGTGCCTGCACACCTGATTGGTTCCCTGTGCCGCTACTCACGTGATTGGTTCGCTGTGCCACGCTCACCGCTCGGTCAAGAGAACTAGCTCCAGGGCGGCAGACTGAACGTGTGGGACAGATGTCATGTCGGGCTGTGTTCTTCTACCTCCTACCACCACTGTGAGTCCCGACTCTGCCTAATCCACACTGTCAGTGTCTTCTGCATTCCACCCAGTTCAATATCGCGATATATATCGTTGAAAAACAAATATCGCAATGTACTTTTTTCCCCAATATCGTGCAGCCCTACAAAACACTATTTAATGGGGGTATTAGTCATTAGAAATATTGTATTATATGTACTATAACTGCGACAGCACAAGTGGATGTAACCAGACCCAGTGATCTGACACATATATATCCAGCTCAGAATGAGAGTGAAATAATGGTTTATATAGAAGGCATCAGATGCAACTGGAAAATTCCTAGGGAATTGTCCTTGCTATCACATATAGTACTCTTGTAGTATCTACTATTTACTATCCTCGTTGGCAAATGAATCACAAATAAAAACTTCTCCAACTATATAGTATGCGGTTTATCACTGCACAGTGTGGGAGCCATAGTTTAGTTTGAAGAAAAACCAAAAAGCCATTTGACACTCAAGTAAAGGAAATGTACTTAGCCATCCATGTGGATCTTGAAAAGTCCAAGTTGTATTTGTAGCAATAGAGGTATATATACATCCATATCCAGAGAAAATATCAGTCCCTTAAAGGAATGGAGGAGGTAGGGGAGGAAGTATCGCAGAGGCTGGCTACATGGGACCAAGCTGGAAGCCTGACCAGTTTCACCGGGCCACTTCTGCCTTGCAGCACTAGGGTCATCAGTTTGAGTCCCAGCCACAACTCTACCTGCATGGAGATTTCATATTCTCACTGTGTTTGTGTGGGTTTCTTCTGAGTAATCTGGTTTCCTCCCACACACCAAAGACATGCTGGTCGGTTCATTGGCTCTTGTCTACATTGTCGCTAGTATGTGTATGCATGTTATTATTATTATTATATAGGATTTATACAGCGCCGACAGTTTACGCAGCGCTTTACAACTTGAGGGTAGACAGTACAAATACAATACGCTTTAATACAGTAGGAATCAGAGGGCCCTGCTCATTAGAGCATGTGAGGTGGAATCTTAGATTGTAAGCTCCTTGAGGGCAGGGACTGATTGATATAAAGAGCTGCGTAAGTAGTTAGCACTATATGAATACCTGTAATATATAAGTATAAAATTAAGTTGGTACCTGGGTCCCCCTGTGATCACATGCAGTACATACTGGGAGATGGAGCCATATGAACCAATCAGGACTGTTACTTAACACTGTACACATGTAAATGCGCTTACAAAAACAGAGCGCAAGGATAATCATCTCAACAATGCACTGTTGCTCCTTCATTGATCAATCATGGGCAGGGGTGGGTCCCAGGCAAAATTGTAAAATCGGTTCCCATATCCAGTATGCATATATTGTGTATTGTTTGCCTGAAGTTAAAGCGGAGTTCCGGGCACAAAATCGACCTAATCGATTTTTTGGCCATCCGCTTGCTCTTCTTCACCTGAAAAGGAATTAGATAGTTAGGATTATTTATTTTTTTTACTCACCTTGTATTTGTAGAAAGAAATACTCACCTATTTTCCACTTCCTCCCTCTGTGGCCGCGGCCTGCGCCGTCACTTCCGGTTTGCAATGATTCCTGGGAGCTGAACGTCATCGCTCCCAGGAATCAATGCGACGGCACCGACCCCGCTCGTCACTTCCGCACCGGAAGTGACGAGAGGGGCCAGTGTAGGCGCATTCTGGGAGAAGAAGACACGGAAGAGGACGCAGAAGAGGATCGCGCTGGCTTCAGCTGCCCACAAGAGAGATGGCAACGCTGTAGAAGAAATTTTATAAGTGAGTATTTCTTCTTGCAGGTAAGTGCGAACCGGGACATATCAGAGGCTAGCCATTGTGGAATGTACTAGCCCTGACTGTCCCGGGGGTATGTTCATTGAAAAAATGTTTTTGTGCCCGGAACTCCGCTTTAAGCTTTGCTTTGATCCCTTGGTCAGCCACTGAGAGTGAGGAAAGGAAGCTGTGTGTAAGCTCCCAGTTGCAACTTAGAGCCTACACAGGACTGAGGACTCTCTTGGACTCCAGCATCATCCTGTTATCTCTCAACATTATTATTATTGTACATAATTTTTATAGTGCCAACAGTTTGTGCAGCACTTTACAACATGAGGGCAGACAGTACAGTTACAATTCAATACAGAAGGAATCAGAGAGCCCCTACAATCTAAAGCCTCGTACACACGTACCGAATATTTACGGCCGATGACCGATCGGCCGATTGTAGGCTTGTTAGTATGATGCTTCCGACAGCCGACAGCGCACTTTCGGCCGAAAAGAATCTGTCGTGCAGGCATTAAAATTTTTGTACGCTGACAACAGAACAGCCGATTGTGCGTCAGTCAGTACAGATATCGGCCGACAGACAGCAGATTTGCAAGACTGGGCATGCTCAGAAAAGAAAAAAGACAAGGAAAGTTAACCATCACATGACATCACTTCTGCAGTCGGCTGTTGTTGGCCGACAAAATTCGTGTGCAGTCTTTTGCAGTTTTCACCAGACACGACAGCCCTGGACAAAAGACGGCCGATCGTTCGGCCGACGATCGGTACGTGTGTACGGGGCTTAAGAGGGAGAGTCAAGTGATACAAAAGTTAACTGTGGGGGGTGAGCCAATGGAGAAAATAAAGTACAGTTGTTGGGTGGTGTCAGGATAGGCTTCTCTGAAGAGAGAGGTTTTCAGGAAATGTATTAAAGTGGAGAGTGGGAAATAAACAGACAGATTGGGGTTGGGAATTCCATAGGATAAGAAAGGCTCGGGAGATGTCCTGGAGGTAAGTATGGGAGGAAGTGTCAATGGAGCTAGAGAGCAGGAAGTCTTGGGAGGAACGAAGAGAAAGATTAGGTTGGTATTTTAAGACTAGGTTAATGGTGTAACTGGGGGCAGAGTTGTGGATGGCTTTGTAAGTGGTTGTTAGTATTTTGAATTTAGTTTGTTGGGTGAGTGGCCAGTGGAGGGATTGACAGAGAGGAATAGCAGACACTGAACGGTTGGTAAGGTGGGTGAGCCTGGCAGCAGAATTCATGATGGACAGAGGAGGGGATAGCCTATGTAGAGGTAAGGCAATGAGGAGGGAGTTGCAGTAGTCAAGGTGAGAGATGACAAGGGAGGGACATAGGAGCTCTGTGGTGTCATTGGTTACGAAGGGGCGTATTTTAGAGATTTTGCAGAGGTTGCAGTGGCAGGCTGTGGTCAATGATTGGATGTGGGGCTGAAATGAGAGTTCAGAGTCCAGGATTATGTCTAGCACCTTGGCATGCGGGGACAGGTTGATAGTTGCGCCACTGATCTTGACAGTTATTATGACACTGAGGGAGGATTTAGTAAAACTGCTGCACACAGTAACCAATCCGCTTCCAGGTTTAATTTTCAAAGCTTAATTGAGGAAGATGAAGTTAGAAGCTGATTGGGTATTGTGCACAGCTGCTTCACATTCTGTGTGCACCAGTTTTAGTACATCTCTCCATAAATGTCACATTATTATACAATGAGACAGATTGTCTTGTTCATGTAGTATGTTTTGTGAAACTAGCTTTGATTTTTGACTGTATTTAATTTTCATTGACATCCAGAAATACTCACTTGTAGGATCTCTCTTTGTGTATAAGGCCTTCTCCAGACACTGTTACTGTGCAGTCTTCTAGCTCCTTCTCAAGGGGGTTTGTGATTGTGATTATGGCTGTTATAGGCTTGTACAGCGGTGCTTCTTCTGGCATCTGTAAACGTGATAAAAATACTGTATGTTTACCTCAAACATTAAAGCCTAACTTAAGTCAAAGCTTTTTGACGTATTTTGGGAAGGGAGTAAGAGTCTCTGCTGGATTTTTTTTTTGCTGTCTATATTCCATTAGGGGAGATTTTACCTTTACTTCCTGTCAGGACAGATGGCATATCCTTCCAACGGGGACACAGACAAAAACGCATTTCAGTAGACCAAAGAAGGGTTAGACTTTCTATTCTGTGCTTTTATTGCGGTCTATGTCTTCCTTTCCTAGTGACAACTGCACCCCAAATTTTTGTATGGGAGTCAATGGAACAAGAAATAAAAAGCTCTCCGATGGGAATCACAATAAATAAATCTCCCAATGGGATCACAAATATAAATTTGAATTCTTCTCTACTGTATTCAAAACTAAAAGGTGTTTGAGTTTAAAGATGCAACTCCAACCAAAGCAGCTTTTTCTACTTTTGGCTAGGGTAAGGAAGAGTTTGATTTCTGGCATTGTGTACAGTGCTCCCCTAGCATGCCATATTGCAAGAAAACATTCCATTTGAATATTTGGACAGTTTTTAAAAAAGTTTCAGAATCAAATAAAAAGATCACCCAGCCGAACATATCTTAAATTTTAGGTAATGTTGGGAACAGAAAAAGAAAATATCCGGTGCGCTAAACTATTACTAAATGACAAAAAACAAAATATCTAAACATATGATGTGTATAGTGAATAAATCACTTGAACAAGTGCTGATAAATAAATACTGAATAATTGGAGGGCGATCAATCATTTAGGTGATCCAGTGAAACAACAGCAAAAATGTGATAATACAAACAAAAAATGCAATAAGTGAAGGACAAATGAGTCCAAAAAATATGGGATGTGAAAGTCCAAAGTAATTGTGAAGCATTCAACATGCATATAAAGTGACTCCAGGGTGCAAAATCCACGATAACTGACGTGTGCAGCAAAAACCACCACCGTGAATGGACTAGCCCCGTCTCCTTCTTCTTCTTTTCTCCTTTTTCCTACTTATCGCCCAGCTCCTTCTTTTGGAATACATTTCAGTTGCATCAAAACAAAAGGTATGCAAAGTCTTACACTTAGGTTTCTCTAGAGGCCACAGCTTTGAGGCCTCATTTAGACTTGCTTTGCCCTCTGAAGAGTGATCCAAGTTCACTTCGTTCTTCAGGGGGCCTCTGTCAAACAGGAGGTGTTATATCGCCTCCTCACTGCCTGTTCTAACCCCTTAAACCTCGCACTAGCGAGCTGCCGCCACATGCAGTACACGCAGTTGGAGGCACCCCCATTCACTTGAATGGGTCATGTTTAGCAGGCAATACTATCCACTAAATGTGACAGTGGGGGGTCATTTTTACTGAGTCACGATGCAAAGCATGCAGTCGTGGCATATGCATACCAGCTTGCTGCCTTTGCAGCTTAAGGGGGAGCAGTTGGGAGGCGATAAAAATGTGGCGTTTGTACCGTCCCAACCACAAGTGTAAAGGAGGCCTTACACCCCGGGCAAGCTTTTTCTCTACAGTATATTGGCAGGAGACCGACATTTCTACTCAGGCTTTTGCTGCTTTTTCAAGAAAAAAAGTGGAAGGCTTTGCAGACCATTTGTTTTGGTGCACGGTGAATGTATTTAGCTGGCTTACACAGAAACTTCAATTCGGCTTTCATTTTATTGTCTTTCAGTATATTGCTCAGGGTTACCTTGATAGCAATCTGGGGTTTGTACAGAATCACCTTCCTACTTGAACAGTATGTGCTGGTGATATCTTTCACAAGACCGGTGAGTCTCACCACGTTGCTCACCACTGGGGACACTGCATACTGAAGTCGTGAAATCTGAGTTTTGAATATATGGCCTGATGGCAGAAAAATATAGTTAGCAAAGAACAGCAAATGCAAATACCCGGCCTTTAATTTGTATTTAATTTGTAAATCAATGAAAAAGAATTATTCATAGAATATCGACAAGCCCACACAAGTAGGGGTGGTATCATCAATATATGCAGTGAAATTACACAGAGATATGTTGGACTTTCAGTGGCACCAAAATAAAACAGATAGGAAAAACCTATAACATATTCAAAATATTATTTTCGATATAATGAAAAGTTCTTACTAAAATAATTAATGTGACATTGTGTACGAATTACTTATACCTTTATGTACCCAACCCACAACGTTTGTTGTATAAACCATTAATAAAGGTGAAGGTTAATTCATAATGCTTTTCTCAGACTCTGCTTCTTCAGGAGATGGGGAAAGAAGCATGATCCTAAAGAGATTACATTTCAATGACAAATACTTAAATATGTAAGGGACATCCACAGCAAGGACATTTTCAGAAAACAAAGCGCCTGTGTGCAATATAATAAGTTGGGCCTCTGTGTTGACGTGCAACAAGAGAGAGCCATGCCACACTGCAGCCACCAACACGTATACATCATTTGACATCTCCCCATACCAACAAACATCTTCTGTAATAATGCTAAGCGCCTGTGCAGAATGCTGGGTGTGGACAAATTGTGCTAACAGGGGGTTCCAGAACGTGACTCAGCCATGTGGTTTTTCAGCCCCCCCAACCTCAAGTGAGAAGGTCCCTTAGAGATTTTAGTCCTTAGTTTGTAGGTACTTTTAGGGTTATCAAAGTATTTAATGTAGGAAGTTTCCCCTTTGACCCAATAACTTCCTTCCAGATTTTATGTATTTTGCACGATCATAACTTTACTTTGCTGTTCTGATCATCTCCCTGTAGAAAAGGCCTTTTTTTTTACGCTATTGTGTACTATACCTGCCTATTGTGGAATACATACAATGCCACCCAGCCATGCTCTGAGGTTCTAGTTATTGTCTATACCAGTGGTGGTCAACTTGAAAATCATAGAGGGCCTCAAGTGCAGCCCCTGACACCTCCAGGGGGCCGCACAACAGCAGCACATTTTTGCACCTCACCGCCTCCTGCTGATTTTTTTTGCTGTGTATCACAATTTTATTTTGGAGGGCGAAACTGAACCCCCCCCTAGATCTTTCCATCTATACAAACTGCAATCTTCAGCACTGGTGCGCCTATCTGGTGTCCACCTAACACCTGGTTTACTCCAATTACGTTTATTTGTCTCCAATCTTAGGCCCGCCTTGCACCCTACTATTGCCCAACTTACGCCCTGTTTGTGCACATCGTGCACCTACACACATCCCGGGTACTGACTGACATAAACACAGAGGACTATGTGGGTGGTGATTGGTTAGCAGGCACAAGAGGCGGGACCTTGTTGTGAGAGTGGGCAGTGTTTGGTCAGACATTAAAGCTGACCCACACCTTCTTATTAGACATCAGACCCCTGCACACCTACTGGCGGTTCTTGTGGAGAAAGAAGGGGACAAGAATCCTCAATGTGTGCATTGTGTGAGACCACAGGGGTCCCCTTCCACTCTGCACATATTGCACTCATTGAGGTCAAATACCAATCTAACTAGATAAATGCATTTAGAGATGCACATTTATGCAACACCCGCAAATAGCCCCAAATGCCTCCAAGGGGACACAGGGGAATAAAATCATATAACAACCACTATCGAAGCAGAATAGTGATATAAGTAGGGCAATCAACATGTAACAAGTTACAAAAAGAACTATAAATAATTATCAAAATTGAATCCATGAAAATATTTGGAAATCAAGATGTATGTAATATTGATACTTACAATATTATGAAAAAGATTGCCAGAACAAAGAAGGAATGGTCATACAACTGAAAAATAACCTAATAAGGAACCATAAAAAAACTGTTAATTCAAGCAAATCTAAATATGGTCATGTATCAAGGATAAAATACTTACAGCTCAAAAGGTAATGTTAAGGGATACTATGTGAGGGACTAAATTTATGGATTTCCAAAAGCTAAGAGGTATGTCCAGAGCCTGTCCAGGTTTCAATCCCCCCCCATCATGGTCATCATGGTGCCACTCCCACCACCATTGTGCATGCAGAGCCCCACAGCGTGCTTTCCAGAAAGATTTGATGTCAAGTCAGGCGGAAGTGACACTCATGGAACAGGCAGAAGTCTACCTGATTGGTTCATTTGGTAGTTCTAGTGATGGCTAAAATAAAAAATAAGATGCTTCAGATAGTAAAACCCACTAGCCATGCATCAAATGGCCCAACAGAGGCAAAGTGGGCAGTGCAAGAGAGACTCACTACTTGTACACTCCAAACACCTCGCACAAACAGATAGCATGGCCAGGAACCCCACAGAACAATAGATACAACCTCAATCGGCAATTCAGTTGAATGATTTTTAATTTGTATTTTATTTTAGTGCCATTGAAAGTCATGCCTACCTCTATATTTAATATTAATCAGTCTTAGTAGTACTAGCAAGTAAAATTGTTAGCAGGTATAGACATTTCCAAGTTATAAAGTTACTGTCCATATACAGTATATTCAGATCATGATCTGAATTGGATGCCAAGAGTTCTGAAATGTAAGGGTAATGATTAAAATGTTTAGGGGAATTAGGTTGCATGTTAAGCTTGAATTTCAGATTATCATGATGTAATAATACCTTTTATCTGATGACTGCTAAAATTGGACCATACTGTCTAGGTCAAGTGGGGTATTGTCAAAGTGATGCTGAGATACCCATCTTTTTTCTTGCTGCTTGTAAAACAAATATTTTCTGGGTTGGCAATCCTAGTGGGGCTCAATCATTTTTAGATTGCCTGCCCCCCTAATAATTTACTGCAAGGATACATCTTAAATCTGGTCTTGGCTTTGAATGCGATTTATCCATTGACATTTGATACCCACAGATACCCTTGGTTATGAAGACTCAGAATAAACTTCACTTTCTCTTGTCTGAATGTCTGCCGCCTGCTTGACCCTCAACAATACCTTTCTGCCACCTGCCCTGACTTTTAACCTGCATCGAATACAACTTAGCTCAGTGATTTCACACTTTACTTTGTTTATTTTCAAATTGGCTTCAAAACATTTGTTCAGAACATTATTCAATAAATCCCCTATTTTGGAGACTTCTACAAATGGGGAACATGCATAAGGCCAAAGTTATAGTTACTATGCTGGCCTTATAATTGGTCAACATCTGCAGAAGTCTCAAAAAAGAGGTTTTATAGATTTTTTTGATAACCATACTGGGTCCACTCTTTTTATTGCTAGCTTTGTTGCTAAAATAGAATGTGATTTGTTATTTCACTTTGGTCAATCTGTGCCATCCGCAACTAACAGTAGCCTAAAAGTTAATTTTTTTTTTCACTTTTTGTCTTGCTCCATGTTTTACTTTTCAATGATTTTTATTGAGTTTTTAACAAGAGAAAGTGATACAATGCATATTGTACAGAAAACATAAGCATCCTTAGTTCTACGGTGTTAAATGTGGTAATACAAGCAGGATATCCTTCCCTCATTCACACAAGGTTACCACATCTACCAATTTTATAACTGAATGTATCCAGATACCAGATATGCCCGGCGATCCATCTATCAACTGTCACCAAGGCGTTCTGGAATGGCACGGTCCCCATCCCACCTCCCGAACTGAGAAAACAACATGGCCTGAAAAGAGGAAAGGGGATACTCTTGAAGGGGCATGGAATCCCCTCCAACCACAACATTATCTAGAACAATGAGAGGAAAAGAGGGAAGAAAGAAAGTACAAGAGAGTAATAGTAGAAGGAAAAGGAAGAATCCCAGGAGAAGATGAGTGCACTCTATGAGATTCTGTTATTGGAACTACCTCAAGTTACAATGAGTCTGACAGATACTTGATCCGGGGCTCCCATGTCTTGTCAAACTGAGCTCTTTTGTCCAAGAGGGTTGCCGAGAGGCGCTCATTGATCATGATCCATGTTAATTTGTTCTTTACCAGATCGAACGGGATAGTCGGTGATCTCCATGATCTGGCTATTGCCAGTCTGGCCACCGTGAAAACAAAAGCTATGGGGTTTTGCTCCATGTTTTGAATTTTGAATCTCATGTACCAAAAAAATACCTGCTCCTTGTATTGGTAATGTGTATATTGGGGGAATGCAAAAAGCCATCTTGCTTAATAACCGTTGAGAGCTCAGATTCAGGTTAGCTCATCAGTAATGCACAGCCATTGTGTGGCAGAAACCAGAGCCTGCAAGTGTGTTGAGCAGTTATGGTTGCCCTAAGATCAATCAACAATCTTGTGAGCACCGAAATATGTCAGTGAAAAGCCTTCATTCATGAGAATGTGGGGTAGGAAAATGATGTATCAAATTAGCTTAGATGTAGCACATGGTTTAGATCAGGCATGTCCAACCTGCGGCCCGGAACCTCAGGGAATGCGGCCCACTGCCCCCTGACAATTTTTGCTGGGGAGGAAGGAAGTCAGGTTGGGGGCACGGCCACTGCAGCTTCCAACTAACGGTAGGCAGAGGCTGCCTCAGAGGGGGGGGGGGGGAGCATGTGCAGTGTTTTTAAAATCCTACCACCATGACCACTTGAAATCACTGAGGTGGTCATGGGGGTTAGAGTGTTCCTTTATTATCATTTAGAAGAAGTAAACCTCTGTATACTGATTCAATTTCATTTGATCATCCTCTAGTTGTGTTAAATTAGTGCGGGGGCCGCGGTGGCGTGGGAAGGGCGTGGCGGCATTTTTTTTACTTATATACCTTAACTACAGTATAGATTTGATATGCGGCCCGAGAAAATTTCTCTACACTCAATGTGGCCCAGAGAAGCCAAAAGGTTGGACACCCATGGTTTAGATCAACTTTAGGTGGTAGTAATGTACCTAAACACATAAAAAAGTCCCTCAAACATGCTGCACAGATGTAAACCAACCCTTAAACAGACAGCAAGGCCTTCACAATGCTTGACTGCTACAGCACTTCCATATTACACAGACCAAAAAGTTCCTGAAGCCTTTTCCGAGAGTGCTGATTTTCAGTCCTATACAACTTTTAAAGCCCTGACAAAGGGGGACTTTAGCAACTCCTGAAATGCATTAGCATTTAATTTAACATTACGTGTTATCCTAACTAAGGAATAAAACTCGATTTCTAGACTCTATAGCAATTGGTGTGGCACTCATGTTGTGTTTCTTGCCAGGCCCTGTATGGTATGCCTAGCCTGAATATTTACATAAAATATTATATACTGTATGTAGGCAAGATACTGGAAACAATGCCTTTTCCACTAGAGCACATAGCAACTACTTTGAAAGTACATAGTTGCATGTGTAAGGATTATGTTATCATACTGTAACAAACAGTCTATGTTTGGCTAACGACAATGTCATGCAGATTTTTGTTTGATTACCTCGTTTTGCCTGGAAAGACACATCAAAGGTTTCTTGCCAGAAATGTATGCTGCCATTCCCATCCTCATCAAGGTACTCTGCAGTAAGGCAAACATAAAGGTTTTTTTGCACTTCACATTTGTTGGAGACCTCCATTGAAAAAGGAATGTCATGTCCATAAAACACTTCGTCTTCTGTGTGGATGCTGAGGCTGATGGGGGCACTGGACTCTCCCTCTTCTGACAAAATAGTGGCTTTTGAAAATTTCTGGAATACCTCCCAGTGATGGACAGACCCTGCCAGTAATACAAGAGTTTGCTTAATTATGCCTTCAAATTGTAATTTCGATACATTTTATGTTTAAATCTACAAGTGCCCAACTGTATTTTTACTTTGTTTTCTCAAATATGAAAGTAACCTCTTTCAAACCAGGGCAATTCAGACCAAATGACAGCAAAATATATAAGCAAAGTTTTAAAAAAAAAATAGGTCTTTTGTCTCCAGATGCAAAAAGTACCCCTTTGTAATTTGCAATGATGGTAGTGGAAGTGAACAACTTTGCACTAAGTTTACTTTATGGACCATTTATGTATTTTTACAAGTTGCTCAAATCCTTACAATAATTACGGTAAGAATCTCTCAACCCATCCCTTTATTAATTAAGTTGCCCTTCAATAAAATCTCTCCAGTTCCAGAACGTTGCCTTTCAATAAAATCTCTCTTTCCAGAACTTTGTATTCAAGATGAGGTCTTACTAATACTTTGGGAAAGTTATGTCTCTCTTTCTCATCGATACCTCATGAGGCACAAAATAAATTTACCAAGCTTAGTAGCCTCCCACTCAGTACTCCAAATGACTTACATTCTTCAACATTGCTAGGTAACACTTCCAAATTCTGAAAGCTGGTGATGAGCCCAAGCTTGTCACTCTGAAGCTGAACACACAGTCTTCTGTCACCCACTTGTGTTGGAGTGAAGGTTATTGGGTAGATCAAGTCACCTTCCGCAGGAACATTATGACATCTGAAAGTAGCAGTAGAAAATTCAATAGACCACATGCAATGCATTACATGCATTTACCATATTTTTAAAAAAATGCATTCGGCATGCACCTAAAATATACCTAAAGTATATCTAAAACCAAAACATCTTTTGTGGATAGAGTAGGGAATGCTTAAAACCCTTATCTTTTTTTTCAATATCACTTCAAAGTGAGAGGAAATCCCCTCTGAGGCTTCATGCACATGGGACTAAAAAACACCACCTCACAGGCATCCAGTCAGTGGCATATCATCCATGTGTGCAGGGTGTTCACTGCACACGGGCCCACTGTGACCCACCCTGCACCCATGGATGATCTCCTGGTTGAAAGTCAGGGATGATCGGTGCAACAGTTGCTAGCACCGATCTCCTTGTATGACTTTTCACCTGACAGCTGCTTCTCCTCCTCTCCCTCCCATGGCTGTCAGCTGAAAAGTCATACAGGGAGATCGGAGCTCACAGCTGTCCCCACTGCCACACCGATCATCCCCGACTGTCCCCCGTGCCGTCCTCTGTCCCCCCTGTGTTATCCTCCTCTTTCCCCCATGTCCTCCTCCTTCCGCCCCCCTTGGTGTCCTCCTCCTTCCGCCGCCCTTGCTGTCCTCCTACTTCCGCCAGCTCCAGTGTCCTCCTCCTTCGCCCCCCCTCGTCCCCCCACTGCCAGCTTCCCTCCTCTTCTCTCCCACTGGCTGTTGGGGGGGGGGGATCTGTCAGGATGGAGAGCGGACGAAGGGGCTGGTAAATATGTAGTTTATTGGCTCCTTTCTTTTCTGAATTGGACACAGTGAGCGATCGCTACTGATCACTCCTATGTCCTGCGATAACTGAGCAGAGTAAACTCTGCTTCAGTTTATGAATGATTAGGAGCCTCTGTCTCCTCTTCATTCATCTTCAGTGCCGAGGCTGCTGAGAAATGGACTGTGTCCTCAGTACCTTTCTCTTTCTCAAAGGGGAGATGTAAGCAGTCTGTTTAGATCCCTGATATCTCACCAAAGCCCACCAACAGGGCTGGTAAAAAAAAAACGATAAATATTAAAACAAAGTAGAAAAAAAACTACTGACACCATCCCCCCCACCTTTACCAACACTGACCACTGCCCCAACCCCCTCCCCCCCCCCAAAAAAAAAAGAATTGTGAAAAATAATGAAAAACAAAACAAATTCAATTGTAAAAAAAGAAATACATAAAATTAAAAAAATACCCTTCACAGCTCTACTGACACTATCCACTGCCCTACTGATACTGTCCACTGCCCCATACCCCCCCCCCCCAGAAGCACTATGAAAAATAATCTCAAATATGATTTTACAAAAATAATAAAAAAATAATTGTAAAAAATAATAGTAAAATAATAAAAACAAAATCTACTGACCCCGCCCACTGCCCTACTGACACTGTCCACTACCGCCCCCCCCCCCCAATCATTGTGAAAAAATTAACTGGCCTTCACAGCAAGGAGCACATTAAAGGGCAAAGGCATGTAAGACAAGCCAGAAACATTGCTTTTCCATCTAATTGCCCCATAAAGAAGAACGGGACTGTGTCCGTATCTGCTCTGCACAGCAGAGTGGACACAGACCTGTCATCTGCCTGCTCAGTGGGGATCAGTGGATAAAACCCCCGCTAAGGAAGCCGATTGCACTTTACAGAGGCGTCCTTGTGAAAAGGGTGTAATGGATTTGCATAAGTTAAATGGAGGGTGATTCAGCTTAGAAGTTGGCTACTTTAATCCTTTCCTTCAAAAGTGCTTCAACATCTAGCTGTGTTTAATATAACTCATAAGCCAGAACCTCCCACTCAAACTTATTTGAGCAAAAAAAAAAAACCTGACAAGAAATGTAACATTTCTACACTATATCAATAAAAAAGTGTTGGCTTTAAATATACATTAAAGAGGTTGTAAACTTCCGATTTTTTTTTTTTTTAAAACGAACACCTGAAATAAAAACACATAATGAGTGAAAACCAGAAAAGAATCCGCGCTTAGGATAGAGAAACGGATAGGGAAAAGTTACAAGAATATATGTGATCCAATTGGCTGCAGCCCACTTTAGAATACAACCTCAAAAGAGGTTATACGCTATGTATTGGGAAGAAAGGGGAAGTGTTTGGCGCTGCTAATGTATATGTAAAGTACAATATGTATATGTAGTGGGAGATCCTATGTATAAATATCAAGGGAATAAATAACAATAAATAAATGTATAATAATAAAAATGTGCAGGAAGTAGAGTACAATAAATATATAAATATGCCCTGTACTATATATCAGGGTTATTTTAAATTAAGAAAAGGTAAGATTCAATCTGTAATGTAGGACCCTTTCAATCAATGGCAACAATAAATAAGCTTAATATTCTATATAATAGTGTGAATAAGAAATAATCAGAATTTAAAAAATAATCGGAATATAAATAGACCAGTGCCCATAGAGTGAAAATTTGAAGATAACACTAAAAAAGGTGCAACGTATGTGGTAAACACCACTATAAAAAAGAAGGAATCCTGTGGCACAAAGTGGCTAGAATAATAATTCTAATAATGGCCACTTTGTGAGTTGGGACAGCCTAGCTGAACAATCAAAGCTGTTATTGCTGGCCACCCAACCACTGTTCCTGATTGCCAATGGCAGCTATGATGTGTTTGCCTGAAAGAGGCAGATGACCCAAAACAAAGTATAATATTATTAATACATAACAAAGTTACTGTTATATTTATAATGTACCTGTATATCCTTTCCTTATATACCAGACCCTTGCCTGTTGCTTTTATCACAATTTCCTTCAAGGTCTCCTTCAGAGGATTGGTTAAAGTCAACGAGGCAATGACTGGCTGAAACTCCACAGCAACCTTTGGCATCTGTACAAAGTAAAAACAAGTCTAAGCAGAGC
The DNA here is from genome assembly GCF_965119305.1 of Pelophylax lessonae. Lineage (NCBI taxonomy): Eukaryota > Metazoa > Chordata > Amphibia > Anura > Ranidae > Pelophylax > Pelophylax lessonae. Next base: position 55,131,559 of record NC_138778.1, on the reverse strand, counting down.
TGTTGATGAATTTGAGTTTAGGGTCACATTAATTGGTTGTCACCATCTTTCCAACTGGATGACTAGGCTTCTCAGCATGAATTAATATCGCCTAATAATCATCCATCCCATTATAACCTTCAAGCAGATAGGAGTTTAGCCTAATCAATTTTACACATATAAATTCCTTTATAATGCTACTTTCATTACTTTAATTAAAAAAAAAAAAAAAAACTGTTTCAAAAACATCAATCATTGTGGACATGGACAGGTTCTTAAAGTGGAACTTCACTCTGCCAATCAACATTGATTATTTTCAATCCTCATGCTGCTAGCATTAGTAAACAGATAGGAAAGTATGTCATAATTGTTTTACACTTTTCTTCAGTTACTTCCTGGTTTCCTGCCTAGGCAATGATGTCATAAATCCCAGGAGTGTTCAGGAAGGGAGGAGGGGGGAGCAGTGTTCTCAGCTAAGCACACCCTCCTGCATGCATACTTAAGCTAAGGCCAGGAAGCACCCTGACCATCGAAGTCATGCTACATGAATCATTTGCCCTTATTCAAGATGGCCATGGCCAGAAACGCCAGGGTGTATTTTTCAAAGAGATTTCTCACCAAAATAAAGCATAGAGACATGGATAGATGGGGGAGTTTGCTATGAATAATAAAAATGAATTAAACAGCGTTTGTGCCTTGTGGTGATCAGATGCAGTAAAGAAGGGCTTTAAGAGTAAAATAGGCACTGTAAATAAATTGATACAATTTTGACAACAAAATTTTTCAAAACACTATTTGGTCAAAAGTATTTAACCACTTAAGCCGTGGAGGATTTGGCTGCTCAAAGACCAGGGCCTATTTTGCGATTCGGCAGTGCGTGACTTTAACGGACGCTGTACCCAAATGAAATTGACATCCTTTTTTTCCCACAAACAGAGCTTTCTTTTGGTGGTATTTGATCACCTCTGCGATTTTTATTTTTTGCGCTATAAACAAAAAAAAAGCGTAAATTTTGAAAAAATAACAATATTTTTCACATTTTTGTTTATATGAAATTCCCAAAAAGAAAATGTAAAAATCTAAATTTTTTAACATTTTAGGCCAATTTGTTTTCTGCTACATATTTTTGGTAAAAAAAAATCGCAATAACCATATTTTGATTGGTTTGCCCAAAAGTTATTGCGTTTACTAACTAAGGGAAAGATTTATGTCATTTTTATTGTTTTTTTTTAACTAGTAATGGCAGCGATCCCCGCATTTACTAGTTAAAAAATGGCCTAAATAGTTAAAAAAATTTGATTTTTAAATTTTTTTGGGGAATGTTATATAGCAGAAAGTAAAAAATATTGTTTTTTTTTCCAGAATTGTCGCTCTTTTTTCGTTTATAGTGCAAAAAATAAAAATCGCACAGGTGATCAACTACCACCAAAAGAAAGCTCTATTTGTGGGGAAAAAAGAACATACATTTTATTTAGGTACAGTGTCGCATGACGGCGCAATTGTCTGTTAAAGTAACGCAGTGCCAAATCGCAAAATATGGCCTGGTCATTAAGGGGGCAAATCTTTCAGGTCCAGAAGTGGTTAATTCCCATGGTTTGGAAATAAGATGCCCCAAGCTCATTTAGGTGCGACGTAAGAAACCCACAAATTTTGATCATATAGATTATATATTTTAATACAGAGAAAGGTGGATGGTTATAACAGAGTTATTTGAATTAAAGAGGACCCTTTTTTCATGATTTTGAAGTAGTGTTTTTAAAGGTTAACCTTCAAACAGACATACAAAAAAATCCATTAATGCAGTTATATGTTCATTATTAAAATAATACATGCTTTTTCTTTTTTAAAAAAAAAAACAGCTGATGTAAGTACATGATTTGCACTTGAAATTTTTTTAAAGCTGGCCACACAACCTACAACATAACTGTATAATCTCTATACCCTCTCCATGGGCATCCGCAGGTAGGGGCAAGGGGGGACAAATGCCCCCCCCCCTTGGAATCTCAACTTCCCCTTTTAAGTGGTTGTTAAGCCACTTTATACCATCCTGTCTGTTCTGTTTAATAATCATGTGTATCTGTGTTTTAAAAAAATAAGCTGTTCTTTAACAGTTTTCAGAGGGCCTGGCGCCGCTCACGTGACCCGTCGGCTCTCTCCTCTCTCCGGCTGACAGCTGCCTGCAGCGGGCGGGGCAAAGAATTCCTCACTGATGTCAGTTGGGAGGGGAAGAGGAGAGGAGGAGAGAGGTGGCGGGTCACGTGAGCGGCAAGTGGCACTTGTAAAGAATGGCTTATTTTTGTAAAAAACAGACACAGGGGCACACAGGATTATTAAACAGACTGTAGACAGAATATGAAACTTTAAATGAAACTACAGCAGCAGGAGAGGAGGGGGGTGGGCACTGACACAGGAGCAGACAGGCAGGGAGGGAGGGGGGGGGGGGAAAGGACAGAGGAGGACAGGAGGGCTGCGGATGATGGAGGCACATAAACTGACCACGGTGTCAGGGCTCAGCAGCCATGGTATACTGTGGTCAGTTTACAGAGGGGAGGACATAGCCAGGCAGGATCAGCCAGGTATTTTAGGTGATAGAAGGGGCCAAATTACACAGCAAAGCACTGTGCTGTATAACATGCTTTAAGGGAATATACTCAAAATAAGTATAATGACTAAGCCCCTCCCCTTCATGACATTGTTGAAAAGGGGCGGTGCATGGGTGACCTTAAAATTATGCCCCCCCCCTGAAAAAAGTTCTGCGGACGCCCATAACGCCCAGTTCTGCGGACGCCTCATTTATTTTTACCAACAACTGTATAACGTGACGGATCCGTTCAACTTATATTCAGTCAGGTAGATCCTTGTTCTAAATAATTAGTTTGAAAATCTTAGTGAAAAAGTTAAACAATAAGAAAAGCAAAATGGACTATCATTTAGGAGATTTGCATTTTATTTTTGCCGACATTATAGTATATAAACCTTATATGGGGTGTAACTTTTGTTTATAGATTGTAATAGATGTATTACTGTCATTTTGTCATGTTATTAATACATGATATCTGCAGTTGAATATTAGAGTATCTTCATTCGTATTCATATTTTCCTGGCCCTACCTCTTGTCAGCATACAATGGGTTAATGCCTCCTCTGGAGCCCAAAGAACCACCTCTTCCTAGCTAAATCAAAGACAGCCCCCCCTACTGAAGTGTTCTTTTTATGGTCATGCTAAAGGCCACCTGTTGATTGCAGTTGGTAAGTACTTTGGTTGCTGCAAGTATATCCCCCTACCACACTGCCGCTCCAGGTTCAGCCTCTCCTGAAATTGGAAAACCCTGAATGTTGGAAGTAACCCCTCCTGAAACTGGGTGCCCTTTGTGCCGGGCCACGGGCAATGTTGCTTAACCACTTGCCGACCAGCTGCCGTAGTTTTACGGCGGCAGGTCGGCTCTATTGCACGAAATGTCGATTCGTACAATAGCCAGTGGGAGCTCCAGAGGGGGAGCCAATCAGTGGGTCGCTCTGGCCACCCGCGATCACTCCCAGTAGAGACAGAACGACGGTCTGCCTATGGAAACACGGCAGACTGCCGTTCCATCACAAAGAAACACATGGATCCTGTGTTCCTGCTATTCAGGAACACAGGTCTCTGTGTTCATCTAGTGAGTCCATCCCCCACACAGTTAGAAAGCACCCCCTGGGGACACACTTAACCCTTTGATCGCCCCTGGTGTTAACCCCTTCCCCGTCAGTGTCATTAGTACAGTAACAGTGCATATTTTTTTAGCACTGATAACTGTAGTAATGACACTGGTCCCCTCAAAGTGTCAGTTAGGTATCTGATCTGTGTGCCGCAATGTCGCAGTCCCGCTAAAAATCACTGATCGCCGCCATTACTAGTAAAAAAAAAAAAAATAAATAAAAATGCTATAAATCTATCCCCTAGTTTGTAGATACGAGAACTTTTTCACAAACCAATAAATCTTAGTACTCTTACTGTTTTTTTACCAAAAATGTGTGGCAGAATACATATTGGCCTACAATGATGAAATAATGTGATTTTAATTTTTTTTTTTATTATTATTGGATGTGTTTTATAGCAGAATATAAAAAATATTGTTTTTTTTTTTTTTCTTTCAGAATTGTCACTCTTTTCGTTTGTAGCGCAAAAAATAAAAACCACACAGGTGATCAAATACCACCAAAAGAAAGCTCTATTTGTGGGGAAAAGACATCAGTTTCATTTGGGTGCAGCGTTGCACGACCGTGCAATTGTCAGTTAAAGTAACGCAGTGCCGTATCGCTAAAAATGGTCAACCTTCTGGTCCAGAAGTGGTTAAATAGTAGGAAATATTCTACAGGTGTGGTATTAGTAACCTCTGCAATGTCGCCATTGGTCTCTCTTGGGGTTTTTCCTGTCTTGTATAGGCAGCGTGCCGCATTGCTCTCCTGACTTTGTTTTCGGTCTGAGAGCGGCGGTGGATAATGTCACAGAAGCTGGCAGAGGAACTGGTTCCTCTCCTTCTCTCTGCAGTCCTACCAATTTTCTCTTATGAAGTAAAGACTTGTTGCTGTTTGCTCCCCTGCTGCACTGTATTCCCAGTGGTAAGACTACATAGGGTGACCAGACGTCCCCGGTTTCCAGGGTCAGTCCCCGGACTGAGGACACTGTCCCCGGAGCAAGTCTGTCCCTGGATTTGTCCTCGGATTGCAGGGACGGCGCTAGGTGCAGGGCAGATCGTGGTCAGGTGCTGGGGCAGAGGGGGAGTTGAAGCCAGTGGCATACCAATGAGGGGCAGTCTGCCCCAGATGCCACACATTGGGGGGGGGGGGGGGAGTCAGGCCATCGTCGCCCGCTATGTCAGCTTTAATTTCAATCCCTGGGCACCCACTGTCACCCAAAGTCCCTCCTCCTGGTTTGGCTCCTTTGATAGACAGCACACTTGTCCAAGGCCGGGACATGTGCTGTCTATCATAGGTAGGAGTGGATCCAGGAGGCGGGAGCTTGTGTGATTCAAATTAAAGCTGACACAGCGAGCGACGATGTGTGATGATCCGGCTGGCTCTCTTCTCTCTAATCCCCTGCACTGGTGAAGCTGCATAGATTGGCACTGGTCAGGCTGCTTTGCTAGGCACTGCTCAGGCTGCATTGCTGGGCACTGGTCAGGTTGAATTGCTGGGCACTGGTGAGGCTGCAATGCTGGGCACTGGTGAGGCTGCATTCCTGGGCAATGGTGAGGCTGCATTCCTGGGCACTGGTCAGGCTGCATTGCTGGGCACTGGTCAGGCTGCATTGCTGGGCAATGGTCAGGCTGTATTGATGGGCACTGGTAAGGCTGCATTGCTTGTCACTGGTCAGGCAGCATTGCTGGGCACTGGTCAGGTGGCATTGCTGGGCATTGGTGAGGCTGCATTGGATGGGCACTGGTCAGGTTGCAGTGGATGGGCACTGGTCAGGCTGAATTGCTGGGCACTGGTCAGGCTGCATTGGATGGGCACTGGTAAGGCTGTATTGGATGGGCACTGGTAAGGCTGCATTGGGTGGGCACTGATGAGGCTGCATTGCTGGCCACTGGTGAGGCTGCATTGCTGGGCAATGAGCAGGCTGCATAGATGGGCACAGCTGAGCCTTGCATTATTTATGTTGCACACTCCTGAGCCCTGCATTCTTTATGTAACGCACTGCTGAGTGCTACTTATACCTGCATTCTTTATGTAACGCACTCCTGAACTCTGCACTCTGTTTTTTTCAATCGTATCTTCATAACATTTGGTAGTCATATCTCAAAAAATTCTAGGAAGTATCTTTTTCTTTTTTTTTTAAACTCATGGACGAAATGTGAGAAATAACTTATATATCATACAATCGTTCTATAAACACATACCACATACACTGCATATATAATTTGAGGAAAATATGCTTTTAAAATAGTTTATTATTTGCCAATAAAAAAAAATAAAATATGTCCCCGGATTTAATTTAAAAAAATCTGGTCATCTTAGGTTAGACAGTACTGTATGACTAGTTTTGTTTCAGATTCTGTGTCTCATGTCTGCCTCTGGAAGGACTGCCTGACCTCCCCTGCTACTACTTCTGAAGTAAGTGGATGAAAGCGATGGGTCTTAAAGAGACAGTGTACCTGTTTTTCGTGGTGAGAGAATTATGATATTTTGCAGATATGAGCTCACCATACCTGTCAGTGGCACAGAAGACAAGCAAAAGGTACTAGGGGCAATGTGAGACATGTTTTTTAAAGAGTGCTCAAGGAATGCTTAAAGTAGAACTCCACGCAATAGAGGAAGTTCCACTTTAACCACATAACGACCGCCCACCGCAGATATACTGCGGCAGGCAGCCGCTGCTGGGCAAAATTGACGTAGGGGTACGTCACTCGCTCAGCCGACTGTGGGGGGCGAGCGCGCGCCGCCACGCGCTACCGCCCCCGCGCTACCGCCCCCGCTCGTTCCCTGGGGACTAGCGCGAGTGACCGGCGGCTCCGATGGCCACCGGTCACTCACGATCTCCCGCTGCAGAGGGAGAAAGACAAACGGCTGATGTAAACACAGCCGTCTGTCATTCTCCCTGATGTAAGCACAGAGGCTATGTGATCCTGCTATGTAGGATCGTATGTCTCTGTGAGTACATCACAAGCCACGCCCCCTGACAGTTAGAATCATGCCCCTAGGGACACACTTAATCCCTTGATCACCAGTAAAGTTAACCCCTTCCCCGGCAGTGTCATTTTTACAGTAACAGTGCATATTTATAGCACTGATAACTGTAGTAATGCCACTGGTACTCCCAAAAGTGTCAAAAATGTCAGTCAGGGGTCCGATCTGTCCGCCGCAATGTCGCAGTCCCGCAAATAAAATCACAGATTGCCGCCATTACTAGTTAAAAAAAAACAATAAAAATTACATAAATTTGTATTAACTTTTGCGCAAACCAATCAAAATACGCTTACTGTGATTTTTTTTTACCGAAAATATGCAGCAGAAAACAAATTGGCCAAAAATGTTATAAAAATTTGATTTTTACTTTTTTTTTTTGAGAATTTCATATAATAAAATGTGAAAAATATTGTTATTTTTTCAAAATTGTCGCTCTTTTTTTGTTTATAGCGCAAAAAATAAAAATCACACAAGTGATCAAATACCACCAAAAGAAAGCTCTGTTTGTGGGGAAAAAAATAACCTCAATTTTGTTTTTGTACAGCATCGCACGACCGCGCAATTGTCTGTTAAAATCACACAGTGCCAAATTGCAAAATAGGGCCTGGTCTAGTGGTCTTTGAGCAGCCAAATCTTCCGGGGCTTAAGTGGTTAAGGACTCATCCCCCGCTCCTCATGCATAATTGCCACTTTCGAGGAGCAGGTACCAGATTTTAAAAGTACCTGCTTCCCACTTCTGTCCTGAGCGCCGCGGCGCTCGGCAATGGAAGTTCTCCTTCCTCCCTCCCCCTGCAGACTTCTGGGACACTGACAGGTCCCAGAAGACTGCATCCACCATTCACAATGCACAGCGCGACTCGCCGCAAGCTGTCACAGCCTGGTGCCCATAGTGAAGATGCCGACACCACCAAAGGAAAACAGAGGATGAAGACGGCTGGGCTGAGTGCACCGCTGGACCGTGGGACAGGTGAGTGGCTGTTATTTAAAAGTCAGCAGCTACCCGGAAGTGGACCGGCTTACTGTGACTATCGATTGTGACTTAATGCTGTTACCTGATTTACTTTTGTGAGTAGTTTTTATATATTTTTATGCAATAAATACCTTATGGGCTTCACTATTTTCACCTCCTTCCCTCTTTTATTTGAGCATCTGAGCAAGGAGGAATTATGGAGGAGACCGAAAGTGTATTGGTGGCTCATCCATTCATACTAATTATCCTGGGGAACACCACTGCAGATCTGAGGTTGTATTATCCTAAGTCTGAGGTTGGAGGTTTATTTGGAGGCTAAGCTGCCCTATCCATCCCTACTGGCTATCTGTTTGGATGCATATATAAGGCTCAGATTTATCCTAAGTCTGATGAGTGGATCCCCAAAAGGGTTCTCTGGAAGCACTTGGCACTGTATTCAGCACCTTATTTCAATTTGAGTGGACTGTATATATATATACATATATATATTTTTTGGACTGCACTGGATTTAGCACTTTGGCACTCATTGCACATTTTTGCACTTTATAACATTTATTGTCATTTATATATTTATTTGGCACTTTATAATATTTATTGTTATTAATATGATTGTATGGTATTAGATTACTGTCACTGGTGCACTTTATTACTATTATCAGTATTACTGAGTGGTTCAGATTTTTGTCACTAGTGCACTTTATTATATTATGGATTTGTAATTCATGTTTTTTTAGTATTTCACACGCCTGGTAGTGCTGTTTTATAATATTTCTAAATTTCTTGTTTTTTTACCTACTGTAATTGAGCAGCAGCAGCAGGTGTTATTAGTTTGCATCTCTTTAGCGCGGGTTTAATATTATTTGCTGACTTTTATTTTTTGACAGATGGCTGGAACTCTGCTTTAAGGAATGCAAAGTATGGTCATTTCCTGACCAGGAAAATCTGCGTTCTTTGGATTCCCGCAAAGGGCGACTTTCATGCTCCTCAAGCAGCTCATGTGGCAATGGCTCACATGCGTTTAAATCAGTGCAATAAAAAATGCCTTGCCCAGCCCAGGGTGCATGTTGGACCTGCATGCAGTCTGCAGTGACAGGACAATAATTTGCATGGATTGCCTCAAATGACAATGGCTAAGGAAGCAGATGTACAAATTTCAAAATTCACATAGACGAAGAGAGACTGCACTCCGACTTGAAATGATAAATGATTTATTGATCAAGATGACAGACAATAATCAGAGACAGGACCAAGTTTAACGCGTTTCACGAAGTTACATTCGCTTAGTCATAATGGTTATGATTAAGCAAATGTAACTTCATGAAACGCGTTAACCTTGGTCCTGTCTCTGATTATTGTCTGTCATCTTGATCAATAAATCGTTTATCATTTCAAGTTGGAGTGCAGTCTCTCATTGTCTATGTGAATATTGTTGCTGGAGTTATGGATCTGACGTACACCTGATCGCTGATCATCAGACTATGCAAACCTGAGCCGTTTTTCTCTCCTGTGTACAAATTTCAAAGCCTAGAAGCTGTAGCGGGAAGATATGCGGCAAATATCCATGCCACAGGCAAGACATAGGCCCAACCATCGGCAAAAGCACGCAGATAAATGTGAGATTGTTAGCCCTTCATTTGGCTCAACAAGTTGTCAGCAAGTTCTGAAAAGTTTGGGACGAGACATATAAACTATTTCTGTCTCTTGGCAGCTTTGCTTTGATTGTGAATGTTTCTTTTCATGTGTTCTCTCCCGCCCATTTATTCAGCTAGTTATATTCCATTGTGTGCTGATTTGAGGTAAGACCAGGAAAACGGAAAATTGTTATTAAATACCTACCGTAATTTTCCATTCCTGGCCTATCCTCACATCAGCACAGGACTCCCTCCCTAGTGGCCTGTCGCAGGCTAGGTTATTGAACACTTCAGTGGGGGAGGGGCTGTCTTTTATTTAGCTAGGAAGAGGTGGTCCTGTGGGTTCCGGTGGATGCGTTAACCCATTGTGTGCTGATGTGAGGATTGGCCAGGAAAGAAAAATTACGTTAAGTATTTGAAAACAATTGTTATTTATTTTTAGTAAAATATTATTGAAACAGAAAATTGAATGGAGATTGGATAATTGCATTGCATATTACTTGCAGCATAGCACTCTAATACCTTTATCATTAGATTTGGTTTGCAGACAGTCACGTCTTTTTCCGCCAAAGCAAAGCTGCTGGTTTGGCCCTTTGCATCCTTTAGTAAAGCAGTCACTCTTAGCAGGTTATTGTCCAGCAGAACCTTCTCATATACCAAGGGATTAATCTTGCCAGAGACACCTCTCTCTGCAACGGCACAGAAGGGTCAGTTAGGATAATAGTAGTAATAGTAGTAGTATGATTTTTTATTGTATAAAGTGTGATGGTGCTTTGCCCATTCAAGGCACTTTGGAGGTGCTCCCACGGCTGCTTTAACTTAAAGTGATACTAAAGACACACTGTTTAATTTACTTTATCCCTTCTCTTTCTGTATGTGGGTGATGGCACTGTAATACTTTTAATTACAAAAAGAAATCCAAGGACCTTTTTCCTAATCGATATACAGCTGTCAAATGACCCAGCTCTCTCCCAGCCTGTCTGCAGGGAAACATAAGCAGGAGGAACTTTGCTGCTGGTCACATGTTCAAAATAAAAAAAAAAACAGCATTTGGGATACAGAGTAAAAATAAACAATTAATGTCAATAAACGGTTTTTAATCATCATACAAATATATATTTGAAATCAAATCTTTATTATTTTTTAACAATAACATGGTGTGGATGGATTTCTGCCAGTCACAGGCTGTGTCACGCCCCTGCAGTCTGTGTCTTAGAATACCAGGGAGGTTAAGCCTCCGTCAATGTAAATATAATATCCCACCCCCATTGTGTTTTGCTGGTTAGTGGACATGGAGGAGGAGGATGGGAGTGGGCTGTCATTTACTGCTGTGTATAGGTCCACATGTGTGATTCTATAGTCACATGGTCTGCTCAGTTGTGATAGTGAGGGAATGCTCAGCATAGAAACTCACTGAATACTGAGCATGTGCAGAGCTGCCCACATTACTCTGCAAAATTCCCAACTGCATTGGGGACATGATCAAAAGGGGAGATAGAAAACAGCAGGATCAACCAGGTATTTAGCAGAATACAGAAAACAAATCCCATAGTGCATGAGTGAGTATAAACGGCATGTAATACACCATTTATTGATAGTTTTTTTATGATGTGGTTTAAGTGGCAATTTATTTTTAAGCTGGCCATACACAGATCAAAATTCAGCTGGTTCAGCAGGGATCGACTGAAATTTAATCGGTGTGTGGCTGCCCTCACTCAACAGAAGTGGATCATTTTATCGACTTCCATCGAAGGAATATGTTGGTAATTTTTCCTTGACCAGTAGCTGCAGCCATTCAGCTGCAGCCCCTGATCAGTGTATTCTGACATCAGTTGATGTCCCGACGGTGGCAGGGGGGGGGGGGGTGCATTGTATTCCACCTCATCGGTGTGCATGCCTTTAAGTTCCCTGGCTAAAACAACAAAAAATGAACAGTATAAGGCCAGCCTAAGTAAGCTGCCACTCTGCTGGACTGGGGAAGCAAAGTGACATCTAATGGGTTTGGGTCATGTGACAGACTTTCACATAACTTGGGTCATGTGACATACAGGTGAACGTCATGCTTTCCTTCAATCCCAGGTGACAGTTCGGGTGATTGGCCACATGGGCACCAATTCTGCCATATAAGGGGAGCCCTTATCACTGTGTAAGCTCAAAATTTGAGGATTCTTTTAGAATTAATGGCTGATTTTGGAGGTAGGATTTCTCTACAAGTCCACTTTAATTGTCCATTTTCTTCCATATACTGCATATTTTTATTCACAAAAAGTTATAATTACCTTCTCCTGAAGAGAGATGGAAATAAAATTTCTCACTCCAGAACTGAGTTCCAGTTATGCCATAGTCATTTACAGGCTGGGCACCAATAACCAGCTCTAGGTCCTTCTCCTCTTTACTCACATTGGTCACTGTCGCACTGACATTAACATCTTGCCCATACAGTTGGCTACTCTGGGGTATAATGGATACTAGGATGGGACTTAGGGTCATAGCGTCCTCACTAGCATCCTCGGTTTTCAGCATCAGATGTTTGGCTCTCTGAACTGCTTCATATTCTTCTTGACAACCTGTTTGGGATAACATAAGCATGAGAATCATGATTAGGTATCCGTATCACAATTTACAATAACAGGGTTAGAGGACAACACTTTAGAGAAAAATGACCAGTATACTTCTATAGAATAAGCATAGCTCCCAACTGTCCCTGATTTTGAGGGACTGTCTCTCATTTGGAGCAAAGTCCTTCGGTCCCCCATTTATCTCTAATTTTGGTCTGATCTACTGTATATATAAAATGCACTAGTTACTGTATCTATCAAAACGTGTTTCCCAGTGCTAAACCTTTCATCCAATTTCTAAATTACTGCATTTGTAAATTCCAAAAGCCAATAAAATAAAATATTAGTAGTGATAAAAAAAAAAACACTTGTAGGTTTAATCAAACATTTTATTTGCACAATTCTCCTTTAAAGCGTAGTTTCGGTCCCAGAATCTTTTTTTTTTAAAAAATACTTCCCAAATAGTGATCCACCGCCCTTCATACATCCGCTAATCCGGTTTTACACAGTTTAATAAGTGATTTGCAATCATAAAATCTTACTTTAGAAATCGTTTGCTTAGCGCCGCCATCTTTGTTGTGGTCACCCGAAGCCGCAGTATGAAAATGTATACCCTGCTTCCTGGTTCTTGCTGGTTGGGGCAGATGAATGCAGCGCGAAATCTCGCGCATGCCCAGTACTATGCGATCGGCATAGTAAGGGTTTCCATAGGGACGCCTATCATCGCGTCATTTCCTGTTTGCAAATAACGCGATGAGAGGAGCGGCCGGCCGCCTACGTCACTGCCCATTGCCTCCTAGGAGTGATGAGTAAGAGCTCCCAGCCTCCTGGGAGTGATGAGTAAGAGCTCCCAGGACGCATTGCAGGACAGGAAGTGACGGCGCGGTCCGCAGAGGGAGGAAGTGGAAGGAAGGTAAGTATATTTTCTTCTGAAACAAGGTAAGTAGAAAAAAAAATCGGGAATATGCAATTGTTTTTCAGGTGACACTAAGGAAGCGGATGGCACAAAATCTATTGTGACGATTTTGTGGCCGGAATTCCGCTTTAAGGCAGGCATGGCAGGGATGTGTTTCCTATCCCTATATAGTTTTGCTAATAGGTGTCCCTTGTTCCCATCTCAGAAAGTTGGGAGGTATATATAAGGACAGATATACTTGATGATACTTTTTTAACCACTTGCCGACCGCCGCACGACTATCTACGTCGGCGGTCAGCCCCTCACAGGCAAAGTGACGTAGGGCTACGTCACTAGCTTGTGAGGGTCTAGGGAGCGAGCGCACGCCGCCGGAGTCGCGCTCCCGCTCCCGCGTGGTCACGGACCCCCCCGCGCATGTGACCGGCGGACCCGATGTCCGCCGGCCACTCTGCGATCGGCGGGGGAGAGGGAGAAAGTCAGGCAGCTTGTGTAAACAAGCTGCCTGTCATTCTCCCCTCTGTATGAGAGATGATAATATGGATCTACTATGTAGATCCGTTGATCACTCTGCATACAGCTGAAGCCACAGCCAATCACAGTTAGAATCACGCCCCTAGGGACACACACAGCCCCTCCCTCTCAAATAAAGTTAACCCCTTCACTACCAGTGTATTTTTACAGTAACAGTGCATATATATAGCACTGATTACTGTAGAAATGTCACTGGTAACCCCAAAATTGTCAAAAATGTCAGTCAAGGGTCCGATCTGTCCGCCGCAATGTCGCAGTACCGCAAAAAAAATCGCAGATCGCCGCCATTACGCGTTAAAAAAAAACAACAAAAATGACAAAAATCTTTCCCTTAGTTAGTAAACGCAATAACTTTTGCGCAAACCAATCAAAATACGCTTTTTGCGATTTTTTTTACCAAACATAGGTAGCATAAAACAAATTGGCCGAAAATGTTAAAAAATTTTGATTTTTAAATTTTTTTTGGGGGGGGAATTTCATATAAAAAAAAGGGAAAAATATTGCTATTTTTGCAAAATTTACGCTCTTTTTTTGTTTATAGCGCGTGATCAAAAAATCGCACAGGTGATCAAATACCGCCAAAAGAAAGCTCTGTTTGTGGGAAAAAAAGGACGCCAAATTCGTTTAGGTACAGCGTCGCACGACCGCGCAATTGTCCGTTAAAGTCACGCAGTGCCGAATCGCAAAATACCCCCTGGTCGTTTAGCAGCCAAATCCTCCGGGGCTTAAGTGGTTAATTGTAGGCAGTAGCATTTCAAGGTTACAATGTACAGATCAGTTTCTTTCAGTTATGCTTAGAATTGCTTTGCTTGTAATGGAATCTATGTTGTGTAAGGTATTGATTCCTGCTACAAATTAAAATATTTCCAGATCATGCATACTAACATATATACACAGTACATGTTCTGAACAAGCAGTAAATGTACTTTAAAACAAGCCTTCATTCATCTCCATTGCTATAAGCATTGTGGATAAAGTCATTTTTAGGGCCTGTTCACTCCAATGGGATGCCCTATGCATATTGGTTGCTCAAAAAAAAAGCTCCTACTCCTTTTTGGGTAACAAGCTTCCTGCAATTTTTAAAGTCGCATTTTGCCATGATTGCAGCACGATTCTGTCATACGAAAATCGTGGCAAAAGCCCACTGCATAGACAAGGCAATGTGGCTTGTATCCTATGTGTTTAGTTCACACCACTGATTTGCAGTGATGTGCTTTTTTTTACGGCAGTGTGTTGCAATGCTTTACACAGCATCACAGGTGATACGGTGCATAAAGGCGAACGACATGTCATTTTGACATTTCAATAAAGTTTTATATATAAAAAACAAAAAGTTAAACAGTAAAAAAAGTAAAACAAAAGTACAATATGATGCATTGTAATCAGTGCATTGGCACTGTTTACTCCACTGCACACACTTGCGGCTGCACTAGAACCCAACCTGCTGGAGTAAGAGGGGGCCCTCAGCATTTTCAACACAGGCATTGAAATCTCAGTCCCCATTCCCACTTAGTGATTTGGATTTGCGGGCAGAATTGCCATGATTCTGCCCACAATTCCAAATCGAATGGCAATTGGTGCAAAACGCGCATTATGCGTTTGGTTGGCATTCATCCTAAATGGCATCTCAAACGTGGTGTGATTTTGCCACGATTTTCGCATGACAGAATGGTGCTGCAATCATGGCAAAACGCGAATTAAAAAATTGCGGGAAGCTTGTTACCCAAAAAGGAGTAGGAGCTTTTTTTGAGCAACCAATATGCATAGGGCATCCCATTGAAGTGAATAGGCTGCCCTAAGCGTGACACGTGGAATCGCATTAAAAATGCTCACACAAAAAAAGTGTAAATCGGGGCCTAAGATTTGTTCTATGAGAGGAGTTCTTGGCAGCACCAGCAGGTGTGTTTTCTTTTTGAAGACTAACTGAAACCCAACTTTAGAGCCTTTGTGGTGATCTTTGACAGTTCATAACTTCACATTGACCTCTTCAGCTCCCTAGGCCTCATTCAAGAAGATGGCACTTGTAGTCTGTGAAAATGCCGTGTCTTCAAGCTGTTGGGTGCTGTGTCTTCAAGCTGTCGGGTGCTGCGTGCAGGCAGCCTCTTTATGTCTATGGATGTACAGCAGCTACATGGACGCCAGGGCCGCCGTTAGAAATTATAGGGCCCCATACAGCCTTCCTGACAGGGCTACTCCAACCCAGCCTACACTCCACCCATCCCCCTGGGGTGCAGCACCTACCTTATCCCCCTATGCCCGAAAATGGAAAAAAAAAGTCCCACCTCCTGGGCCCCTCTGTTGACCTAATGGGGCCCAGGGAAATGTAATTTAATCCCTTGTAAGCAAGTAGGAGCGGGGTGTGGTCTAGTAAAATCAGTTTATTAATTTAGGCAGAAATGAACAATAAAATTGCCCTGGGCCCCCCTGTTTAGCTGATGAGGCCTGGGCCCAGTACAACAGGAGCAGTTGTACTGCCTTATCAGCAGCCCTGATGAACGCAGTCACTCGTTCCTATAGACAGGCCTTAAGACACAGCCCATCCACAGACTATGGGTATAAGCGCCCTTGTGAATGAAGTCTTAGACGTGTCTGGTATGCTCATAGTCTGAAGAAGTTAATACAAGCTAATGGCTGCAGTTAGCAATTTGTTTCAGTTTTTTGCAGCTGTTTCTTAGCCTTGTTGTAAAAGTGATCTGGGAGGCTGTAGAGCCACCTAGTCAGTTTTACGGGACTTATGTGTCTTTGCCATCCCCTGGCCCCCTCCTCTCCATGGACCACAAGAAACAACTTTAGGATGGTGAGTGGGAGGAGCTCAGGAACATCCATTTCCCTATTTTCTCTGTTAAATGTGAACCTAAAAGTGCTCTGAGCTTTTCTGGGTTTACAGCTGCCAAAATCCTGACTGAAAATCTGGGTGCAGAAGGGATCAAACTCAATCCTGCAGCAAAGGGCAGGAGGAGATATTTAGGGGTCTAATAGAGGATTATTTTTCAAAGGGAACATGGGGGAATGCATTTCTGGCACCTCCAGAACTGAATCTATGTAAGGCCAAGAAGTGATGAGGTGTGCAGAGGGTCTATTGTTGCTGGGAGGAATCTACTGCTGATGGAGGGGTCTATTGTTGCTGGCTGCTGGAGGGTCTATTGATGCTGGCTTCTGTGAGATCTATTGTTGCTGGTGGGGTCTATTGTTGCTGTGTTAGATTTATTGTTGCTGGGTGGATCTATTATTGCTGCTTTTCTTGTCATGCACTGGCTGTATCTCTTTGAAACTTTATAAAAATAATAAAACATGAGAATGTAAGTATGAATTTATATACTAAAGTAGTTGTAAAGTATAATTTCTTATCTTAATGCATTCTTTGCATTAAGGTAAAAAAGACCCCACTAACTGTTTCCTCTGTTACTAAAAAACTCACCTGACTCCTTCACTGATCCAGTGCTGTCCCGTCTGCAGTAGTGCTGCTCCCTCTTTCTGGTCTCACAGTAGACTCTGAGAGCAGCGGAAGCCATTGGCTCCTGATTTTATCAGTCAAATCCTGCGAGGAAGGAGAGGGGGGCATAGCTGAGCCGTGCTGTGTGTGTGTGTCCATGGACGCACATAGCCCAGTTTAGGGGAACATCTGCATGGGTGCCCCCTTCACTCAAGGCTTGCTAGAGGGTACTCTGAGAAGAGGAGGAGCAGACAGCGCTGGGGGACTCCAGAAGAGGAGGTAAATGACTGCTCTGTGCTAAAACCATTGCATAGATCAGGTAAGTATAGCGCATCTTGTTTATTTTAATAAAAAAATGTTTCCTTTACAATAACTTTAAATGCATTTCTATAGTATCTTAACCTAATGTCCAATGTTGTGATCTTGAGTTTCAACTGATTTATGGGCTCCACAAAAGTAGAGCTGTGTATAATTTGTCTGTTGTTTGATAAAAACGACATTAAAATTACCTTTTGGGTGCTTGTATTCACAGGTGATATTATCTTCAAGGTTGCATCCCACACTTTTTGTGCTTATTCCATCCCCCACTTGTCTTGTGCTGCTGAAAGCCTTCTTGAAAAATCTATCTGACTTTCGCACCCAATTCACAGTTTCTGTGGCCACCTTGGAATAGATGAGGTAGGTATCATAACTTAAGTCCACAAAGCCTTCCTTGATGGCTCTCACTGGAGCAGGACCACTACAAAAGAGGGCTCCTGAAATCAAAGGAGGTTCATTAGCCATTGGGACCTTTAAAAACAAGCTATATATACACACTATATTACCAAAACTATTGGGACGCCTGCCTTTACACGCACATGAACTTTAATGGCATCCCAGTCATTGGCATCCTAGGTTTAATATTGAGTTGGCCCAACCTTCGCAGCTATAACAGCTTCACCTCTTCTGGGAAGGCTGTCCACAAGGTTTAGGAGCATGTCTATGGGAAGGTTTGACCATTCTTCCAGAAGCACATTTGTGAGATCAGACACTGAAGTTAGAGAGAAGGCCTGGCTCGCAGTCTCTACTCTAATTCATCTCAAAGGTGTTCTTTTGGAGTAAGGTCCAGACTTTATGGACCTTGCTTTGTGCAATGGTCCAAGTTATTTGGTGGAGGGAAGAAAATGGTGTAGGGTTGTCTTTCAGGGGTTGGGCTTGGCCCCTTAGTTCCAGTGAAGGGAACTCTTAATGCGTCAGCAAACCAAGACATTTTGTGCAATTTATTGCTCCCAACTTTGAGGGAACAATTTGGGGATTGCCCCTCCCTCTTCCAACATAACTGCACACCAGTGCGCAAACAAGGTCCATAAGGACATGGATGAGCAAGTTGGGGGTGGAGGAACTTGACTGGCCTGCACAGAGTCCTGACCTCAACGGGATTGAACACCTTTGGGATGAGTTAGAGCAGAGACTGCGAGCCAGGCCTTCTCTCCAACATCAGTGCCTGACCCACACATGCGCTTCTGGAAGAATGGTCAAACATTCCGATAGACACACTCCTAAACCTTGCGGACATCCTTCCTAGAAGAGCTGCTATAGCTGCAAAAGGTGGGCCAACTCAATATTGAACCCTATGGGCTAAGACTGGGATTCTATTAAAGTTCATGTGCATGTAAAGGCAGGCGTCCCAATACTTTTGGTAATATAGTGTATATATAAATATATGGCAGCTTACCATTGTATTTTAGTTGTGCAGTGGCATCAAGGACCTGCCAGCCATTAAAACCCTTATAGAGATCTCTTCTCTCCATCCAGCACTCATTCCATACATGAAAGTGCCTGCAACAAAACAATATGGATTAAGATATAAGAAATAGTTTAGCAGAATCAGGTTTAAAACAGGAATATGGGACATCAATAATGTACAGTATATATAAAATGTAAACCTGAATTCTAGGTATGATTTTTTTTTTGTTTTTTTTTTTAGCATACTTACATTGGTCAAGCTTGGACCAATGCAATTATGCATTTTCCATACCT
Source organism: Pelophylax lessonae (assembly GCF_965119305.1). Taxonomy (NCBI): domain Eukaryota; kingdom Metazoa; phylum Chordata; class Amphibia; order Anura; family Ranidae; genus Pelophylax; species Pelophylax lessonae. The sequence continues at coordinate 55,112,857 of NC_138778.1, read as the reverse complement.
GGCCATTTTGTATGAAAACAGAGGATCCCAGTAGTTGCAGCTACTACCACAACCCTAGCTGGGTCCTGTGCTGTGTGGCTGGGTTTGTGTTTGGGTTTGGGTTTGTTCGCTCTGCACAGGCACCATTCAGAGAGCGACTTGCATTTTTCTCAATGAATGCAGGTGGGTTATCTAATTGAAAAGGTGGAGAGGTGGGGTGTCCAATCAAAGAATACCTTGGAGTTGATTTACCTAAACTAGAGGATGCAAGCTCTGCATAGAAACCAATCTTCTTCCATGTTTTTTGTCTTATTTGAACGAGCTAAAGTTAGAAGCTGATTGGTTACTTTGCACAGCTTTTCTAGATTTTACACTCTCCAGTTTTAGTAAATCATTCCCATAGACGCACTCCTAAACCTTGTGGACAGCCTTCCCAGAAGAGTTGAAGCTGTTGTAGCTGCAAAGGGTGGGCCAACTCAATATTGAACCTTACGGACTAAGACTGGGATGCCATTAAAGTTCATGTGTGTGTAAAGCCAGGTGTCCCAATACTTTTGACATTATAGTGTAGCAACATATCTATGTTAATTGTAATTTGTCTTACTTAAAAATCTATTTGGAGTTTGGCTCACATGTATTTTCTTCAGATATATAACTCATATAACCTTTCTACTTCTTGTCATGTGGACTTTAGATTGTTAGCATCTTTAACTTAGTGACTGGTGTTAAAAGATTTACTGTATGTTCTCCATAAAACACTGCAGAATGACATGGTGCTATATATCTCAGGTAAATAAATAATTGCTGTTGGGAAGGGAGTGATGATTTAATTCCATGTTGTCCTACTTTTCCAAGATTTAAGAACTTTTGAATCCTTACCATATACTGTCATTCCTGGACCTGTGGATCCGCGCCCCATTCTCATTGTAATACAAATCCTTCCGCAGACTCTCTTCTGTGTTATGAGCAGAGTTGTAATTTGTGACAATCCGAGTTGGTATCCCCAGGCAGCGCAATACTGCAGAAAAGTGCAAGATTCATGTTCAGTTTTCACAATCAGGTAAAATATTGGAAATTTTGTAGTAATAAAAATATTAATAATTTTTATCAGCTTTTTAAAATTGACTAATACTTTACCCACTTTACTGTGAATAAAATAATACAAATGAATATGTATGGATATTTAATGTGAACCCAAACTTTGCCCCATACAGGGCAAAACAACAGGTTCATTTTAATGAGACCTGATGAAACACCATGCCAGTTAGTAGGTGAATGCTGAGTAGAAGGTATCAAACAGGGAGTACTAAGGAAAATACTCAGTCAAGAGGAGTCATGGCTAGGGATGATCGAACTTTTGAAAAGTTCGGTTCGGCCAGAACACCGGAACTTCCCGAATGTTTGGTTCGGATTCCAGAACCCCATTTAAATCAATGGGACCCGAACTTCTGGAATCAAAAACACCATTTTGAAGCCCTAAAACCCAATAAATGCCCCTAAAAAGTGCCTAGGGTTCTGAGTCATGCCCCAGGGACTATGAATCAGGCAAAAAAAAAGTTCTTAAAATTGTCGTTTTTGATAGAGAGCCAATTATTGAAAAAAAATAAGAAAAAAAAATAGATTACGGTCACCCTGACATGTTACAGTTCGGTCACCCTGGTATGGTAGCTGGCAGGCAGAGTCAGCTAACTACATTACGGTCACCCTGACATGTTGCAGTTCGGTCATCCTGGTATGGCAGCCTCAGGCAGAGTCACCTAAACTACATTACGGTCACCCTGAAACTTAAAGGTATCCCTACAGAAACTATATTATTGAATCTAACTATAGTGGTATATAGTACCCTAACTACACTGCATATCCCTTTCCTCACACTAAAAGAACAGCTACATACAGCAGGAGTAACACTAATGCTTCCACTCTCTTCCACAGCCCCTGTATTACAGTGCTAGAGGTTAGGCGGGGCTATGTTATATACTGGGGGGCGTATTCACTACTGATTGGCCTCTGGACCCCGTAGTCACTCCAATCACATTCCTAGCAGACTCCTGCCCCCTCAATTGGCTTTTACTGACGTTTCTGGTCCAATCACGGGCTTTTAAAGCCCAGTTCCGGTCCCATTGCATTTTGGGCGGTTCTGGTGGCCGAATTCCGAACTTTTACCGCAAAAAGTTCGGAATTCGGCCGAATTTCGAACAGTCAATGTTCAGGACGAACCGATGGTCGACCCGAACCGTTCCATCATCTCTAGTCATGGCCCCTTTCACATGACAGGCGGGGAGAAAGGAAGAAAAAAAAGTATTTTTGATGCCTGTGAGAAACTTTTCAATGACCTGCTTGTCTCATGTAAAGTCCCAAATACTTTATGAAATTAGGGATGGAGGCACTGAGCTATACAGGCAAACTGCCTCATATAAAGTCCCAATCTGTGTTTTACACTGCATCCGCCAAGGGATTGGAGGTGTATGCTTCTCAGCTGGTCGTTTTCAGTTTGTACCATCTTAAGAACATTGCTATTAGAGCATTGAGATACCATACCAGTCGTGGACGGAAGTGGGTGGGGGAAGTTTGGGCTGCTCCCTCCCACCTGCTTCCTATCCACCCATTAGCAGCCATGTGCTCCCAGAGTGGAGACACTTACATTTAAAAGTGTTAGGGACTGCAGATATTACAGGGTGCTGTGTCGTGGCTCTGCAGCTTACATATGCGTTTGCAAATGCGTGTCAACTAAACCCCTGTTCTTTATGTATATTGAGACAGGTCTACTTGGTTGGTGGCAGACTGGAGGGTGAGTACATCAGACTGGGGGCTGGCTGGCTTCCATGCACCTCTTTTAATCCTTTTCAATTCGACTTTTCAAATGTTATTTCAGTTTTAATAATGACATTAAATATGTGTTTTGTATCACACAAGAAGTGTTTCTATTTCTATTAGAGATCATGCAACCGCTAAGAGAGCCAGACACCAGAGGGAGCTTAGAGTGTAAGACATGGACCTTCTGAGGAAAACACTGAGATATAATCTGTGGAAGATCAGAGAGAGAGGATGACAGAAGGATAGTAGGAGACAGGTGAAAGGTGAAGTTGTATATGACATGAAGTAGTTACTGTGCATTTCACCTTGGTCTATTGATTGGCCTAGTGTTCAAGCACCTTCACACCATAGTTATATACTATTTAATTTTGATTCAATGGTGGTACAGCATATTAAGCAGCTGCTGGAAGGTGTTTCATGCATAGCTTGAACATGAACTGCTTTGTCACATCAATTATGGACTTCTTTCTGCATATACTCATTGTCCCCTTGCTCCCCCACGGACCCATTCACTACTGATATCAAAAGCCAAATATCTGGTATTTCCCTGTATGGGGAAGCATGTGATTCCCTCCCCTTCCTACCACATGACAGCTCTGGTTCTTTTGGACTGGAAAATCAACACCATGTCAGTTCTACCTGTAACAGATTTGAAGCTAACACAATGCTTTTTTCCTCACACTTGGCTAAGCCTGGAATAGCATGGTATTGAAATACAGTCCTAGTAATACCTGTACACAGCACTGCTGCAAACACCCAATGATGTCCGTATACTGTCCGACTCCCCTCTTGGAACCACTGGCGCAGCACTGGGATGCTGCTTATCCATTTATAGGACAGTCTTCCGTTCTCACACATAAAGGCAACTCTGTCCTCATCATCCCTCACTCCAATCTGCACACAATATATTATAGAGATGATACAATTTTATTACCAGGGGAAATTAAGAATAAATATTCTTCATGTTCCTACCATATCTCCTATCATCTGGCAAATGTAGACAGGATCATTTCGCCTAATGTAGTGCTTTTCTGGCATTTCCTGATAGCGTGGGTTTGTGTCCAGGAACTTAATGCATAATGCTGGGATTTCCTCCTCAAACTGTAAAATGAAATTAACCAGACTCAGCTTAGCATCAGCACATGAGAAAAGGTAAAAATCAAAAATACATTCATCATCTAAGTCTAAATGTACAAGAAGGCAACTGTAGGCCTGAGCCTTGGGCAAAAGAGAAAATGGGTTATCACCATTCACCAATCACAACGTGCAATTTTTTTTTTTTTTCTTTTTCCCTCCATGTTTGTCTTGTTGTGGAAATTAGGTAATGGAACCAAGATCAAGATCTACTGGGAAGAGTCATAAGACTTAGGTGGCCTTTTCATGGTAGTTTTCATGGTAGTTTATGCCCCTCATGTGTCACTTGCTCTGATCCCACTCTGACTAATGTCTGAATCTCTACTTAGGGCCACCAGCCTAAAAAATTCTATTTGTACTGGCCCAGGGGGCAAATGCCCCTAAGTAATTTCTTACCCTGATAAGACTTGAACATGAAACATACTTTTTTTATTTGATAACTATTTCCAGGTAGACATAAAGATCACTAACCAACATATAAAAAAGTCATCATTGTTTATTAACACACCTACCTAACCAATGTACCAGGGTGAGGACTGAGAATGACGGCATGCTGCATTGACACCTACCTGACCAAAGTGCCAAGGTTGGAGCTGAACATGACTCTCTGTGCCCAGATAGATGATGCCATCTTCATTGAGGACATATTCTCGCCGTTCAGCTTCATTGTGCAGGTACACTGGATCACCTAACAGACCAAAAACCATTAAAAGATTAAAAGAATAATAGCCTTTTTTATGGGAAACCTGCCTTAGGAGAAATGCTAGGGCTGTAAAAGCTGACTTCTTTTAAAAAATGATAGTTGTCTGGCTGCCATGCTGACTTTCTTGGGTCAATGACTTTGAGTCACTAACTCAGAATAAATATGTTGATAAGGATTTATGTCCTTTTCTAACTTTCCTAATCTGAAAGCCTAATCTGGGTCAGACAATCCAAAAATGAAGCCAGAGGGCCTGACATACTAATGGGTATGAGTGTACAATCACACATTGGTACAGCACAAACAAGTAAAATGTATAGAATTAATAATTGTCCGCAATATGCACAAATACACATGCACAAGCTATAGCGTATATACATGACATTTATTAACAAGGGCCATTTGCTATAGAATGTACGCTCCAGCATTTATAAGTATTTCAGCTGATATGTGGTATACCTAAAATAAATATGTAATTTTCCATGTTTTTGGGTCTAACTAACTGCTGCTTGCATTTTGAAATGCTTGTACCATATAGAAAAAAAAAACGGAATCAAGTGTGCATGGCTTTAGCTAAAGGAGACTTTAAACAAACAAACTACACCAACTTTAAATCCTTCATAAATTAAAAAAAAAAAGAAAAGAATTAGCAAAATGTGAGGTTGATTTACTGGAGAATGCACAATCAGGTGCAGCTGTGCATGATAGCCAATCACCTTTTGTAATACAAGAAGGTGACCAGCGCTGATTCTGATCCTCCATACACCTTCCCTGTTGGCTACCAATTAAGCCTTCTACCTACATCATTACTGCCTGCTGAATATATACAGAGCACTGATCCATTAACTCCTAGAGGAAGCTTAAGGCGAAACATGTCGAGCAATATGGTTTAACGGAATTGTACGATCTACTGTTAATATACATCGCTCGATCCTCCCGGGAAGACAGTACCATTCCCTGTCGCCTGCGGCTATGATCGTCTCGATGTGAAGTATTATTACTGACATACTTTACTGTGTTTGTATAATTGTCCAGCAGTACCAACAGTGTAATCACCGAATTGCCAACTTTGTATTTTATGTTCCTCTGTTTATGGGGTATTCTTGTTTTATGTTTTTTGGGGTTTTTTCTTGATGATTTTAAATGCATTATATAATAAAAATGTGATTTTTAAGTGCCCAGTGCCTGCAAAGTCCATGTTTCCTCCTTTTCCAATGTCCCTGTTTCCATGCTGACCAAGCAACTGAGGTTTGATGTTCTATTAAAATGTACATAATGCATTTTTAAATCTGAGACGCATATGTTATTTTTATTGTCTAAAATTTTGGCCAGGTCGAACTTTCATAGTTTTGGAAGTAGTTCTGATTTGTAGCAAAATTACAGATTGTAAGGCCATACAAATAATGTACAATCAATTACAGGCCTGTGAGAGCCCACAAATCTTAAAGTGGTATTAAACTCTCATTTTAAAAAACTGCTAAGAGGTAGGGTTTTTTTTTTATGATAGAAGAGACCCTATCAGTCTGTTTGATCAGAAATACTTACCCTCTGCCTGTCAACTGTAATAACACGAGCAAAGTATGCGCAGCTCAGCATGTATTTACAGCACCGCTCTGTGCGTTGATGATGTGACTCCTGTGTAAGAGTGATGTCATTGTAATATGGCCATTCAGGCGGCAGGAGAGAGCAAACCAGGAAGAAAGAAAGAAAGACAAGTGGAAGATAGAAGTCCCTGTGACCAGCGGAAGTATTCGTTTGATACATAAATCTCTTCGGGACCAATTTAATTAAAAAAAAATAAAATAAAAAAGTCGCGTTTAATACTGCTTTAAAGGAACCTATTTCTATCTTTCTATCTCTATCTTCAAGCTGGTGGTGCCCATTATTTTGTATAGAACTGTAAACTGTATAATAATGGAGGGAATCTCCTTTGGGAGAGTTACTGCAGTTGATTATATATATATATATATATATATATATATATATATATATATATATATATATATATATATATATATATATATATATATACAGTGGGTACGGAAAGTATTCAGACCCCCTTAAATTTTTCACTCTTTGTTATATTGCAGCCATTTGCTAAAATCATTTAAGTTCATTCTTCTTCCTCATGAATGTACACATAGCACCCCATACTGACAGAAAAACACAGAATTGTTGACATTGTTGCAGATTTATTAAAAAAGAAAAACTGAAATATCACATGGTCCTAAGTATTCAGACCCTTTGCTCAGTATTTAGTAGAAGCCCCCTTTTGATCTAATACAGCCAGGAGTCTTTTTGGGAAAGATGCAACAAGTCTTTCACACCTGGATTTGGGGATCCTCTGCCATTCCTCCTTGCAGATCCTCTCCAGTTCTGTCAGGTTGGATGGTAAACGTTGGTGGACAGCCATTTTTATTTCTCTCCAGAGATGCTCAATTGGGTTTAAGTCAGGGCTCTGGCTGGGCCATTCAAGAACAGTCACGGAGTTGTTGTGAAGCCACTCCTTCGTTATTTTAGCTGTGTGCTTAGGGTCATTGTCTTGTTGGAAGGTAAACCTTCGGCCCAGTCTGAGGTCCAGAGCACTCTGGAGAAGGTTTTTTTCCAGGATATCCCTGTACTTGGCCGCATTCATCTTTCCCTCGATTGCAACCAGTCGTCCTGTCCCTGCAGCTGAAAAACACCCCCACAGCATGATGCTGCCACCACCATGCTTCACTGTTGGGACTGTATTGGACAGGTGATGAGCAGTACCTGGTTTTCTCCACACATACCGCTTAGAATTAAGGCCAAAAAGTTCTATTTTGGTCTCATCAGACCAGAGAATCTTATTTCTCACCATCTTGGAGTCCTTCAGGTGTTTTTTAGCAAACTCCATGCAGGCTTTCATGTGTCTTACACTGAGGAGAGGCTTCCGTCGGGCCACTCTGCCATAAAGCCCCGACTGGTGGAGGGCTGCAGTGATGGTTGACTTTCTACAACTTTCTTCCATCTCCTGACTGCATCTCTGGAGCTCAGCCACAGTGATCTTTGGGTTCTTCTTTACCTCTCTCACCAAGGCTCTTCTCCCCCGATAGCTCAGTTTGGCCGGACGGCCAGCTCTAGGAAGGGTTCTGGTCGTCCCAAACGTCTTCCATTTGAGGATTATGGATGCCACTGTGCTCTTAGGAACCTTAAGTGCAGCAGAAATCTTTTTTTAACCTTGGCCAGATCTGTGCCTTGCCACAATTCTGTCTCTGAGCTCTTTAGGCAGTTCCTTTGACCTCATGATTCTCATTTGCTCTGACATGCATTGTGATCTGGAAGGTCTTATATAGACAGGTGTGTGGCTTTCCAAATCAAGTCCAATCAGTATAATCAAACACAGCTGGACTCAAATGAAGGTGTAGAACCATCTCAAGGATGATCAGAAGAAATGGAAAGCACCTGAGTTAAATATATGAGTGTCACAGCAAAGGGTCTGAATACTTAGGACCATGTGATATTTCAGTTTTTCTTTTTTAATAAATCTGCAACAATGTCAACAATTCTGTGTTTTTCTGTCAGTATGGGGTGCTATGTGTACATTCATGAGGAAGAAGAATGAACTTAAATGATTTTAGCAAATGGCTGCAATATAACAAAGAGTGAAAAATTTAAGGGGGTCTGAATACTTTCCGTACCCACTGTATATATAAATATATATATTTTTTTCTTTTCTTTTATATACCTATTGCTTTGAATAGGATCAGTTAACAACTTGAATAAACAATTCAGACTATAATACAACCAGAGATAAAAGACAGTTGTTATGAGTGAAGGAGTGGTTATCTCTTTTTATTTCGAAAAGGGCAGTCAAAAAGCATACTAATGCCCAACACATACACTTACAGTACCCTCACATAATATATGCTTACCCTCACACCAAGGGTTAAAAAGTATCATGAACTCCCCCAAGTTTTCAATGACTCCACTGGAGATTTTGATTGACATTGTGTAGTATCCAATGATGGCATCCACTGGTGTGTTGACACACACTTTCCACAAGCCTTGTTTGCAATCAACGACCCTGGCACTCCATGTCTTCCTGTCACTAAGGCCAGATATGGGAAAACTGTTTTTAGTTCCATCCTTTCTTGAAGGTTTGGGACCTAAAAAACAAACATTTCTGCGTTTTAAAAAATAGGCTTGCCTAAGGTCTTTTAAATCAGCCATTGGCTTCCAGTCATTATCTCAACCTGGTTATTTGATTGAGAAATGTAACTTTCTGTTATATTTTTCAACACAATTGCAAAACATTCAAAGATATAAAAATGGAAAATTGTATCAAATACTTACCGTAATTTTCCTTTCCTGATGCCAATACATGGCAGCATACATATGATATAGCTCCACCCCTATATCCACCCACAGGACCTGTTTAAATCTATAAAAGTCTGACTAAAAGCAACCTTCCCCATTCTCAGTATAAAGCACAAAAATCAGAAGAAGGGTTTGAATGCTGCCATGTATTGGCATCAGGAAAGGAAAATTACGGTACGTATTTGATACAATTTTCCATTTTCCTGATGCCAACATGGCGGCATACATATGATCACTGGCGTAGCGTGGGTTGTCAGCACCCGGGGCAAGGCAAGTAATTTGCGCCCCCTAACCCGCGGGATTTTAGCACTCGAGTCTCTTCCACTAGATTAGTTAAAGAAACCCTTACCCCCTAAGCACATGTATTGTTTGTTATGAAAATACTGATGTAATTAAAGTAAAATGAATCTAAATACAAGTTTGAATGACCAGCGTGCCCCCTTTCAAAGTAAAATGCATCTAAATACAAGTTTGAATGACCAGCGTGCCCCCTTCCAATGCAGAGAGACCAGCGTGTCCCCTTTCCATGCAGAATGACCAGCGTGCCCCCTTTCAATGCAGAGAGACCAGCGTGCCCCCTTTCAATGCAGAGAGACCAGCATGCCCCCTTTCAATGCAGAATGACCAGCGTGCCCCCTTTCAATGCAGAATGACCAGCGTGCCCCCTTTCAATGCAGAGAGACCAGCTTGCCCCCATTCAATGCAGAGAGACCAGTATGCCCCCTTTCAATGCAGAATGACCAGCGTGCCCCCTTTCAATGCAGAATGACCAGCGTGCCCCCTTTCAATTCAGAATGACCAGCGTGCCCCCTTTCAATGCAGAGAGACCAGCGTGCCCCCTTTCAATGCAGAGAGACCAGCGTGCCCCCTTTCAATGCAGAATGACCAGCATGCCCCCATTCAATGCAGAGAGACCAGCGTGCCCCCATTCAATGCAGAATGACCAGCGTGCCCCCATTCAATTCAGAGAGAATAGCGTGCCCCCTTTCAGTGCAGAATGACCAGCGTGCCCCCATTCAATGCAGAGAGACCAGCATGCCCCCTTTCAATGCAGAATGACCAGCGTGCCCCCTTTCAATGCAGAGTGACCAGCGTGCCCCCTTTCAATGCAGAATGACCAGTGTGCCCCCTTTCAATGCAGAGTGACCAGCGTGCCCCCTTTCAATGCAGAGAGACCAGCGTGCCCCTTTTCAATGCAGAGAGACCAGCGTGCCCCCTTTCAATGCAGAATAACCAGTGTGCCCCCATTCAATGCAGAGAGACCAGTGTGCCCCCTTTCAATGCAGAGAGACCAGCGTGCCCCCTTTCAATGCAGAGAGACCAGCGTGCCCCCTTTCAATGCAGAGTGACCAGCATGCCCCCTTTCAATGCAGACAGACCAGCGTGCCCCCTTCAATGCAAAGAGACTTACCTGCAGCGGCGGCTTCTCCTCAGTTCCCCGCGTTTCCTTGAGTCCTCCCGCCTCCTCCTTTCGGCCAATCAGGAACGGGTCTCGGACCCGCTTCCTGATTGGCCAGGAGGAGGATCCATGTGATAATAGCGAATTTTCATTCGCTATTGTCACACAATGGGTGGGCTCGGGGCGCACTGCTCGGCGCCCCGAGTCCACCCTTTTTTGAAGCATATTAGAGCCTCTGGCTCTAATCAGGTGATTAAAAAAAAAAAACCAACTCTGTGACAGCGCCAGGCTGCTGACTCACTCACTGCTAATCTGACTGAGCAGTGAGGAGAGGCGGCATAGGCAGGGCTTGGTTTGCAACGCCACCCCACCCTACACCAATGGACAGGTGAGGCACAGTCCAGCCCCTCCCCGCCCCGACCCACCATTTTCAGTCATAGGGTGGCTGCGCTGGACATCTGGACATGGAGGCAGCCACAGTGTGTGAACTGTGTATGTCATAGTCAGACAGACAGAGTGACACTGCGGATGCGCCCCCCCAGATGTTGCGCCCGGTGCGGCCCGCCCCCCCTGCACCCCCCACGCTACGCCACTGCATATGATAAATAATGAGCTTTGCAGGGGGAGGATTTAATGTTGCAAACGTAGTGTTTATTCGACAATAGAAGCTTGAATAGTTTTCCTCCCAATCTCTACTGTAGTGAGAGCTGCTGGAGTGTCTTAACAACATATGCTCTGAAGACCAGCTTGCCGCTCTGCAGACTATCTCCAGATGCAGTCCTGAGCATGCTGCCCAAGAAGAAGACATTGCCCTGGTTGAGTGAGCTTTAACCACCACCGGAGGATCCTTCCTGGCTACTCTATATGCTCGATAAATATTTTTAACTATCCACGCTGAAATGGTTCTGGCCAAGCTTCCTTACCTTTCAATTTTCCAGTAGGTAGGATGAAAAGCCTGTCAGAACATATGAATGCAGATGTAGCCTGGAGATAGGACTTGAGGACTTTTGGAATGTCCAGTTCATGCAGGTCAGCACCTGATTCTTCTGGAAAGGCTGGAAGCACCCATTCGCTGGAGAGGTGAAATATTGAAGCCACTTTTGGGATAAAGTGATCCAATGGTCTCAGCACATCCTATCTGGGAAGAACACAGTATAAGGCTCAGTAACTCTCAGTGCTTTGAGTTCTGACACTCTTCCCCCTGAGGTTATGGCTGTTAGAAAATCAGTTTTCAAGGTGATGTCCCATAGCAAACAATCCTCCGTAGGAGCACAAGGAGGGATTGCCATAAAATTGAGGACTGTTGCCAGGTCCCATTGAGGGAACCTATTTCTTTTGGGAGGGTGTAGTCTGAGCACCGCTCTCATGAAGCGCTCCACTAGTGAGCTTGCTGCCCATTTCCTTTGGGTAAAGGCCGGGATGGCTGAGATCTGCACTTTAAGTGAACCTAGGTCTAAGTACAGTCTGGATTGCAGAAAAGAAAGGACTTGGGACACATTAGAGTCACTGGGGTCAAACTGACGTTTGGCCCGCAAAGCTTGTGAACTTATCCCATATCCTGGAGTATATGGAATTGGTGGACCTTTCTGGAGCTCTGTAAGGTTCTGATAACTTCTGGGGAACATCCTAATTCTTGCAACCCCTGCCTTTCAATTTCCAGGCCACGAGGGCTAGCCGGGATGGATGTGGATGCAGGATTTCTCCCTGCAACAGAAGATGAGGAGTCACTGGCAGGATGATCAGAGGGCACATGCTGAGATCCATTGCCAGCGAGAACCATGGTCTGCGAGGCCAGTAGGGCAATATCGCAATGACTGTCAGATTCTCTACCAACAATCTCTTCAGAAATGTCAATATCAAAGAAATTGGAGGGAAGGCATAGGCCAGTTGTGCCACCCAAGGATGGGTCAAGGCGTCCCCCCCTCTGCCATTGGATGTGGATATTGTGAGAGGAATCTGCTGAACATGCAGTTAGTTGATGAGGCAGAAAGATGCAGTTGTGCATGTCCCCACTGGTGGACAATCTGCTAGAACGTTTCGGGGTGAAGGGCCAACTCGTTGGGACCCTTGAACTGCCTAGAAAGGCGATCTGCTTCCAGGTTCTGACGGCCTGGAAGATATATGGCCCTCAAATCTGATGTGTTGTTGTGCCAATTATTGTACATGATCAGCTCCACCTCTCTCCAAAAAGGGATTGACTGTGTGTTCCGCCTTGACGATGTATGTAAGATACTGCTGCTGATTGTCCATACGGAGCAGGACTGGTCGACCTTGTATGTAAGGCAGTAAGATGGCTAACGCCATAAAGGTTGCTCGAAGTTCCAGGATGTTGGAGACTAGGCCCTGAGAAGAAAATTCCCATCTGCCCTGAATCTTGTGTTGTTCGCAGGTGCCGCCCCACCCTGCTGCGCTAGTGTCTATGGTAAAAATGATCCATTGTTGTGTCTCCAATGAAAGATGCTGTAATAACGTTTTTTGACATATCCAACACCAGAGACTCTGGAGCATCCAGTTGTTGATCCTGATTGGCTGGGATAGATGCACTTTCTTCCACTGCCTCAGGAATACTTGTTGGAAATCTCAGAGTTTCCAGTGCGCTCAGGGGATCAACGGGATACACAAAGCCATCATCCCAAGTAGACTCATGCACTGGAATCCTGACATTACTGATGCCGCCAATGCTTGCTGGAATTTCTCCCTGATCTTGGGGAGCTTTTGAAGAGGCAAGGAAACTCTGGCCTCCCGAGTATTGAACTGGGCCCCCAAATAGAGCATACTCTTTGTTGGATCCAGCTGGCTCTTTTGAAGATTGACTATTCAGTCAAATGCCTGTAAGGTGGACAGTAGGAGCTCTCTCTGTCTCCACAGGATGATATCGTCCAAGAAATGATAGACTCTGAGCTCCTTCTCCCTCAGAGGGGCTAAAACCGCAACCAAGTTCCTTGGTGAAGGTTCGAGGAGAAGTGGATAGCCCAAAAGGCAGGCAGACAAATTGGTAATGTCTGTCTCCTAATGCAAACCTGCGGAACCTCTGGTATGATTGATGGATCGGACATGCAGGTAGGCATTCTGCAAGTCCACCAAAATCATACAGTTTCCTGGTTGAATTATCTGGATTATAGTATTGAGGGACTCAATCTTGAGTCTCTCTATCCGGATAAATCGATTAAATCTCTTGGGATCGATTACTGGTCTGAAGCCCCCCGTCTTTTACTGGACCAGAAATAGAGGTGAGTAGAAGCCTGTAAACCTTTGACAGGCCGGAACTGCTATGATCGCCCCTTGACCCAGCAAGATATTGATGTACTCTTGAAGAGCAGCTAACTTCAGGGTCGACTGGGTTGTCTTGGTGGGGGCAAAGGAGTATTCTGAGGTTGTTGTTTGAATGGCAAATAATGGCCCTGCATCACTGTGGACTGAACCCACCGATCTTGGCAGTGATCTTGCCAGAACTGGGCAAATCTGAGCAGCCTGGCTCCAACTGCCCCCTAGGCTGGCCTTGCATCAAAAGGACTTCTGAGTACCTGAAGGAGCCACAGGGACCTTAGCTCTCTGTGACCTTAGGCATGTTGAGTGTGTACCCCTCCAGTTTCTTCTAGAGTCCTTGGAAGGGCAGAAACTTCCAAAATCCATGTCCCTGTTAGGCGCTCCTCTGGTTGGTTGCCCTCTCTGATGTCTAGACCTTTAATCTCTCCAGTTCTTGGCTGAACAGGACCTTCCCAACCCATCCCCAACCCATCCTCATTCCAGCAAGCTTTACCTGAACTCTGCTTGCGCCTGCTAGTACCTGCTGGTGTGGATGCCTGACTGAAAAGACATCCATTGCTAAATCTGTGTGCCCTTTAAATAGGGTGCTTCATAGAAGGCTCCAGCCATCCCTCTTTCTTCTTCTCTCCTATCCAGGAAGGCAACGTCACTTGAGGGAAGACTTTTCCCTCAACTAAGATGGCCGCCGCATCCTCGCGTCAAACCATGCATGCGCCGGCATCTCCAGGCCCCAAAAACATAGCCACCGGAGACTACCGCACACTATAACATAGTATAAAGGTGGTGAAAAAAAAAACCTGATGCAGAGTTTTTAAAGGAACACAGACACCATGCGTCCCAGCTGCTGGATCCAGACTTCACAGCAGGCATGTCACAAGAGGAATACTGTCTCTGAATAGAGAATACCTCGGCCCCAAATGACCAACAGAAGGGGCTCCCCACCTTGTCGGTGTGCTTAGCAACCTAAGATGTGGGACTGCGCCTGGGAGAGGCTGAACCCTGACGGATTCCGACGTAGTCGGTAGGTGAGAGCTTATCCTGAGTGGAATGGTCTGTAGGTGTTGATCTTTGATGACAAAAAGGAGAATGGGGGAGTTTGCTCTCAGTCAGACTTTTATAGATTTAAATAGGTCCTGTGGGTTGATATAGGGGGGGAGCTATATGCTGCCATGTTGGTGTCAGGAAACAGTGGTTTTGATCGACTGCGAGACGATTAAATTTAATTTGAAAGCAGCAGAAAAATCAGATTGCTTTTTTTGGGGGGAAATTTTTTTTTATTAGGTATGTACTGTATAAGTAAATCTTTCTCAACTCCAGTCCTTAAGTACCCCCAACAGGTCATGTTTTCAGGCTTTACATTATTTTGCACAGGTGAGTTGATCAGTTTCACTACCTTAGTAACTACCACAGCTGTTTTATCTGAGGGAAATCCTGAAAACATGACCTGTTGGGGGTACTTGAGGACTGGAGTTGAGAAACATTGGTATAAGTAACAAGAAAAACAGAGTTTTCGCCACACAGGGCTCAGTACAATACAAAAAAACAAAAACAGCACAAAAAAATCAACCAACCCACCTTCCTCCACCCCCTCGTCTAGGCAAAATGCCATTAAAAACCTCCACGTCTTTGAACTTTGAATGTTCCCTCGGGAATTGAGAATAACAATCCCATATCAAAGAAAACGCATACAAAAACATAAATGCAGTTCCCCTATAATATTATATAGACAATAATAAATCACCACACTGGGAGAGAAAGCCCCAAACAATGAGGACCAGAGGATCAAGAAGTATAAAGGAGACCAAGAGACGATATTATGCAAAGTAAGCGAGTAAGGGCTCCTAAAGCAATTCCCCTACATGTACCCCCCCCCCCCCTCACTTAAGCAATCCTATTGTAAATATCATGATGACCCATAAAATTCTCAGGCAACAGTGGCAGGGCTATCCAATCAGGTCTGCCAAACTTTTATAAATTTCTTTGGGCAACCTCTGCTCAGGTATGTGGCTTTAAAGAGCAGTATCATTTTATTCACCAGTCCCTTCCCGTAAGGGCTTCTTCCAATATAGAATTAGTGCTTTATGGGCTTAGAGCAACAACAGGCTAAGCAAGGTATGTTGAGCCCTAGAAGGTGCAAATCAGATTGCTTTTGATTAAATTTCCACAGTTTTTTTTTCAGTTTTGATTTTATTTCACTTTGATCATAATTGAAATGTTGCAAATTGACAGGTTCATTCCATTCACACTAAACCAGATTCCATTTCACATTTGATCAAATTTTGGTAGTTGATCAATCTCATGGGTGGTAGATTGTATGGTTTCTGGAAATTACTGTAGATCATATTTGCAATTCCTGATTGATTAAAAGTGGTTTAAATTGACTAAATAATTGCCACAAATATAGGCAGCATAAGGGGCAATGGTAAAATATCTCCTGAACAGTGCTGATAAGTTAAAAAAACAAATAAAAAATATAGTGACTTTGATTTGCTAAACATTTTGTTAAACTGCTTATACCAAGTAAATATATAATAATGTATTTTCTACTGAAAGGAATGTTTAAAGAGACACATTACCAAAAA
Source organism: Pelophylax lessonae (assembly GCF_965119305.1). NCBI lineage: Eukaryota > Metazoa > Chordata > Amphibia > Anura > Ranidae > Pelophylax > Pelophylax lessonae. The sequence goes on along the minus strand of NC_138778.1, from coordinate 55,096,641 downwards.
AAAAAAAAAATCTGATGGCTGTAGACCAGCTCACATCCCCTCTGCTGCTTGTTTTTTCTTTATTGCATTCAAGGAACTGTTAGGCTCCTTTCACACGAACGATCCGATCAGATCCGCCTGTCAGTTTTTTAGGCGGATCTGATCGGATCCTCCATGCATCCCTATGGGGCAGTGGGTGTCAGCGGAGACATGTCTGCTGACACCCGCTGCCATCCTCATCCGATCCTGTCCGTGAAATCCGGACGGATGGAAACCCTATTTTCCATCCGTTCAGGGGATCAGATCGGATGGGATCAGATGAGAGCGGACAGGCGGTATCACCAATTTTGGAGTGAGATTGCATGATATCACTACTGTATTGTTCACTGTTCTCCTTTCCTGAAAATGAAGTCATAGCTGAAGACCTGCAGAACAAGGAATCTTCTTGTTTTCTCATTAATTCAATAAGTGAATTTCTGAACCTCTGCTGTAAGGATGAGCTCAAGGTTTGATCCAAACACAAGTGCAGACCGAACTTTGGCAGCTCGCCTGAACGCCGTACTTTGTGCTCGTTCTGTGGGAGTATGTATGGTAGCAATATATTTACTCAAACTTTAGTAATGTTTACCAAACCTGACTAAAACCAAACCTAGGTGTGTTTGGCTCATTCCTATTCTACTTGTAGGCTGTGGTGTTGCACTAGAGCGGCAATGCAGATGGGGGAGGGAGTTGTGAGGAACTTGGTTTCTCTATGATTTCCTCAAACACAGGGAGACAGCTATCCATTTGGATGCTGACACCCCATGTGACTTCAGTTGCCATCTTGGGTGAGGGCAGAGCCTTTTTAGGACCCTGGCTCCCGGGCTTGGCCGTATTCTGCGAGTGGCTAGCATAGATCTGTCAGGGACAGTACTTACAGTCAGGGAAAGTTTGTGGAGGAGTAGGGAAAGTACAGGGATTATGCCATTTTCTCCAAGGGAGCCTGCCCATTGGGTTTGCTCCGGCAAGGCAACATTCTGCTCCTCGTGGCAGAGGCTGTTGGCATCTCGAGGTTTTCAGACTTCTGCTCCACTGCTGTTACAGTTGTAAGTGACTCTGAAGGGGCTGCATCCCCGCCGGACCTGTTTCTACTTGCTGATCTTTTCTACAATATACTGTATTACTATTGCCAAGCTTGGTTTCTGTGTGCTAACTGCTTACGGCACAACGTCACGCCTTACCCAAGCTGCTTCCTAAAGTGTAACTAAACTTAGCAATACTTACCTTTCCTTCAACAGTCTGTTGTTTCTCGCTGGCTCAGGTATCTTCTACCCAGCTTCTTCTGGGTGCGGGGCTGTGGCTGTCTTCGTTGACTGGCACAGGATGATGTGATTCCTGCACATACACAGAGTTCAGTTATCCTGGCACACAGGTATTGTGAATGTAAACTGAGCTTGAACCACCAATGTACATTCTAAAGCAGTGGTTCTCAACTCCTGTCCTCAGGATCCACTAACAGGCCATATTTTAAGTATCACCTTGGGGAGATGCAGACTAGAATATTGCAATCACTGAGCAGCAAATGATATCACCTGTGATTTATTTCCGTTATCTTGCAAACCTGGCCTGTTAGTGGGTCCTGAGAACAGGAGTTGAGAAACACTGTTCTAAAGAATACTGCAAGCAGGTAGGTAGGTTTCTCAATTTGCAGAAGAGAAATTGAATGTCTCTTCTGAAAAGCCTTCGTGCTTTCATTTTTTTATAGTGGGACTTTAGTTTTGCTTAAAATTTCACCCCATGAGTCATCAGAGGTATCTGGGGGTAGCTCTGACCTGAGGATGCAAAGCCCTGCTCCTCTGCTAAGATGGCCACCATCACACAGAGACACAATGTAGAACAAGACATTGGAAGTCAGTAATATAGGAAAGAACAGCTACAGAAAGCTTACAGGCTATAATGGTGACTAGTCCTTTGTTTTCTGCTTGTGTTTTACAAGCACAGCTTCCACAGTTCAGGTCCTCCTTAAAGAGAGCCTGTCTGCACTTTGCCCCTAATGTAATGTTAACTGACGTTTTATCTCACCTGTTTCCACAATGAGGCTAAATCTGCTCAGATCCTCCTGTCTTAGGGTCTGGTTTTGAAACTGTAATGTGATCGTAAATTCCTGTCCCCGTCTTAGAAATAGGCATGCCTCTTTGCTTAGGCCAATGGTACGATGCTCACTGTTGTTTCTTGTCACTTGGAGATCACATGTTACAGGTGGTCGATCTGACATATAAATCAAAACACATATTAGCCTTCATAGATCTGAAATAATTGCACACCCTCCAAAATAGTTACATTATAATATTTTTTTTATTTTAAACAAAATGACAAATAGGTTACTGATAATACATATTCCATATTACACAATACAGATATATCTACGGTAGCATCTTAGAGGACAACTAGGCTTTGTTCCCACCAGTGCAAAATTGTATGCCTTCCCACAACACACAGGAATGCAATGCCCTTTTGCAGATGTATGGTGGTGCCATTAATTCTTTTTCAATCAGATTTTGTTCAATTTGAAAAGGTTTTAAAAACATACACACATAAACAAAATGAACAAAATACCCAAAAAAACAAAAAGAAACAAACAAAAAACAAACAAACCTACAAATACACAGAGCATACCTGAATGCAATTGAAACAATGAATAAGTAAATAGCATAATAACGGCCAATCAAAAACCGACATTGCATATGGGCCCGCTTTTAATAAAATGAACGAAACAGCTATATCTAAAAGAGCCTGAAACCTAACACAGGTTTAAACCTAAACTGAGCTCATATGATCTAACCAAGGTGACAAAATTGCATCAAAGTCCACATAAGGCCAATTTGCCTTTGGGCCACAAAGAGTGCACATACAACAGTGATCCGCATTGGTGGCTTAAGGACATAAAAAATCAACGTAGTCCAATAAGCACGTAAGAGGATCCACTGAAAGGTTCACATCTTAAAGTCCTATAAGTGTGCCCAAAACCTCCGCCCATTACCTCTGGAGTTTAGGACAGCTCCACAATAGGTGTATCAGGGACCCCGAATTGCCATATCTAGAAAAGGCCAAATCGGCTCTCAAGCCAATAGCACACAAAAATTCCAAGGTCCTATACAGGCATACCCCGTTTTAAGTACACTCACTTTAAGTGCACTCGCGAGTACGGACACAGCCTGGTGAGCATGGCATGGCACTACTCCCGGTTTTTTACATTGGTGTCTATGGGAAATCTTGGTCAGCTTGACATGGCACTGCTCCCAAACCATAAGTGACAGGGATACCAAACTTAGGGAGCACCGAGAGGGGACCCAGGACTACAACATATTTGTGGCCGGCCAGCTTGCCTAGGTAATCTACCATGTCATAGTCCTGGATCCCCTTAACATGCTCCCAAAGCTTGGTGTCCTTGTCACTTATGGTTTGGGAGCAGTGCCATGTCAAGCTGACCAAGATTTCCTATGGAGCTAGTGTATTTACATGCATTGAGAAATGAAAAAAGGTATTGCTTCACTTTAAGTACATTTTCGTTTTATATACGTACATGCTCTGGTCCCATTGTGTACTTAAAAGTTGGGTATGCCTGTATACCATTTGAAGAATTAAAATCTGGGTTAACCTATGCGAAGGGGAGAATGAGACAAGGAAGGGTGTCTGAAGAATCTCTTCCCAAACATTTTTTGGAATGTGCCTAACATTCTGTTCCCACTTTGCTCTTGAAAGGCAAGGAGGATTTATGAAAGGAGCTCTCTAAAAGGGCTAAATAGCTAGCTGAGATGAGGCCATTGGTGGAAGTCACTTGTACTACTCTATCTAACACTGGCACCGAGGTAAACCAAACAAGTGAATAAGAAAATTGAACATGCAAAGCATGACGTAGCTGCAAATATTTGTAGAACCACCTAGGATTCAGAGAAAAATCCCTCATCAGCTGGTCGAAGGATTTGAGTAAACCATTCTCATATAATTGTGCAAGAATATGAACTCCTGCCACTCACACCTCTGGAAGCCCTGTAGGGTGGATAACTCAGAGAGCCTGTCTTTACCCCAATTAGGGGTATATTTAGTAAGGGAAGAAACCCCCAATCACTTATTGACAGCAACCCACACCTAGAACATCAACACACAGTTGGGCATGTCAGAAAGAGCAGAGCACCCTGACGACCCCAGTGAATGCAGTGGTGAGCGTCCCTAAAACACACAAGGAATTAAATGATATAAAGCGCTAACCAAAGCCTCGGAGTCCCACCGTACCAAATGCTGCAAATGGGCCGCAAGAAAATAAATTTGTGGAGTAGGAGCTGCTAGTCCCCTAGCTTCCTTTAGATACTGTAATAGTTCCAGATTTTTTTTAGCATGTTTCTCATTAGTAGGGCAGCCCATTGAAATTAGATCAGATGTAGAACAGATCTTTGGTACACAGTGGAATTCAAATACCAGCCTAGTAATATTTCAAAAGGACAGATGGCTGGACAGGTGGGTTGAGTGTATGACAACACTTTCAGACAAAGTACACTTATACTTTTTACCCCTTTGCCCTGACCTAAGCAATTCCACCCTCCCCTTTCACAGATGTATATTAAGCAAGGTGCAACAGCTACAGTCTTCGTTGTTTGTTTACACCCAGCTGTAAAAAGCTCCCCCTCCTGGCCACGCCAACTCTGTACAGCCCTAAAGGCTTCTATGGAGCTTGTCTACCTTCAGCTCCCTGCCGGGAGACAACCACATAGAGTTCAAGGGAGCTGTACTGCACAGGCATATGCATCAGAAGGAGCCTTCCACTGCTGGGTGCAAACAGACAAGGTTGTGGCCATCAGATCTGGTAATTATGCATCTGCGTAGGGGAAGGGTGGGCTAATTTTGGGCCAGGACAAATGGGCAAAAAGAGTAAGTGCAATTTGTCTTTAAATGTGTTACCCCAATCACTAAACCTTAAAGTGGTTGTAAAGGCTGAAAGTTTTTTACCTTCATTCATTCTATACATGAAGGTAAAAAACCTTCAGTATGCAGCTTCCCCTTCAGCCCCCCTAATACAAGCCCGATCCATCGATGTGCACGAGAGCGACTGCTGTGTCAGGTCACTGCCTGTTCATTGGCTGAAGCACAGCAGCAGAGCCGTTGGCTCCCTGCAGCTGTCAATCAAAGTGAGGAGGGAGTAGGGGCAGAGCTGAGCTCCGTTCTGTGTGTCCTATGGACCCTCAGAGCAGGGCTCTGGAGCGAGCATGCAAGAGTGCCCTCAGAGCATGGCTTGCTGTGGGGGCACAGCTCAAGGAGGAGGAGCCAGGAGCGCCGGCTGGGGATCGGATAGGGACAGGATTGGGGCTGCTCTGTGCAAAACCATTACACAGAGAAGGTAAGTATAACATGTTTGTTATTAAAAAACAAAAAAAATCCTGCCTTTAATTTATCTTTAACATGATAAAGTGATTTCAAAAGTATTTTTCACTATTTTAAATATGTGGGTTTAATTAAAATAAAACATTGAAATCCTGCGGCAATGTCGCAGTCCTACTAAAAATTGCCAACCACCACCATTACTAGTAAAAAAATAAATAAAGCTATCATTTTTGCGCAAACCATTCAATATATGCTTATTGGGATTTATTTTTTTTTTTACCAAAAATTTGTAGCAGAATACATATTGGGCAAAACTGAGGAAGAAATTCGATTTTTTAAATTTTTTTATTTGATATGTTTTATAGCAGAAAGTAAAAAAAATATTTTTTTCTTTTCAAAATTTTCACTCTTTTTTTGTTTATAGCACAAAAAATAAATACTGCAGAGCAATGGCGGCTGGTGCATTAGGGGCGCAGGGGCGCTGCCCCCCTATCCATGCATCCGGCCCCCTAATCTACATGCAGGGCGCCAGACGCATGGAGTTCAATGGGGATTTTTTTTTTAACCATGTGATTAGAGCCAGGGGCTCTAATAGGCTAAATAAAAAGGGTGGACTTGGGGCGCAGTGCGCCCCAAGCCCACCCAGTTGTGTGACAATAGTGAATGAATATTCGCTATTGTCACACAGATCCTCTTCCTGGCCAATCAGGAAGCGGGTCCTGAGACCCGTTGCCCGATTGCCATGGAGGAGGAGGGAGGAGACGCAGAAGACTGAGGGGGAAGAAGATGAAACCGCTGCCGCCGTTTGCTGCTGCACATGTCCAGGCAGGGTGAGTGAGCCGGGGGGGGTGGTCCTGCTGTGGTCCTGTTGTGATCAAATACCACCAGAAGAAAGCTCTATTTGTGGGAAAAAGGACATCAATTTTATTTGGGTACAGTGCCGCACGACCCCGCAATTGTAAGTTAAAGTAGCACAGTGCTGTATCACAAAAAATGGCCTGGTCATTAAGGGGGTAAAACCTTCAGGGGCTGAAGTGGTTAAAATGGCATTGCAAGGTAGTAACACATGTTATGTGTATTCCTGCATGTTGCGATAAACACACACAGTACAATGAAGTGTTAGCATAAATGGGCCCTTAGGGTTACATCTACTTTAATGTCTTGACGACCTACTCACAGTAGATGTGGGTGGCACAGCCAGGAACTGTGACATACCTGTACATCGCAGGCCTCCTGACAACTCGTTCTGTGATTGGACACAGCATGAGTTTGTCATTGGCTTTTCACCTGCTGATTGGCAGTGGCCAATCACAGCACAGAGTTCTGTGTTGACAAACACTGGGTGCACAGAGATCGATTTAGCAGTTTCTTCTCCCTGAAATCAACTCTGATTTCAGGGAGAAAAAGCAGACAGATCTATTAGCCAAAGCAGCATGCATTATATACATTACACTTGTTCAGCACACAGTTAAGGCCAGTACACACTTGATGGAAATCGGACGAAATATCCTCCAATTTTTCTCTCTCTTGCTCAGCATCCATTACCGTTTTTAGTTGACAGTGCATAAATGTTCACGAAATTTCTCATCCGATTTTTTTTTTTGGGACATTTGTTTCCAGACTTCCGAGTTGTCAGCAACTTCAGATAATGCGTGGTCTTTCGTATCCGATTTTTCACGGACGTACTGCATACACATTAAACGAAAATTGGTTGTCTGGGGATGGATGATAAACATTTTGGTGTTTGTCCCATCCGTTTTTTTTCATTGAAAATGTCAGCATCGGCTGCTGAAAATTGTGTACACACTAGGCGAAAATCGGCCGATTTGACCTCGGACGGGAATTTTCGGCAGATTTTCTTACTAGTGTGTACCCCACTTTAACCCCTTCATTGCCCCTTAATGTTAGCAATTCCCAGCCAGGGCCATTAGTACAGTGTTCAGTAATATCACTGATCACTGTATTATTGTGACTAGCGATGTCAGTGTCAGTTAGCATCCCTCCCAGCCAGTGTCTGTTAGCGCCAGATTCCCAGGGACACTATCACAGTCACACTATAGGTCTCTGATCATTACCAGTATACGTAGTGTCTGTATAAATCAGTATCTTAATCCCGATCAGAACTATACTAGTGTCCACAAAGTTCCCATAGTTTTTACCAAAGACATGTGGTACAATACATTTTGGCCTAAATGTATGAAGAAATTAGATTTTATTGGACATATTTTATAACAGAAAGTAGAAAATAGAGGTTTTTTTTTTTCAAAATTTTTAGTATTTTTTAGTTTACATTAAAACATTAAAAACCCAGTGGTGATCAAATACCACCAAAAGAAAGCTCTATTTGTGTGAACACAATGATATAAATATTATTTGCATACAGTTTTGTATGATGCAATTGCCGGTTAAAGTAGCGCAGTAGCAAAATTTGCCTTGGTCATGTAAAACCTTCTGAAGGTCAAGTAATTCAAGTAATATCAAGGCCCTATAGGTACAGCATATGTGTTTTATTAGATTTTCTCAGCACAACACAATTCCGAAGCAAGCTATAGTCAAATACAGGTAAATGCACATACTAAAAACCACTGCTTTAGGTCTGTGTTTAGGCTATCAGACTATACAACAGCCCATTACAATGATAAAGTTCACTCATCAAGCTTGTTATTGTTACATATCCTTCCCAGTATTCATCCTGGTGGTAGACCCATCTCACCTTTCCTCATGTTTCCTATGGATGCCGGATCAGTACTTGTCGTCCTTCAGCTGATTGCCAGTGCTCTGTCAGTCCCTGGAGCTTTTTCTGAATTGTTATCTGTCTCTTACACTGTGTTATCAGCCAAGGCCAGCTCCCTACTCACTGCTGGTATAGCTGCCATAGTACAGAGGTATTGGTGGGGTGTGTGCTCATAAGTGCGTCACGGGGGAATTCTTTATTTTCAAATGTTTAAAGAAAATTATATATATATATATATTTTGTGTGTCTCTGAATCTTCTCCTTTCCTATGTGTGAAACTCACTTTTTCACTTTTTGGGGGTAATGTTGCTCACAGTTTTGGTGGTCAAGTATTGAGCTGATTATTTCATATACGGCTGGTGTTTGGGTTTCAGTTATATAACTGAGCTCTAATCTTAAAACCCAACTTTTGGACCCCCCCCCCCTTTTACCCTTCCCTTCCCTTCCCCACTTGTTTGCCTCTTCTGCCCATTGGAGCAACTCTGAAATCCTAAAAAAAAACATTTTTTTACAGGTGTCTTTGGTCCGCTGGCATTATAGGTGCTCTTCACCCTCTTCTTCTTTTGATGGTGGGCGGATCTTAAATGGTGCAGAGAGCAGCAATGACTGCAGAGAGTGGCATTATTTTTTTTTTAAGTCCATGGGGAGGGGAAATGGACCCTAGCCCCCTCCTAGGTTCAGGGGGGTGGAGGACAGATCAAGAGATCAGTTGCATATAACAGCCGGAGCTACTTTTTTATTTTTAAAAGCTGCTGGGGATACTTTTTTTATGTGGTTTTTGCCCAATTTAGAATTGGGCTTTAAAATAGATCTAAACCTTAACTGGATGATATTTAGTTTGCTAAATCACTATGTCACATGAGGAATTATAATGCATTTTTGTTTCCATATTATACTGTTTTTTAACCTTGTTTTGTATCTCAGTGCTGCTGATCTGCAGCCTCTTCAGCCACTTCCTGTCTACATGTACTTTTTCCGTGTAAGTTGCATGGCGTTGCTCTGTCCCAACTCCCCGATAGTGACAAGAGTGGACCATGTCTGTGCAATGTGTGTTGGCATGAGCATTTGTGGTTTCCATCAAAGGAGCATAAGATGGGGTGACAACATAGGAGCACAGCTAAGAGATTGTTGTCATACAGGAAGTGCATAAACAAGGACCTACTTGGCAAGATCACAAGGTATCAATTTAATAAAAACTGCACATTTATGGACATGGACAATGGACATGTTATAGCCCCCTGCACACATAGCTGTCTAGCTGCAGTGAATGCCTCCCGGCATTTCAGTTCTCCATGAGGGACAGGTGCAGCATCTGGGTCAGCTGCCTGGATGGAGCTGAATCCTGTACTGATAGTTAAGTGTTAAGGGCCCTATGGGCTCAGGGACAAATGGCCAGAACTCAGAACTTCTACGTATAGGGCCCGAATCGGCTGTACTACTCAGTACATTTAGCCCCATCCAGCTGCAGCCTGCCATAGACTTTGATCACCGGACTGCACTGCAGCTAGAGAGCTCTGTATACAGGGGTCGCAAACTCGCAATGCCTTTATAAGATTTTTGTAATTGAGTTTTGGTCTACTTTAATAAAGTTTAATTGTGTTTGTAAACTTGAAACAATTTTTTTGTTAATTTCCATCTTAGCGCCGATTCACACTACCGCGACGCTACTTCCCGGGGCGACCTCCGAGATTGCGGTGCGAGCAGCGCGCCGCGACCTCGGAGCGGCCGCCACGGACTTCATAACATTGAAGTCTATGGCGGTCACCTCCTGGTCGCCCCAAAGAAGCTCCGGACCCTTTTTCTAGGTCGGAGCGACTTGTGTCGCTCCTATTGGAACGGGTCCGCAGCTTCCCTATGGGAGGCGACCTGCGGCGACCTGTGAGGCGACCAGGTCGCCTCACAGGTCGCCCTAGTGTGAACCGAGGCTAAATAGAGGGCATTGACCAATTAAAAGGCAAATTCGGTGGAATAATTTTTATTTATTAAACAATAATAAACAATTGTTTGTTATTTATCCCCCTTTCAGATAGGTGGACTCTGGCAGCAGACCTGCCTACTTAGTGGGCAATCTGTTCAAGGTCCATAAAGACATGGCTGATCCCCTCTGAACAGACAGATGACCGGTCTGTATCCGCTCCGCTTATGCAGAGTGGACACGGACACAGCCTGCTGTACTCTATGGGCAGTCAGATGGAAAGGACTGCCTGTCCATTTCATTCTGACTGTCATCCGATCCAATAGACGGATGGTGAACGAATCCCCCATTAATTTGTTTTTAGCGGACAGGATCGGATCGGATGTTGGCGGGTGTCCGCCACTCCTTAGAGGGCAATGGGTGGTCCGATCAGATCCGCCTAAAAAACTGACAGACGGGACCTGATCTGTCCATCCGTGTGAAAGGGGCAATACTAATTTTGTTGGGGGGGGGGGGTGCTTGTATGAAGTAACCAAACTGTTCATAAGCAGCTTCAAATTACCAGACTTTACTAGGATTTTTGGAATATTTACTTCTACTGATTTGTATACAGAATTATTTGGAATAGAAAACATTTAAAGTGAAACCAAACCCTCCTATCCCTTACAGCCAAGAAAACTACCATTGTATCCTCTGTTTGATCTGCAGGTGCCATGACGACACATGTGATCAGTTATGACACCAGCTATTTGTTGGCTTGACAGATAAGTTGGGGGTACAAGCAATTGTGACAGTTATCATTCATGGCCTGACTTGAATGTAACAGTTTTGGCAAACATTAAAATCCATGGGTTTAGTTCTGCTTTAAATTGGTGGCTTTAGTTCCGCTTAAAAAAAAAAAAACACTCATGAAGTTTTGACTGTATGAGTCACTGTATCTATGGATTAACAGGGGAAGCTGGGCGCACAATATCCCAAAAGAATGCATTCCAGCACAGTGAAGGGATTTTTTATCCAAGGTTTACCTTAATTGAAATTACTTTACAAGGATCCAACTCCACTTTGTCATAAAAAAATCATTTTAGTTGATCAATGGAAAAAACATGAATTCATTGTAATTCAAATCTCTGTAACAATAAAGCATTGAAAACTTCAAGAGGCAAATATCTTTTTTTAATTTTTATATACAGTATATATATATTTATATATAAAATGTGGTTATATAATGAAGACCATGTAATATCAAACTCCAGCCAATGAAAAGACGTGTTTTGCTCCATCTTTTATACCATGTTTTACGGTAAACCCATATTATGGTATAACAGGAAATACTACGCCTGTCTTTTCCAATCCAAGTCCCCCCCCCCCCCCCAGTTCCTGTAATTCATTGAATTTGGTGGAGCTGTGAGTGGCTCCTCCCACATCGCCTGTCTTTCAATTACACAAATGACAGAGAGGAACCTGTAGTTTTCAATGGAACACAATGTGCGGTGACATCCCTGCACTTGTAGTCCATTGATACTTTCTCTGTCCCTTGGTATGGACCTGAGCTAAAGGAATAGCCTTCAGGAGCCAGAGGGCTGCACCCACAATCCACTGATCGCGAATGCAACGATTTGCAGGCTCCAATGCATAAAAAAATAAATGCACATTTTTTTAAATGATTTTATAAGGGTGCTTTTATTTATTTTGCAGAAGGTGGAAATAGCCTTTAACTGTCTTTTATAGCATCTAGCAAACTTAGACAACTACCCAATGCATGTTTGTCTTTAAGCCCTGGTTCACACCAGTGCGATTTGTCATGCAATTTGACAGTTCAAAATCGTATGACAAGTGGCACCCTATTGCCGGCAATGGAACCGTTCAAATTGTTGCGACTCAAGTCGCACAGACTTTGAAAATGGTTCCTGCACTCCACCCTAACTATTTTGCATTTCTTAAATTTGAGTCCATATTACACTGTTTCTTTTATGATTTTGTATGATGTCAACAGTATAGGATGTCTAATGTTAATGAAAGCCTTGAATAAGCTGACAAACAGTATTCATAGAAAGTCAGTTACTCCAGCAGAGTGACTACCAAGAGGTAAAGAGAAACTCCCACTGATAATTTTTTAGATGTAGAGCTAGGTCATACTTTTGCAATGTGCATAAGGAAGATAAGAGGCAAAAAGTATAGCTCAGTTAGGATTTAGTGACAAGACAGACAACACGTATCTAAAAGTGTTTTCCAAAGTGTCAGATACATTATACTAGTCACAGCCATCTTCAGTGTAGGTGGTAGTTGGCAAAGGGTGGGATCTACACCAAGTGGCCAAAACTTTGTAAACAGTTGACCATCATACCTATGAGTTTGTTGGATAGTTTAAAATATAAGAGAAAATAATATCGGCGCAGAAGGACAATAATAAATCGAAAAGCAGCTGCACTCCTCAGGTCAAAATACAATTCCTGTGTAAATAATATGTGATACAATAAGCAGCGCTAAAAAACACTAATAACAACATAAAATCATTAAGGAGAAAATCAGAGTCCATGCACAAAGCCCGTGATGAGAAGTGAAAACACTTTCTGGCAGGATCAACAGGTGCTCTAAGTGTTAGAATCCACCACCGAGTGAAATGGCCTCTCACCTTAGGCTTATTGGATATAAGCATAAAACTCTTATAGCGATCTCCCCTTGGTGGATGGGATGTACTCCTTCTTGTACTTCACCTCCAAGAGACCTCACACTGAACAGACGCAACACCACAAAGTTCCCAAAGCGGACTATGCACTGCTCACAGATAGGCTTCAACCGGCAACTCCCCTTGAAACCATGAAATAGGGAAAAACACCGGGCAAGCCCATAGCGTGATACTGATAAACTTTATTCAAAATGAAGTTAAAAGACAGCCTCTTACTTGTATTAAAAGGTGAAATCGCATCAAACAATCATGCCGACGGGTCCCGTAGGTACCTCACCGGATCTCCAGACAGCAGTGGGCAACGCCTGTAAGCTCCTCCTTCCCCCCGGACGCGTGTCGTCCACCAATGGGCGGGGACTTCTTCAGCGGTATGTGAAGGTAGGTAGTAGACGTTGCCCCTTAAATATACCGCCATATCTGCTGATTGGACCGGAAATCGGGATCCTCTCATTGGATAACCTCCATTGCTAGGGTTACAGAGTACACTTCCGCTCTCTATAGGGCGGAAATGACGATGCCCCATGTTTGGAGACCGCCCTATCACCGCTCTAGGATTGGATGAGCGGACCGGATCCTATTGACAGCGGCTTCCTCTTTGTATAAGTACGGAAGATGCCGCCACTCTATTAAGAGAGGGAGCGCCCACGTATATCGTTAGAGGACCGCCCCTTCCTTCCTAGTCCCAGGGAATGGCCGGAAGTAAACAATACTCGATCGTGCTAATGAGAGTCCATGGTTCCTCCCATATTTGCACAACTGTCAGCATCGTATATATTAGAAATGACACAAAACAAGATGTGACTTCTGTTGGTCTAGAATAAAAAAATAAAATAAATAAAAGGATATGGCTGTATAAATCAAACAAAAGGTAAAATATGTACCATTTATGAAATGATGAATAAAAAATATACTAAAATACGGATACTTGCAGGGGGGAGGGGGGCCTGGCAAAAAAGGTGATATTCCTCCATTTATTCATCAACCTTGCACCCAAGACAGGTGCAAACACTCTAAGAGACCTCTACCCTATATGTCCCTGTATCCTTAGAGTATTTATCATATTATCATTATAACAGTAATTGGATTTGTTAAAAAGATATAAAAAGTTTAAAAACGGAGCCGTAGACGTCCCACTGTTGTCTGGATCACATAAAGGACCTAAAAAGCATATATAAATAAATATGAAATCAAAACATTATTATCGGTCGGAAATAAAACAATTAAGGTCAAACTCCACGTTCAGGCCTCGGGGTACCCCCACTTTAGTCTCGTATATCCAAAAGGACTCGCGTTGACTTAACTTTCTGATCAGGTTACCCCCCCTCCAATGCTTGTGAACTCTTTCTATACCCCAAAACTTCAAATTCCTAGGGTCTTTGTTATGGAATTTTTTGAAATGTTGGGTCACATGATGGAGTGTTTTTCCTTTCTTAATGCTTCGGACATGTTCAGCAACCCTAATTTGCAGGGCCCTTGATGTCCTACCTACATACTGCAGGCCGCAGTCACATTCTAACATGTATACTACGCCTGTAGTCGAGCACGTGATCAGATCTTTAATTACATAGCTCCTACCTGTTGCATTTGCTATGAACTCCTTCCTTCGTTTTAAATTCCCTTTGGCTGTTCTACACACTACGCATTTGCCACAGGCATAAAAGCCAGATAAATATGGCAACAAATTGTTATTAATCTGTGTAGGTGGGTCTACTACCCCTGGGGCCAGATAATTCCTGAGAGTAGGTGCCTTCTTGTACACAAACAATGGTCTAGCAGGTATGATTGCTCCCAGGGTTTTGTCCTGTTGAAGGATCGGCCAGTGCTTATTGAATATCTTTTCGATTTTTTTGTGCTGGATGTTGTAGTCTAGTATAATTCTGATCTCATCATTCTTGGGTTTAACTACTCTAGGGGCAGTTGACAGAAGTGATTCTCGATCAATAGCCTGGACAGCCAACCTATCCTTTTCGAGCTTATCTCTGCAGTATCCTTTTTGCATAAATCTGTCACTGTAAACCTGTGACTGTGATGCAAAATCTATGTCAGAGGCACAATTGCGCCTTAAGCGCATAAACTGACCTTTAGGAATATTGCAGAGCCATGTACGGTGATGGCAACTGTCCAGTGGAATGTACGCATTCCGGTCCGTGGGTTTGGAAAAATTAGAGGTGGTAATTTTGTTTTCAGTGACCGAAATGACTAGATCTAAGAATACTACCTTCTCTTTGCTAGTAGTCCAGGCTAAGGTGATATTTTTGTTGTTGTCATTTAATCTGTCCATGAATTTATTTAGACCATCCATATCTCCTTCCCATATAAGGAACATATCATCTATATACCTTCTGTAGCATGTTAGCTCTGGGGGACGGTCTTTAAATACCACTTCTTCCTCCCAGTGGGCCATAAACAAGTTGGCCACACTGGGAGCGAAACGTGCCCCCATTGCCACACCTCTGGTTTGTAGATAATAAGTCCTATTGTACCAGAAATAATTCCTAGTAAGACAGAACCACAGGCTGCTCAACAGGAAACTTCTTAGCTTTCTGGGTAAATCAGACTGGGAAAAAGCCCATTTGACAGCTGCTTCTGCGGCGTCATGTCCAATTATGGTGTAAAGTGAACTGACGTCCGCAGTTACCAAAATCGTGGAAGCTGTACATGGGAACTCGTGTAGAATCTGTAAGATGTGTTTAGTATCTTTTAAATAAGACTTGGTTTTCACCACCAAGGGTTGCAAATATACATCTATGAATTGTCCTAATCTGGACGTCACAGATTCTACACGAGTTCCCATGTACAGCTTCCACGATTTTGGTAACTGCGGACGTCAGTTCACTTTACACCATAATTGGACATGACGCCGCAGAAGCAGCTGTCAAATGGGCTTTTTCCCAGTCTCATTTACCCAGAAAGCTAAGAAGTTTCCTGTTGAGCAGCCTGTGGTTCTGTCTTACTAGGAATTATTTCTGGTACAATAGGACTTATTATCTACAAACCAGAGGTGTGGCAATGGGGGCACGTTTCGCTCCCAGTGTGGCCAACTTGTTTATGGCCCACTGGGAGGAAGAAGTGGTATTTAAAGACCGTCCCCCAGAGCTAACATGCTACAGAAGGTATATAGATGATATGTTCCTTATATGGGAAGGAGATATGGATGGTCTAAATAAATTCATGGACAGATTAAATGACAACAACAAAAATATCACCTTAGCCTGGACTACTAGCAAAGAGAAGGTAGTATTCTTAGATCTAGTCATTTCGGTCACTGAAAACAAAATTACCACCTCTAATTTTTCCAAACCCACGGACCGGAATGCGTACATTCCACTGGACAGTTGCCATCACCGTACATGGCTCTGCAATATTCCTAAAGGTCAGTTTATGCGCTTAAGGCGCAATTGTGCCTCTGACATAGATTTTGCATCACAGTCACAGGTTTACAGTGACAGATTTATGCAAAAAGGATACTGCAGAGATAAGCTCGAAAAGGATAGGTTGGCTGTCCAGGCTATTGATCAAGAATCACTTCTGTCAACTGCCCCTAGAGTAGTTAAACCCAAGAATGATGAGATCAGAATTATACTAGACTACAACATCCAGCACAAAAAAATCGAAAAGATATTCAATAAGCACTGGCCGATCCTTCAACAGGACAAAACCCTGGGAGCAATCATACCTGCTAGACCATTGTTTGTGTACAAGAAGGCACCTACTCTCAGGAATTATCTGGCCCCAGGGGTAGTAGACCCACCTACACAGATTAATAACAATTTGTTGCCATATTTATCTGGCTTTTATGCCTGTGGCAAATGCGTAGTGTGTAGAACAGCCAAAGGGAATTTAAAACGAAGGAAGGAGTTCATAGCAAATGCAACAGGTAGGAGCTATGTAATTAAAGATCTGATCACGTGCTCGACTACAGGCGTAGTATACATGTTAGAATGTGACTGCGGCCTGCAGTATGTAGGTAGGACATCAAGGGCCCTGCAAATTAGGGTTGCTGAACATGTCCGAAGCATTAAGAAAGGAAAAACACTCCATCATGTGACCCAACATTTCAAAAAATTCCATAACAAAGACCCTAGGAATTTGAAGTTTTGGGGTATAGAAAGAGTTCACAAGCATTGGAGGGGGGGTAACCTGATCAGAAAGTTAAGTCAACGCGAGTCCTTTTGGATATACGAGACTAAAGTGGGGGTACCCCGAGGCCTGAACGTGGAGTTTGACCTCAATTGTTTTATTTCCGACCGATAATAATGTTTTGATTTCATATTTATTTATATATGCTTTTTAGGTCCTTTATGTGATCCAGACAACAGTGGGACGTCTACGGCTCCGTTTTTAAACTTTTTATATCTTTTTAACAAATCCAATTACTGTTATAATGATAATATGATAAATACTCTAAGGATACAGGGACATATAGGGTAGAGGTCTCTTAGAGTGTTTGCACCTGTCTTGGGTGCAAGGTTGATGAATAAATGGAGGAATATCACCTTTTTTGCCAGGCCTCCCTCCCCCCTGCAAGTATCCGTATTTTAGTATATTTTTTATTCATCATTCCATAAATGGTACATATTTTACCTTTTGTTTGATTTATACAGCCATATCCTTTTATTTATTTTATTTTTTTATTCTAGACCAACAGAAGTCACATCTTGTTTTGTGTCATTTCTAATATATACGATGCTGACAGTTGTGCAAATATGGGAGGAACCATGGACTCTCATTAGCACGATCGAGTATTGTTTACTTCCGGCCATTCCCTGGGACTAGGAAGGAAGGGGCGGTCCTCTAACGATATACGTGGGCGCTCCCTCTCTTAATAGAGTGGCGGCATCTTCCGTACTTATACAAAGAGGAAGCCGCTGTCAATAGGATCCGGTCCGCTCATCCAATCCTAGAGCGGTGATAGGGCGGTCTCCAAACATGGGGCATCGTCATTTCCGCCCTATAGAGAGCGGAAGTGTACTCTGTAACCCTAGCAATGGAGGTTATCCAATGAGAGGATCCCGATTTCCGGTCCAATCAGCAGATATGGCGGTATATTTAAGGGGCAACGTCTACTACCTACCTTCACATACCGCTGAAGAAGTCCCCGCCCATTGGGGGACGACACGCGTCCGGGGGGAAGGAGGAGCTTACAGGCGTTGCCCACTGCTGTCTGGAGATCCGGTGAGGTACCTACGGGACCCGTCGGCATGATTGTTTGATGCGATTTCACCTTTTAATACAAGTAAGAGGCTGTCTTTTAACTTCATTTTGAATAAAGTTTATCAGTATCACGCTATGGGCTTGCCCGGTGTTTTTCCCTATTTCATGGTTTCAAGGGGAGTTGCCGGTTGAAGCCTATCTGTGAGCAGTGCATAGTCCGCTTTGGGAACTTTGTGGTGTTGCGTCTGTTCAGTGTGAGGTCTCTTGGAGGTGAAGTACAAGAAGGAGTACATCCCATCCACCAAGGGGAGATCGCTATAAGAGTTTTATGCTTATATCCAATAAGCCTAAGGTGAGAGGCCATTTCACTCGGTGGTGGATTCTAACACTTAGAGCACCTGTTGATCCTGCCAGAAAGTGTTTTCACTTCTCATCACGGGCTTTGTGCATGGACTCTGATTTTCTCCTTAATGATTTTATGTTGTTATTAGTGTTTTTTAGCGCTGCTTATTGTATCACATATTATTTACACAGGAATTGTATTTTGACCTGAGGAGTGCAGCTGCTTTTCGATTTATTATTGTCCTTCTGCGCCGATATTATTTTCTCTTATATTTTTGGCTATTCAATATACTTATATCTGGCTGCAGGTATTATGGAAATTTTCAGTTATATTGAAAAAAGGGAGATTAATTTGGGAGATATTTTTTCAAGCGCCCCAGTACCCAATGGGGAGGGGAACTTTGTGGGAACAGGAAGGGGCCATCCCCAAACTGTTCCCACAAAGTTGGGAGCATGATATTTGTCCAAAATGTCTTGGTATGCTGACGCCCTAAGAGTTCCCATCACTGGAACTAAGGGGTCAAGCCCAACCCCTGAAAAACAACCCCACACCATAATCCCCCCTCCACCAAATTATTTGGACCAGTGCACAAAGCAAGGTCCATTAAGACATGGATGAGCGAGTTTGGGGTAGAGGAACTTGACTGGCCTGCACAGAGTCCTGACCTCAACCCGACAGAACGCCTTTTGGATGAATTAGAGCGGAGACTGAGATCCAGACCTTCTCGCCCAACATCAGTGCCTGACCTCACAAATGCGCTTCTGGAAGATTAGTCAAACTTTCTCATAGACACACTCCTAAACCTTGTGGACAGCCTTCCCTGAAAAGATGAAGCTGTTAAAGCTGCAAAGGGTGGGCCAACTCAATATTGAACCCTACGGACTAGGACTGAGATGCCATTAAAGTTCATATGCGTGTAAAGGCAAGTGTCAGAATACTTTTGACAATATAGTGTGTGTATATATATATATAAATACTGTGTGTGTGTATATATATATATATATATATATATATATATATATATATATATATATATATATATATATATATGCCTGTAGGAGCTACGTACATATTCTCACTAAAGGTATGACTTATTGTCCATTTGGTTATTAACGTATATACATACATCTTGGTTGGGGTACACCCACTGGCTAAGCCAAACTATAGTACATTAGATCAAACAAACCTGCACCAAATTGTTTGCTTGTTGTATTTAATATATGATCATAGGGATATTATGTTTATTATTTTTTCCTTTGTGGTTATAAAAATCTTATATATATTTGCTTCATTCTAGTTAAGAGTTACATATTAAACATGCTTGAATGGTCCTCAAGAAGCTGGAGTTCCACGAAACGCGCTGACCAGATCAAGCTCTCATTGAATATGTACCTCTGTGCTCTCACGATATGTACTCTATACTGTATGGTATTACCTGTATTGTTGTTTGCTATTAGGCATCTTTTATCTATATAAACCTAATAATGAACCTTTTTTAATCTATATGCATTGTGTGATGTGTTCTCAAAGGCCTATGTAAAGTCCCACCCCTTTTACCTGTGCCCTTTCTCTCTGCCTTAAAGGAGAACTCTATGGATTTCTAAATGAGGAAAGCTGGATTTTACCATAAGAAAAATATACTCCTTTGAAAAGAACTAAACCTTACCTTAGGCCTGCATTACAAAGTCTACATAACTCTAAAAGGAAAGCTGGTATTACTAAAAGAATTTGGTCTTACATGGAAACTCTTCCATCAATACAATACAGTATATATTACCTGAGGAAAAAACTGTGCTTATGCTACATAAGGTTCAAAAGAGAACCCCTTGCCTAGACTAAAGGGGAGCTCCAACCACAGGATGCAATATGAAGTAACGGGAAGAGCCGGAAAGTCCAAAATCCTCTTTATTTGTTACATAGTAGTGACATAAAAAGCATGCTAGTGCTTTTTGTCACGTAGCCTTGTTCAGAGCACCCACATTTGTATTCCATCTACTTATTCTAGGGTGTGTTCCCTTTTGAGAACACTGCTTTTTGCCTTTATCATCTAAAGGGGAGCTCCACCTGCAATGATTTTGAAAGGGATATACAGTGCTGTGCATAAATGAGTACACCCAAACAGATTTGTTGGAAAATCTTTACTTTCCTTTCAGAATCAACATTTTCTATGGGACACTATACTACAAAATACTCCCACAAAGGTGGGCCATTGATTGCAATCAAGATATGCTAATTTGCACACACAAAAAAGTATTTTTCCTAACAAATTAATTCAAGACCATGTTGCAAAAAATGAATACACCCCAATGAAAGTCGTAGGAGCAAAGCTACATTTTAGACAACAGAATCCTAATTAACAAGAATTCAACTACAGGTAAGTCTAATTATTCATCAATCAACGGGTGTCCAGCAGACAGCTGATTATAAAAGGGAGTTACTTAACAAAAAACACCTTACCATTTATTCCTGTCAGCAATAGCACGACACGAAAGAGAAATGTCACATGGCCTGAGAAGGAATATGATTTCTTTACACAAGAAAGGTGAAGGCTACAAGAAGATCAGCAAAGCTTTACTTATCAATCAGAATACGGTAGCAAAAGTGATACAAAAATTTAACAAAGATGGAACTGAACCATCTCACAGAGGCGTCCAGGCCGTACATCTCAACAGGAACATCTTCTGATGAGAAAGGTTGAAGAAAATCGCCATGCAAGTTCACTGCAGTTAGCAGAAAGTAGAAAGCCAAACTAGGGTAATTGTTTGTTGTGACACAATATGGCAAATGCTGCAGAGGCATGCATAGGTGTCCTCCATGAAGGAAGCCTCAATAAAACCCCATGCACAAAAAAGCCCACCTAGAATTTGCCAGGGCCCATGCTGAAAAAGTAGAAGACTACTTGTACTCTGGAATGATGAGACCAAGATAAATGATTTTGGAACGGATGGCTTCAAAACTGTATTGGGTTGCAGAGGTGAGGAGTACAAAGAAAAATTAATGGTGCCTACAGTGAAACATGGTGGTGACAGTGTCCTTCTGTGGGGCTTCATGAGTGCTGCTTGTGTCAAGGAGCTACAATCCATTGATGGTATCATGAATTCACAGATGTATTGCTCTATATTGAAAGAGAAGATGCTACCACCACTTCGTGTCCTTGGTTATCGTGCACTTTTTCAACATGACAATGATCCAAAAACACATATCTAAGGCCACTGTTGTATTTCTTAGAAAAAAACAGGGTGAAACTGATTCAGTGGCTAACTATGTTTCCTAATCTGAACCCAATTGAACCCAATCAAACACCTATGGGGAATCCTGAAGTTGAGCATCACTCTCCATCCAGCATCCAGGCTCTAAAAGAGGTCCTTCTTGAGGAATGGAAAAAGATAGATGTTGCAATATGTCGCTAACTTGTTCATTCCATGCCTAGAAAACGTTTTATCTTTACAAATCAGGAAGGTCATACAAAACATTAGATGTATTCATTTTTGTTGTGGGGTGTATTCATTTTTGCACCAACTTATTTGAGTAAAACTGAAGATTTTGTAATCTAAGTTATATTACTATCCTTACTTCCATGAAATGGAGCTAAACAAATGTTCTATAAAACTCAGTTTTGTCAAAAATTTGTAAATTGTTCTTGTGTTCATTGAGATATTGATTAAAATCTTACTTTTCAAAAGGGGTGTACTCATTTATGCTGAGCACTATATAGAATTAAAAATGTGATATAAAGCAGTTGAAGTCTATATCTACATTCAGGCCACTCGGTATCAAGGTATCCAATTCATATATCCATCATGTCTGCTATTGCCTCTCCAGTGGTCGTTAATTTTATCTATACCATAAAAAAAAACAACCACATAGGGTCTCTAACATGGCATTCCCTAAAGTCTCTAACATGGCATTCCCTAAAATGTTGGGATAGGTTATGTTCTACAAACACTTTTTTGATGTTATCCACATTTTTCCCAATCCTTTTGGACAGATGCCTAGGGGTCCCACCAATGAATTGCAACTTGCATGGACATTCTTTACCATAAGTAGCAGGTGTTATTACATGTGATGAACTCTCTTATGTTATATTCCTGGTTTCTCACATTGGATTTAAACTTAATATGTTTCTTCTCCCTGTACTGACTAGTTCTGAAAACCTTACAACTTTTACATTTAAAGAACTCTTTTGATCTAAAAAAGTATTTTTACTAGGGGGATTTACCCTATTATGCACCAACCTATTTCTAAGATTGGGTGCCTTACGGTATATGAATTTGGGACTGTTTGGCAATATGGTTATTAGAAGCCTGTCTCTTTTTAAAATGGGCCAGTGTTTTCTCACTATTCTTTCAATGTCTTTAAATTGCCAATTAAACCTAATACAGAAGGTTACATCGAATCCTTTATTTGGTTCCCGCTCAGTTGCTTTTCCGCTAATAATAATTCTCTGTTAATTTTTCTCACTTTCTCTTTGAAGTGACCTGAGTACTGTTATCTTTAACTACAAACCTACTAACCAGAATATCTGCTTGTCTATGGTAATCCTCTTCTGAATTATCACTACGGCGCATCCTCATGAGCTGACCTTTAGGTATATTATTTATCCAATTCTGATGGGGACAGCTTAAAGTATGGACGTACCCATTGCTATTTTATTTTTTTATTTTTTTAAAAAGGTTCCGGTACATATTTTCCCATCCCTTTTATTAATCTCTAAGTCAAGGAAGTGTATACTCTCACTGTTCTACTCCCCTGAAAATGATATGTTATATTGATTAACATTTATTGAATCAAAGAAATGTATTAACGATCCTTCTGTACCTTCCCACACCACTATTATGTCATCCAATAATCTTTTATAGAGTTTTGATTGGGGCCATTTATGATCATAGATGGTTTCTTCTTCTTCCCATTTACTCATAAAGGGGTTAGCAACACTAGGAGCCTACCTTGCTCCCATAGCTACCCCTCTCGTTTGTACATAATACTTCTTGTCATACCAGAAGTAATTACTTTCCATGGCTATTTCCAGCAATAACAATAGATAGCTTTGATTCAAATAAAAAGACACAAATAAATAGAAATATTTTATTTCTTTTTAGAACGCTAGAAAATCATGCACCTTTATATTTACAAACCGTGTGCAAAATTTCCTACATTACCACCTGAGCAGAGTGTATTTTGGTGATTTTTTAAAATTGTTTTACAAGCTTTGTGCAAGCATTTTGCTCATGTATCAAACTTCAGATATTTCTTTCCTGGGCTGGGCAAGGGGAGGAGGGCATTTTTCAGGTGTATGAATGAATATGTGCATATTGCACGTTTACAGGCACTTGCATTAAAGTTTATAGGCCAAAAATGCCCAGATATGCTAAAAAGGCTCATGTACTTTTTGAGTGTAGGGCGACTGAGCGTACAACTGTGAACAGGGACAACTGGTGTATAGTCAGGTGTAGGGAAACAAGCTGAAAAAGGTGGGAATGGGGGCTTCAAGTGAAGTACTATGATTAAAGACAATGCACAATAAAGAGTGTGATAATTCGATATAGGATTTTGTGGAAGGTGGTTAGGTAACCAGCTATATCAAAGTCCACTTGGATGTGATATTTCAGTTACCGTTAAGGTATGTGGGCTAAGGCAACCCATAGATGATTTAATTTTATTTCCCTCCACTACTGGAGAAAGGAAAGAAAATTGCTTGATTCCCAAATCAACACACCCAGTGTTGATGGGGGAATGCCTCCTGCAGTGCTTTTGTGTTCTGCTGGCAGGGGTGGGGCATGGGGTTACTTGCCAACCCGCAGAACACAATTATTACTGCTAGCAAACAGCACTAATCATATGTAAAAAAACAGACAGGCTGGCTGTACCCAAGTTGATGGATCAACTTGAGTACAATCAGCCTGTCCAGACGTACATGGAGCGAAATCTCGAGTGGTCCCTGCTAAACCTGCCGAATTTCAATCCATGTATGGCTAGCTTAAGTAATCTATTAAATGCAGTCTTCTATTGTTAAAAAAAAAGAAATCCAACAGGCAGAGTGGTTGTTTCTTATAATGGCCACATCTGATGTAGAGGTCAAAAAAGTCAAAAGCAGAGATCTAGCCATCAAATATCAAATGATGTAGAGACCAAAGAAGTCAAAAGCAGAGATCTAACCATCAAATATAAATTTCAGGTGGACCAACCTTTTGAAGGTGCTTTACAGTCAAAATGTAAAATCAATGTATTTCATAATTGTATAACTCCCCAGTTCTTTATTTTTTGTGCTTGGAATCCTTATATATACCAAGTCAGAACTGTGTTAAAAAAATACTAATTTGCACTGGTCTCCCTGCAGAGGTCAAACATGCCACCTGCTGAATCAGATCCAGAGCTCTCCAATCAGCAGTGAGCATTAGCTTTGCTGACTGCGGAGTTTTAACTCAGCAGGGGGGGGGGGGGTGTTAGACCTCTGCAGAGAGACTACTGCTCCTACATAGAGTTCAAGCTGGCAGGGGACAAACTTTTCCACACAAGCTGTTGACTGCTTTACAAATAAAACATATTGTAAAACTTCGCACACCTTTTGTTTTAATGCACCTTTAATGAATTTAGCTGACTTTAACTGAAAGTTAATTTTGGCTTTAATGCTGCCTTAACTGGAAGCCAAGGAATATTCATCTTACTTTCCCTGCTGATGTTTTCCTTATTGTATATTATCAGCAGTTATCACAATAATTTTACTTCTAGTGCTTGCTTTTTAACCATATGAAACGCAAAAACAGATTCATTGGGTTTACTAAACTGGAAAGAGCAAAATCTGCTGCAGCTCTGTATAGAAACTAATCAGCTTCCAGTTTTTTTGTCAAAGCTCAATTGAACAATCTGAAATTAGAAGCTGATTGGCTACTATGCACATCTGCACCAGATTTTGCACTCTCTAGTTTTAGTAAATCAACCCATTGTCTTATATACAAATACCACTCCATACTGTGGTTCATTTACCATATTTGTCATATGATACATCCCTATCAGTACATTCCAACAATCTAGAGGGCTTTACAAATCCCCTGTTCTAAAACCCCACCAACCACACCTGGAGAAGTCCTTTTTTGGTCCTGGCATGAAAAAAACTATAATTTCTAAAATTGTGGTTGAACAGATCAAGGGTTGACTATAACAGTCTTGTAGCCTTTCAGGACCTGGAACTTGTTGCTGCTGAAGTTAACTTGAAGCTGTTTGAGACCAGGTTTGCAGGGAACCAGGTCAAATTGCACAAGTGATGTTTCCTTCTTCTTCATGGTGCCCACACTGATAAAAAAAAACAAAGTCAACATATGTAAATGATAAAACTACAATTACAGTCACAGACAGAATACATTCTGCCGGGCAAATAGTCTTCTAGGACATTGTACCTCCTAGTCTATGACAAGGCACATAAATAAAATATAATGAATTCCTGTACTGTACAAGCAAAGTAAAAACTTTAAAATTAGACAAACTGGTGAGAAAAAGCAGGCATAATATAAAAGGTAAACAGCAGGCCCGGACTGGGACATTATAAAAAATAATAGGCCCAGGCATTATTGAATGAGCAGTCAATTTTTCGAGGGACCAGGGAAGGGGGGGCTGACAGGTGTTCGCGGTTGGTAACGAGAATTCACTGAGTCAGTCCTCCACACTGTAATATATAGGGACACTGTGATATAAAAGGGACTGCACCATAAAGGGGCACTGTAATGATTACAGTGCCCCTTTACAATGCACTCCTCTTTATATCAAAGTGTCCCTTTACGTTACAATGCCCCTAGCAATCACAGCCCCCCATCACAGTGCATTCATGTCCCCCCTTTTCTCTCTAATCACAATGCCCCCTTTTATTCTCTGCTCACTGTACAGATCTTTAGCTCCTCCCGACCCCTGCTCCCTAACATCAGTGTCCACAGAGCCCCCTTTACATCAGAGTCCACAGAGCCCCCTTTGCATCAGAGTTCACAGAGCCCACTTTACATCAGAGTTCACAGAGCCCCCTTTGCATCAGAGTTCAGAGAGCCCACTGTACATCAGAGTCCACAGAGCCCCCCTTACATCAGAGCCTGCAGAGTCCCCCTTACATCAGAGTCCGCAGAGACCCCCATACATCGGAGTCTGCAGAGACCCCCATACATCAGAATCCAAAAAGTCCCCCTTACATCAGAGTCTGCAGAGTCCCCCTACATCAGAGTCCACACAGGCCCCTTACATCAGAATCCACACAAGCCCCCTTAAATCAGAGTTCAAACAGCCCCCTTGCATCAGAGTCTGCAAGCTACCTTACGCTGTAATGGGGGGAGCTTTGTAGACTCTAATGAAAAGGGGAACCCTGATTTAAGGGGGGCTCTGATGTAAAGGGGAATGCTGTGGACTCTGGTGTAAAGGGGAACTCAGATGTAAGGGGTTCTTACTTCTGAGTCCACAGAGACCCCTTAAAATAGCTTATACACCGGGAAGCAGTTGAGAGGGTGAGCTTACTCACCCCAGGTTAGAGACTCATACATAGGCTGTCAGTACCTTTCCTCTACTGTCTGGAAGATACTGGCTTCAAACTTCCCACCCACACATCCCCAGGGAGTGTGGATGTGACAGACATAGGAGGAGAGGGACAAGAGAAGGAGCAGATGAGCTCTCTCTCATCTCTGTGTGGAGGGAGGCAGGGTGGGGGAGAACTGTCAGCGCTGGCTCTGAGCTGTCTGTGAGAGAGACACAGCTCAAAGCCCTGCAGCTCACCGTTAGTTCCCCGGGAGAGGAGACACAGGCATGGCTGCACTGCGGAAGGTACAGGGATGACCGCGGTCACTGCTTACCTCCCGCTGTTCACCCTGGTCGTCAACATGGCCAGCCAGGGCCTGGTAATCAGTAACATCCTCTGCTTACAGGATTTGATTGACAGCAGCCAGAGCCAATAGCTGCCTTAGCAAAGCCTGTGAGAGCAGGAAGGAAAGAGCTGCTACAGACAGGCACAATACTGGATTGAACGAGGACTCAGGTATGTGTAGCTGGCCAGCTAGAACCTGTCCTAGGTTGCTAATACGACCTACATGTATATACAGCTAGACCTGTTAATAACCTCAATACAGTGCATATGTTTATATGTGAGAGACAAAAGCAGAGTTATTTACTGTGATTTCATGTTTGGATGTCACATAACAGTTGTATGTTGTGTTCACAGAAGCAAAAGGAAATTTGCCTGTAAGATTCATTTGTATGCATGTAAGGTAAGCTCAGACACAGCAGAGTTGAAACCAGAAAGCACAGAGTTAAACTTTATTACCCATAAGGAGTTTGTGGCCAATCACAGCCAATCTCACACTCAGCAACAGTCTTGGCCAATCACAGCCAGCCTTACACCCATTTTTTCTCTGAAGCCTCATGCTTCAGCCAGCCTTCTCATTTTCCACTACAGAAGAGAACTGAATAGACACACAGATCCACAGAGCAGTTTTATGGAAGCAAGTGGCCAAAAATAGGTAATTAACAGTTATACATGTTCCTATTGTTAGTAATGTGATTAGAGCTGTATACTGAACTAGTTATGTGTTCACTTGTAGTTCCACCAAACAACAAACAAACAAACAAACAAACAAATCAAACTTCAAAAGTTATATCGAATTCAAACTATCGAACAAACCCAAACAACTCTAACAACCCCAAAACAAACCCAAGCAAACAAACTCAAACAGCAAGAGAGAAATATATCCACCATTTGTTATACTGTATTCAGCACATGTTGTACATGGACTGTCTGCTGCAAAAGTGTCACTGTTATCTATGAAGAAAAGTTGAAGTTAATAAAGAAGATATCTTAAGCGTTTGGTGTGCTCTTTAAACCTACTGCTTTCCATAGAAAGGTATTAGAGGAATTTATAGAGTAACAGACAGTCTGGTTAGACTGAAGTCAGAGAGATCCAATTCTTCTAATGCCACAGCGCATAAGGCACTTTGTAGTGCTGCGCCTGCCACAGTATGTATGTAGGGGGGTGAGGGTGAAATCACTGGGACATTTTTTACCTTTATGTAGGGAACGCCTTAAGGTAAAAAATGTCATGCATTTAAAGCCACATTAAATCCTAGCTCCAAGTTTCTTGTACTTTAAATATTTTGTTTAAATTAAGCTGGTCCAAAGGACCAAAGGGCTGCTCCTTCACTAACAGATGAGCTACATACAGTATACAGTGCTGCATATTGGCAGCTGGATATGGAGTTCCTGTCTCACTCCTGGAGCAAACTGGATCGGGCTGAATGCTGCTCAGCCATTCACAGGAAGCATAACATTTCATTAATGCATAGCAAGCTTCCTCTGATTGGCAGAAGTGGAGATCATGACATCATCTGCCCACCTCTCCATCTCAGCTAATCAGAGGAAGCCTTGTATTCCTAAATTAAAAACAAGGCTTCCTGTGACTGTCTGTGATTAATTATGTTCAGCCAGTCTTGTGTTTAATTCACCTCTGCCACATTGCAGATGACACCAGAGTTTCCCACTTCAGCTTTGTATGTTCAAATTTCCAACTGGTCTACTAGACAGTGAATCAGTACCATTACCGAAAGAAGCTTGATGAGAAAATTGGATATTGCATATTTCCTTATTTAAAGTTGTTTAATTGTCTCACAAAATTTAAGAATGCCTATATACTACAGTTTTCACTTAGAACATTTAGTTTCATCTTTAGAGCTTGCAATCATGCATGCGTCTGTAATCACCATTGCCACGCTACATACGCAGATGGTACTCTGTGGCAAAACAGCATCATTAGTTAAGTATTATTGTAATACTGTATTTTCTTTATCTGTAGCTGTCATTACTTTTAATTAATATTATACTTATAAGTATTTGTATGATCCCTCTTTGAACATATCGAATACAACCCAAGAAATGTTACGGAACAAAGCTGAACAAGGAAACCCTACTATCATCTTCTTGGATGTGTGGTGTGGCATGAACCCTGTCTCAATCCTCCCCAAGAAGACACTGCTGCACAACTTTGTTTGATCCTGCTTACTGAACCTAACACGTGTATAAATGACATACCAAGGAAACAATGACAAGAATCTATCTACATATACTGTATGCCATAATGAAAGATACCATGGTATACTGTTTCACTGCAGGTATGCCTGCTAAATCCATCTCCTGCCTTTGAGTAGTGCACTACTGCAGGATGAAGATTGCTCACTAGAAGTCAGCGGTGAACGTTCTGATGTACCAGTCCAGGACACATTCACGGGACACAAATGTGCTTATCTGATAATTAGTAAGTTTTGCTAATTGGTTTTCACAGACACTTTTTCAGGCTACACTGTCACACAAAGAAAGATGACCCCCATAATTATAAATAGTTTGACCCATGATGGTCTTTTTCTTTCAACTGCTATCACACACATTCTACAGCCAGTTTCTCAGTGAAGTTGATGTTTGTCCTGTTACTTACAGTAATTTAAGTTGAGTCTTCATCAGACCACTGCCCTCGATTACCAGTAGACAGTCCTTTATATCTTCATTGAGGGGATTGGAGAACATCAGACGCACCTTGCATGGTTTATTCACTACAGGAGATCCCAGGAACTACATGTAATAAAAAGTAATGATTACAGCAGAATTATTTTATTTGTTTCCAGTATTTCTAAAGCCCTGTAATATTAAACAGTACTTTACAGATTTATAGGGCAGTCTATATCAGTTCCTGTACCCTAAAGGAGCTCACAATCTAATGTCCTTACCCTACTCTTATGCACACTATACAGCAATTGGGTAGGATGCTGTGTTTATATTTCCTCTGGCTGCTCCTGGATTTCATCCAAGTATGTGGGGTGTATGTTAAGTGCTAAGGCCAGACACACAGCAGCCACAGACAGTGTTGATGGAGGAACACAGAGATTTTTGCTAGTGGCCAGCATAGCCGCTGGCGATGATCGCATGTATATTTCGGCAGACTGGTTGTACCCAAGTTGATCGATCAATCAAGTTGGGTGCATTCAGCCTGCCCATATGGGGTTCGAACCATCTATGACCTGCCTAACTTCACCTTTTTCTGGAAAGGTTTTCCATTTTTTTCCCAATATGAATAAAAACTCTGCAGCTTTGCTGGGAGTGAGCATCCAACAGTTTTCACATCCTAGCAACAATGCAGGACATGGAGATTGCAAATTGAATGGTTATTGGCTAGGCTTGGGGGGGGGGGGGGGGGGGTTGCAGAATATGTCCTACAATAAAATTGATGACTGCTTTACAAAGTTGCACAGTTTTCTACTGGGGACCCTTGACTGCATAGGCTATTTTCTGGAAAAGGTGAATTTAGCCTTTAAACTAATTTTGAAGACTGGGCAGAAAAGTTGTGTTTTATTTATTAAAGAATAAATGGTATAAATGGGCACAATTATAAAAAAATCTGTAGTCCACTTCATTTTTTAAAAGTAGACTACATTATTTTCTCTGATGAATATACAGTTCACCAAGCAACATTAGTAAATTGGTCAAAAGTACCACTACTGAATCTGTCAACAGACCACCCACTTACAGCAATGAAGTGTGGGCTCCCTGTCTCCTTGGTGGTTCCTGGTCAACCAGTAGGATCCATGCACCAGGTATTACTATATAGGTCAATGACCATCTCTGTCTCAAGTTTGGCACATGCACCCAGAAGGGACATTATTTTATAAACACGGTCCAATACATATGTGACAGTTTCAAAGGGCACTAGGTGCAGAGATGATTTTAACACTGGTTTTCTCTGGGCAGAACATTATATTAAAAGTTACATGATTCTTTTAGTGCCTGGGTATATATATTTATCTTACATTGATCGTGATTTGTGGAACAGCCAGGGTGATATCCTTTTTTACGAGAAGTTTCTCCCAGGTCACATTCTGCTCGCCAACAGCTGTCACTCTTACCAAGTTGTTGTCATCAAGATGCTTTCCATATAGTAAATATGGTATTTGAAAAAACATCCATTTCTCTGCAGAGACAGTTGGTAAAAGCTTTAATAGTTATTTATACATTTATATATATATACAGTATATATATATACTGTACATATATATATATACATTTTTATATACATTGATTCACAGCCTCGTATCCCAATAGTTCTTTATTTAGCTATGGGCACCAGTGTGTATTGTGTAATTTTTTTTAAAATGTTCTTTGCATGCAATGCAACTATAGCAGTGTTTAAGCCCTGGGTCAGCAACCCTTGGACTGTGGGCAGCCGACAGATAGATCATGGATTGCCGATCCTTCCCCCCAGTTGCCACCACTCTTAATAGCAGAGCGAAGAGAGGGAGACAGAACAGCACTGGATGCTTCTTCAGTTAACCTTTCAAGTTAAACTGCAGGTAATCAGTTGCTGGCCAGTCCACAACCAATTGTCAGCTTGTTAATATGAAAAGATAACAATGGCAGCTCCTGTTACCACCCTTCTCCAATACTGTGCTGCTTCTCATTTTCCACTCTGCTGTACAGTCCTTGTAGGTAGGGCAGTGCTACCTACATTGCATTGTGTAAGTGGAATGATGTGTGTGTGTGTGTGTGTGTGTGGGGGGGGGGGGGTCTGAGGACCTTGCTTTTGGGGGGGGGGCAGATGGGCAGGGGACACTACTGTAGGGGGGATTAGAGGACACTGTTTTTTTTTGGGGGGGACACTGCTTTGGGGGGGGGGGGCAGAGTACATTACTTGTGGGGGTGATGTGAAGGGGGCAGAGGATACTACTGGGGGGGGGTGATGTGAAGAGGGCAGAGGACACTACTGTAGGGGGGCAGTGATATGTAAAGGGGGGCAGAGGACACTACTGAAGGGGGAGTGTGATGTTAGGGGGCAGAGGATACTACTGTCACACACTATGTGTTCCTCATGCCATCTTTTTATTGGGGACTTGATAGATATATATATATATATATATATATATATATATAT
This sequence comes from Pelophylax lessonae, assembly GCF_965119305.1. Classification (NCBI taxonomy): domain Eukaryota; kingdom Metazoa; phylum Chordata; class Amphibia; order Anura; family Ranidae; genus Pelophylax; species Pelophylax lessonae. The sequence goes on along the minus strand of NC_138778.1, from coordinate 55,064,544 downwards.
ATATATATATATATAATTTTTTTTTTCTTTTATGGCACCGCCCTCTGAGGATCCTTGATTTCCTCCATGTTGTCCAGGTAGATCTCAACCTCTGAAAGATTGCCTTCTCCTGATCTAAGCTATTATTACCTGATTTTTTTGGGCAAGAAGTTATTTTACTTCTTTACAACTTAAAAATAAACCACAGCCTTATATCAAAACATGTTTTATGGAGTTACTTTAAAAAACAAAACAAAATGGGCATCCAGCTAGTCTAAGAAAAAGAAAAAAACACATTGGTCTGCAATACTCACCTCCAGTCTGGAGCTGTCCCCAACAGTACTTCTTTTTGCCACAAGATGTCCTCCGTCTTCCAGGTTAAATAATGTCCAACTTCACTCAACTTTACTCAACAGCCTGAGGAGATACTGGCAAAGACCTATTCTAGGGCATCAAAGGACCAACCAACCTCTGAGGGGGTCATCACCACTATGCCTTTCATTCACGATGCATTGATGAAGAGAGCAATGCTGACGTTATCACTTTAGCACCACTCTCTGAAACATCAGAGGACTGCTCAGGGCTGAAGAAGAGGTAAAGAGGAACAGGATCCAGCATGTTATGTTTCAGGTCCGAACACAGCCGGAAAAGGTAAGTATGAAAAAAAACAAAGCTAAAAATATTAATGGGGACTGGGGTTGATCAACTAATTAAAGTACCCTTGTAATTTCCTCTACAGTGGAACTCAGACTGGGAATGGTCAGTATTTTTGGTCAATTATGCACATGTGCTAACAGAAGAAAGAAGCGAATGATGACCTATCAGTGTGCTGCTGGTCCTTCACTGTCCTATCACAGGCTGTGCACAGGGACGTGACACGGCAGTATTGCTTAATGGCAGATTTGGCAAGCAATCAAGTTGGCTGTGCTTTCTGCCAAGATGAAACCAACTTGCCTGAGAAAATTACAAATCCAATAGCAGATATTACATTTCCTTTATATAAATTTCAAGCTTTAAGAATCAGGGTTGGGTCTGTGGTCCGAGTAGTAGCTTCTATTTTTATTTGCACATCATTTTCTCATACTTAACACTTTTGATGTGCATTGTTTTATATCTCTCATTAAAACTGTCATTGATAAGTATGTAAATCATACACATTACCTTCACTGGGCTCAAGCTCAATGTACATGGATTCCTTCCAGAACTGGTGTCCAGGTTTGCCTGTGTGCTTTATAGCCTGTGCACTAAAACACAGTTTAAGGGTCTTAGCAACAGACCGCAAGTTACCAGCTAGTAAGGCTAAGTTTATTGCTTGTCCCAACTGTGGAGACTCCACCAATTTAAACCTCAGAAGCAATTTAGCATCTTGCAATGGGTGGTTCAGATGTTCATATTCACGGAGAGATCCATTCTGAGATTCCTGCTCAGGGAAAACATCATCATTAACAGCAAAACCATTGGTATGGTTATGGTGTATACCACCATTAGAGAGCATCATAGAGCTTTTCTTTTGGAGTCTTCTCTGTGCTTTCTGGTATATTCTTCTTTCTTCAATGGTTCCTTGACAAATGACAAACACATCTTTATGCAATAAAAGAAATATTAAATGAACAAATATGTATATCGGAGAAGATACGAAATAGTATTTCAAACATCTATAAAACCTTGAATGCAGGAGAGAAGCAGACAGTACCCCCAATCGTCGAAAAATGGGAAAAGGAATTGGGTGCCCGAAGTGAGGGATTTCAATGGGAAAAAAGCCTAAAATTAGTACACAACTCCGCGATAGATATGAGTACGGCAGAAATGAACTATAAACTTATCTCCAGATGGTATAACACCCCAGATAAAGTGGGGAGATACCAACTGGAAAGCTCAAAATACTGTTGGAGGGGGTGTAAGGTAATGGGTACAATAGCACACATCTGGTGGGATTGCCCAAAAATTAAAAAATACTAAAAGGAAGTACTATCCTTAATCAAAAAAATCACCAACATAGATATTAATGAAGACCCCTGGGTATGCTTATTCCATGGGACAAAAATGTTGATAAAACAATACAAAAATGTAACAAAGAAAAAGAACAAGGGCGCCAAGTCATAAAGGTAGATGAACAGCTATATAATTTAATGTAGTAACTTACATGTTAAAAACAGGTATTCCAATAAGACAGCATGCATGGTGCAAAAGGACAGTCCCCACAGTGAATCCGATGGAAGATGCAAGATGAAGGATAATCGCATCTGGGTCCTGTATAATGGTGAAGGCAGTCCTGGATATCGGCAATACCGGGTGATGCCGCAAATGGCGTGGGCTCCCTGACTGGGCAGCCTCACCGCAATCCGCCGTGCAGCAGGGAGGTAATGACCCGGAAACCGGAAGTAGAAAGGACAAGTCTGTCGGTTCCTCCACGGAAGCTGACAGGAACGAACACTGAACCAAGAGTGGAGGGCGGGCTGCAACGTCGTTTCGGAGGACCTCCTCCTTCAACAGGTAAGTTACTACATTAAATTATATAGCTGTTCATCTACCTTTATGACTTGGCGTCCTTGTTCTTTTTCTTTGTTACATATTTGGAGGGTATCCCTACCTCTTGAGGAGCTGCCTGTCTAATCTTCACCCCAGTACTCTGATTTGGACTTTTTGTACTCTTTCATCAGCAAGGATCCATCCACTCGGGATCATCGCATGATTGAATAGGACTTCCATACATTTGAGGTTCTTGTATCTTGTTGCACTGTAATATTTCCATTGCCACTTAATTCAATTTATATATATATATATAATTTTTTTTTAATTAATTTATTTAATTTATTCATTTATCCATTTAATGTTATTTACATTTATTTGTGATTTCATCTGTGGCACCACTGGTCATGTGGTCCCCTCCAGACTGGTCCAGTGAGCGCTGATTCACTGACTTAGGTCAGTGTGTGTCTTTTCATAAACAATACAAAAAAACATTGATTCCCCATCTGTTAAATTCAGCAAAAAGTTTAATCCCCTTAAACTGGAAGAAAAAAGAACCCCCATCATATATAGAGTGGTTCCTACTAGTGGAAAAAACGAGAAAGTTAGAATCTTTAAGAGTGTGGGGAGAAGAGCAATATGAGAGCAGGGTAGAGATCTGGGAGATATGGCAAAACTTTAAAGAAACAAGGGATTACTTATTGATTTAAGAAAGGGGGGGGGGAGATGAGGAGGGGGGGAGGGAATAAAGGTAGGGTTGTTATTGGACCAACGTTTCTTTATCTTTTTATAAAACCAAATGGTATGTATTAAAATTTTGTATGTTAAAAACTTTCAATAAAGAAATATATATGTAAAGGGAGAGCTGCGCTAAATTGATGGAAAACCAGAGTCACCCAGTATGAACAAAATAAATTGCAATATGGTAAACCCACAATAACAGATGGTACTATGTCAAAATAGATTCTCCTGCAACACAGACACATATATATATATCACAAATTGTCAGCAGGCATAAATAAAGATGTAAGAAATAGTCCATCAAAAGAAGTCCATAAGGTTGAATAGGTGTCCAGTGAAAAGGATGAAACCACACACCGCTTCCAACGTGTCTAATTCCACAGGTGCCACATGCAAAGAGCTCAAGATCTGCTTACCAGAGCTCATAGGATTATGAGCATATCACACATATCCACAAATGGGCCAACCAGAATCGACCATATGCACCGTACTACCACTATTCTTGGGCGGATGACCCCGAGCTGGAAAAGGAGCCCCTCGGTGTTCCACGTCCCAAAAAAAGAAGGGTACGATAGCGTAGTATGTCCACACAAGTTTATTAAACATAGGTTAAAAACACTTACATTGTATATAAGAACAAGCGCTTGTAATAGTCTAATGCCGCCCGACTTCCGGGTCGCGTCGTGGTGACGTCACCACGACGCGACCCGGAAGTCGGGCGGCATTAGACTATTACAAGCGCTTGTTCTTATATACAATGTAAGTGTTTTTAACCTATGTTTAATAAACTTGTGTGGACATACTACGCTATCGTACCCTTCTTTTTTTGGGACGTGGAACACCGAGGGGCTCCTTTTCCAGCTCGGGGTCATCCGCCCAAGAATAGTGGTAGTACGGTGCATATGGTCGATTCTGGTTGGCCCATTTGTGGATATGTGTGATATGCTCATAATCCTATGAGCTCTGGTAAGCAGATCTTGAGCTCTTTGCATGTGGCACCTGTGGAATTAGACACGTTGGAAGCGGTGTGTGGTTTCATCCTTTTCACTGGACACCTATTCAACCTTATGGACTTCTTTTGATGGACTATTTCTTACATCTTTATTTATGCCTGCTGACAATTTGTGATATATATATGTGTCTGTGTTGCAGGAGAATCTATTTTGACATAGTACCATCTGTTATTGTGGGTTTACCATATTGCAATTCATTTTGTTCATACTGGGTGACTCTGGTTTTCCATCAATTTAGCGCAGCTCTCCCTTTACATCTTCTACTTAGTGACTCCCACTACAGCTGCTGCTTTTTCTTTGGCTTAGCGCGGTTATTTATTTTATATATAGAAATATATATATATATAAAAAAAAGAAATATTAAAAGACAATTAAACTTGCAGCTTGTTGACTTATGCCTAATATACATTGCTTGTTAATTGGCCACTGTAGGAACTTCATGAAAGGAAAACTAAAATGCTTTAGGTTAACCACTTTACTACCAGTCACGTAACCTCTACGTCATCAGACTTTGCGGGGTTATACCGGGATGATGCCTCTAGCTAGAGGCATCATCCCGGTACCGTTGTTTGAAGCCGACGGTCGGCTTTCCGTCGGTAACGATCGATGCGGCTCGGGAGCCGCTCGATCGTTACCCGGGGGGGCGGGAGGGGACGTCCCCCCCTCCCGCCGCCTTCCGCGGCTTTGCTCGGGGCTACCGTCCCACCGGGAGCCCCGAGCACCCAGCCGGCACGTCCGCCGGCTGGATGGAGTCCCGATGAATGCCGGAAACGGCATCGATCGGGTCTCCGATGACGTAACCCGGAGGCGGCGTCCATGACGTCACGTCCGGGTTACTGTGCTGCAAAAGGCGGCAGATTTGAAAAACGGCTGTATGCAAAAATGCCGTTTTCGGCGTTTTGCATACAGGGAAGTGTAGTGGAGGGGTCTAGGGTCTTTTAGACCCTCGATCCCTCCATAAAGAGTACCTGTCACGACATATTGCTGTCACCAGGGATGTTTACATTGCTTGTGACAGCAATAAAAGTGATCAGATTTTTTTTTTTTTAAAAACCTGTAATAAAGTTTAAAAAAAAAGAAAAAATAAATAGGAAAAAAAAAAAAAAAAAAATTTAGCCGTCCCCGTCACCGTTAGCTCGCGCACAAAAAAAAACGTATACGCAAGTCGAGCCGCAAATGAAATCGCTGTTCAAACCACACATGTGAGGTATCGCCGCGATCGCCAGAGCGTGGGCAATAATTAAAAAAAAAGAGCTACACTCTAACTCTAAACTGGTAACCGTTAAATAAATTTAAAGCGTCGCAGATTGAGATCTCTATTGACCGTAGTTTGTCGCCATCCCACGGGGGGGCGCAATTTTAAACCGTAACATGTTTGGTATCTATTTACTCGGCGTGACATCATCTTTCACAATATACAAAAAAATGGGCTAACTTTACTGTTTAGTATTTTTTAAATGCAGTGAAATGTGATTTTTCAAATTTTTTCCAAAAAAATGGCGTTTTAAAGACCGCTGCGCAAATACCGCGTGACAAAAAATTTTGCAATGACCGACATTTTATTCTCCAGAGTCTTTGCTAAAAAAATATATATAATGTTTGGGGGTTCTAAGTAGTTTTCTAGGAAAAAATACTGGTTTTAACTTGTGAACAAAAAGTGTCCGAAATAGGGCTGGGGCTAAAGTGGTTAATATTCATTTTATTTTTTAAAGTGTTTTACCATTTATTATATATGAATTCAAAGTGTTCTCTGACTGGACGAGATGGGAACTGTGACATGAATGCCCCGCCTGTCCACCTAGGAGAATGCTTTGCAGCAGGGCAGTCACTTGGCATGCATAAGCTAATTGAGTTCAGAATAGTAGAGGTACCAAGTACAGTCATTTTTCAGCTTCCACAGAGATCCCAACGGTGTGGTCCCCAAGCTGGACCAAAGTAACTATGTACAGATTGCCAAATTACATAAACTTCAGCTTTAAACATTACATAGGGTCCAGCATTCCCACTTTAAGAACATGCTCTCTAGCAGTGATAGATGAAATACTCATTTTATATAGTAATTGTCTCTTGGCAACCCAAAGAACCTGAAGACAGACCAAAAGAGGGAGGTGAGGCAAAATTCTGGATCAGGATTACACAGAGAATTATAACTGATATTAAGTTATATAGGCAAATAGCCATTACATGCTCGTGATATTTTAACATCTTTACGACCGCCCGCTGCAGATGTACTGCGGCAGGCAGCCGCTCCTGCGCAAACTGCCGTAGCTGTACGTCGGTCATGAGCAGGAGGCTAGGGGGCTCGTCCGAGGGGAAGCCGATGCAATGGGCAGGCAGCTCCGATTGCCACCTGACACCCGCGATCTTTCCCCACTGAGAGAGAAGAACGGTCAGCTGTTGTATTTTTTGTATATAGCGCAAAAATTAAAAATCGTACAGGTGATCAAATACCACCAGAAGAAAGCTCTATTTGTGGGAAAAAAAGGACGTAAATTTCATTTGGATTTAGAGTCGCACGACCGCGCAATTGTCAGTTAAAGTCACGCAGTGCCAAGTTGAAAAAAGTGGCCTGGTCATTAAGGGGGAAATCCTTCCTGTCTCAAAGTGGTTAATGCAGGTTACTAAGAACATGAGCAGCTTCATGTCCATCACAATTTTTCATCTGAGACTTGAATTCTACACATTACTTAGACACTTTATGGTGATTAGGAAACAGCTACCGAATATGCATTCCTATAATGATGGGAACATATAATTACATAGTTACATAGTAGATGAGGTTAAATAAAGACAATAGTCCATCCAGTTCAACCTGTGTAAGTGTGTGTGGTTGTAATCATCTCACATAGCCCTGAATGTTCTGATCCTTGAGATGTACGTCTAAGAGTCTTTTGAAAGCCACCATACTTACCGCAGAAACCACCTCTTGTGGTAGAGAATTCCACAATCGTGTAGCCCTCACAGTAAAGAACCCCCCACGTTACCTGAGGTTAAAACGCTTCTCCTCTAATCGCATTGTATGCCCTTGAGACCTCGTGCAATCCCTTCGATTGATCAGCTTTTTTTCTAAGCTGAGATCCCCATTGAGATATGAGAGCCCCTCGGGGGGCTCACGCTAAGTTCGGTATCATATTAAATACAAAAACTGAAAAATGTTTCAGGATGTGCAATTTTTTTTTTTTACCATTTTGGGGGAGCCCTAAAGGCTGTGTTCAAGATACCTACCAGCTTGCTGTTTTAATTAGTAGTAAAGGCATCATGTGTTTAATCATTGTCTATCCATAGTTTCAGTCCTTGTTTTATTTTTAATATCTTGCTGTAACACAATGGATTACTTAGGTTTATGTTGGCTTAGATTATCCCAGGGGGCTGCTGAAGCATGATATGTTATTCTAGTTTAGGCCAGAATTGTGATGGGGGGAGGGGGGGGGGCTCAAAAAAATAACGTCCCCACCAACAAAAAAAAAATGATGGCTATTATAATTGTGATAGGGAGCAGAGCTATGGACCCCAAATCAATTTGCAAAGCAAAGTTTTGCTTTAAATGAAGTTCAGCTTTAAACTGATTTTTTGAGTTTATGCAATTTATTATTACTATGATCTTGGGAGATCTTTGACTTACCTTCATCATATTTATAGCTGTCGGTGATGTCTTCTACTTCGTCCGCCCCAACACATTTTGTGCTAATACGATTTCCAATCAAATGTGGATCACTAAAATGCTTTTCTTTTTTTGTCCCATATAATGTCCATGACACACAATCTGCATTCACCATAGAAAAGACAAATGGGGAATCATAGTTCAGGTGGACCTCTCCTTCTCTTATGGCTTTCACAGAGGTAGGGCCACAGCAGTAAATACCTGAAGGAACGTAATGGGTTTATGTTGAGAGTCATACTTAGCATGTAAGTGGTAACACACAATTGCAATATGTTTTCTTCATACCATCACTTGTCTCCTGCGGGGTTGGATCTAGAACTTGCCATCCTCCATAGCCTGGAGGTAAGTCTCTTCTTTCCATCCAGCACTCACACCACACATGGAAGTTCCTAGGTTAAAAAGCAGTCCTATAATTCCATAGGTTTAAGGTCTTTTTAAAAGTCATATGACTGAAGATTGAACTCCTCAATCTAAAGTCTAACTGAAGTCATGATATGCAGTATATCATTATGCAGTCACACTCCCTGAGCAACATTGCTAATTGGAGCATTGTGTAGGGTGGCCCTAGAGATCCGGTCCTGTGTAAGAGGCGTATTCTAGCTCTCCAGCATGCTGCCTGCACAGGACAGTTTGATATTGTTGTAAAGCATTGCCTCAAAATAATAATAAAAAGCTGACATTATATATTATATTATACTATATATTGTATTACTTATTATACAGAAAAAATTAATAACAATAAAAAAATTACTACAATTCGGCTTTAACTACTTGCCACTTATAGGATGTATCCGTATGTCCTTGGGTTTCAGTGGTTATACTGGGGCCATGTTTGCAGTTATAGTCATTACCCCAGTATCTTTTTTTTCAGCTGGAGATCATGAATCAAGTAAAAGTGATCTGAGTGGTTAAATAGCTCCCACTGGGGAGCCTGGGACTGATAACGGCAGCTCCACTGGCTTACCATAGAAATGATAGGACTGGAACTTCCTTCATTATCTCTGTGGTTTAAGAAACCGGAATCAACCAATCCTTAACTAGGGTATGCAGGCTGTCCTATTTGAAGCATGTGAAAAGGCTTTGTCCTGTCCATAAAGCCTAGTACACACTGCTAGTTTTCTTTTTTGTTCAACCCCGAATGGCCGGCTTCTGTTTGATTGGCTGCAGTACACAGGGGCTGAATGTCGGCCGGTTTCTGTTGAACCAGCCGATGCCATCTGACATTCGGTTTGTGTGTACGGAGCTTTAGGCTTAGCGCACTATACATAGCACATGGTAACCAAGGCTCATTGTTTCCCAAAACAGTGAACCAAGGCTCATTGTTTCTTCTTGCCTAACTTTATTAGACTAGATAAAATCACTATTTTGTGATAGTAAAAGCTATGTCAAAGGTGGAAAGGAAGAAACATTTTCACAACAAGGCTCCAGATATTTAGATTCCTAAATGGCATGTGCACTTCAATAATAATTGTCTTACCAGATGCTGTCATGACTTTCCTGAGGGAGCTTTTTGCCAGTTGAATCATAAAACTCATCAATAACAAGATTACCGTTGGTATCGTGAGCAGAATCAAAGTTAGTTACAACCCGACTTGGAATTCCTAAACATCTCATCACTGAAAAAAACAAGAAAACCTGCTAAGGTACTTCAGAAATATATCTAGTGCCCTTAAATATCAGCAGGTGCTTTTTTTTAGAAATACCTTGATAATCTTGTAATGATTATTATATTGCTAGACATTGTATATATTTTATGATATAGGAGATTATATTTTGTAAAATAGGAGATTATTCTTGAACCTGATTTGTTGACTGGACAGCTAAGATTGTTCTTACAGTCATCCTTATTATTCTAGTAACACAATGGAGTTAAACCAAAATGTTTGCAGGAGTTTTAATGATTCAGAATCTTTATTCAAATGTTTTCGTGTACAGTGGAACTCTAATATAATACTATAGCAGAGATATCAGAGATACAGACATCAGTAAAACATTGTTTTGTAATGGAAAAGGGAAATGGTAAAACAGTGATTCCAAAACTGCAACCCTGTACTTGGCTTTGGTTGGCCCTTGGGGACTAAACTCTGACAGTACAGAAGGAACACTATTCCACCCATTAACACCAACAATGAGGCACAATTTCTCCCAATGACACCAACAATGGGACACTATTCCTCCCTCTGAAATCAACGATGGGGCACTATTCCTCCCTCTGACACCAATGATGGGGCACTATTACTCCCATTGACACCACACACCAGCAATGGGACACAATTCCTGCTCCTGACACCAAGAATGGAGTACTATTCCTTCCACTGACACCAATGATGGAGCACTATTTCTCCCACAGACACCAAGGATGGGGCACTATTTCTCCCACTGACACCAAGGTTGGGGCATTATTCTTCCCACTGACACCAACAATGGGGCACTCTTCCTTCCACTGTCATAAACGATGGGGCACTATTCCTCTCACTAACACCAATGATGGGGCACTTGCTACCAAGGATGCCAAATATAGGACATTATTTCTCCTTTCACCTACCATAGGTGCTAAGCTATTATTTTTACTCCAACTGACCACTGATGCATTTTCTACACTAGCCACAGTCTGGCTTCCCTGAAACTCGAAGGATGTTGAACCTTTGTTTAAAAGATTGAAGATTGTTGAGTTAAAACCTCCCATAAGGTTTTTATTGCTGTCTATATCTATGCCAGGGGAAAGTGCCCTGTTTAATGAACTGCTGTCTCTGTGATTGAAAATAAGAGAGAATGTTGACAGTGGGAAAATAGACAATAATCAAAACCTGACAAGGGTTTAATTCCCCTCCAATATACTAAAAGCTGTTTTACTGATGTCTGTGTCCTGGTTAGATGGACTTTCTCTAATGTCTTATCATGGAGACAACTACAAATAAAACAGAGGTTCTAGCCATTTCCCACTCCATCCAAAAAGTTTTGATTGCTATAGTAAAGAGTATATCTTTAGATTGGGATGGTTATGGTATGTCAGAAATGCTATATGGGAGATTTTGCAAGGGCTACTGTGGAGAACAAGCTCAGATTTGGTCAAAACTTGGGTTGTGATAAAACCCAGATGGAAACTGTCATTCCAGCCCAATCAACTGTGACCAGGCCTTTCCCTGACAAACATCTATACGTGCACAAAGGGGTGGGGCTGCTTGTGACACCATTGACAAATTTAGACTAAATCCGAGCTCATCCTTACTTATAAAATTGAGCAGCGCAGGGCATTGCTGTGGGAGGAAATGAGAACTTGCAAGCTTGGCAGGGTTGGAAAATTTCAGTTTCTAATCATTATTTGTTTTATTTTCTTCCTGAAAAGAGGGATACCCTCTTAAAAAAGAAGACTACAGTGTTTTTTTGAAACAACAGTACATAGTAAGATAATACCCAATTATTTTTGAGTTGTTTATCAATTTCAGTGTTTTTATTGACAGCTGTTACTATACCAAGCTTTTATCATCTTCACCTAGAATCTGGTAATCAAACTATTTTCCACAAATCACCTTGTTATATTAGGTGCCTGAAAGCCCCACAGCTTGTGGTATCTTTAAACTTATTACAGAACTAAAGCTAGTTTGTTTTATGACTATACAGTACAGCCCCATTACCTGTGCACATGACTGCCGCAAAGACCCAGCACTGACCATATTTGACTGGGTGGCAGTCTGCTTTATACCATTGTCTTAAAATGGCAATACTCCCATTCCATGCAGAAGGACAGGTGCCATTTTCATAATTCTCACTCCAGTTTCCTTGAAGGACTCCATTATCATCATTAGAGTTAATCTAAACAGTAGAAAAACAACAGTCATTGAAAAACAGTACCAGACACTCAATCTAAAACATATACAGTACATAGTGCATATTTGCTAAACATATTTTATATTGTGTAAGGGGTTGGCTCGGTAGCGGGTGTGGGTGACCCCCTGGGTTGGTTCGCTACACAGAGAGACAGCCGAGGAGTGGTTGAAAACAACGGTCTATGGTTTATTCTTCCAATTTGCTGGAACAAGTGCAAGCATCCAAACAGCATAAATCAAACAAAACATAAAATAAACCCTGGCCACTTGGGTTGTGTACCTTCACAACACAGGAACCTACCTATGGAGTCTGTCACAACCTACTGCTGGGCAGACATTGCTGGTCATACAGCAGTAAACCAATAGTCTATTTGTTTTCACACAGAAAAAGTCCACACCACCTCACCTTCAGAAGTCTTACTCAGCTCACTGCTCTCCTTAACGCACAAAGCCTCAGGATGCAGCAATCAGTAGTCATCCTCTGGATAACATATAGAGGCCTTAATTGCCTCATTCTGAATAGCTGAAGCTTTCCAACGTCCTTAAACCTTTCTGGCTACCTCCGCAGCCGACACCTGATAGTAATTGGTGAATTGTCTAAACAAGGCAGAAATGTATCTCCCGTCTGTGACAGCACCCACAGATTTACCTGACTTCCTGTCACAATAGGTTATTGCATAGCTTTGTTACTTGTGTATAAACAAAAATCCATATTTCAGAGTGGATAGCAAAATCTTCACATCCAAAAGTGCACACCCAACTCTCGAGCTACTTACCAGCTACTCTGACCCCAAGATGGGGGTCTGGCTGCACTTTATCCCAGTATCACCATGGGATGGATAGATATCAGGAGCCAAGATTACAGGATAGGTTACCATACAACCAGGATGTTCAACAGTGGGCTCAGCAAAAGGGAGACACCAAGGAGGAACTCATAGTGTAGTAAATAAAAATACAGGCTTTGATTAAAGGTTAAAACTACTTACAAGCAGGCAGGGGTAAAATCACTATGAAAACAATTAATTACATGCAGACAATCCAGCAGGTGTGATAAAGTCACTGCTGTAGGAGGAGCTACAGTAGTGACTTTTGTCATACCCGCTGGGGTGTCTACATGTGATTAATTGTTTTATATGCAATTTTTTTCCTGCCTTCTTGTAAGTAGTTTTAATCTTCATTAAAAAGCCTGGATTTTTAATTACTATTTTTTATTACGATTTTTATTTTACTATTATTTTTTAACTTTATTACAGTTTAAAAAAAAAAAAAAAAAATCTGATCACTTTTATTGCTGTCACAAGCAATGTAAACATCCCTTGTGACACCAATATGTAGTGACAGGTACACTTTATGGAGGGATCGAGGGTCAACCCCTCCACTACACTTCCATGTATTCAAAACGCCGAAAACTGTGTTTTTGCATACAGCCGTTTTTTAAATTTGCCGCCTTTTGCAGCACAGTAACCCGGAAGTGAGGTCATGGACGCCGCCTCCGGGTTACGTCATTGGAGACCCGATCGATGCCATTTCTGGCATTCATCGGGACTCCATCCAGCCGGCGGATGTGCCGGCTGGGTGCTCGGGGCTCCCGGTGGGACTGGAGCCCCGAGCAAAGCCACGGAAGGCGGCGGGAGGGGGGGGGGGACGTCCCCTCCCGCTCACCCGTGTAAGGATCGAGCGGCTCCCGAGCCGCATCGGTCGTTACCGACGGAAAGCCGACCTTCGGCTTTAAACCACGGTACCGGGATGATGCCTCTAGCTAGAGGCATCATCCCGGTATAACCCCGCAAAGTTACCCGACGTACGGGTACGTCAATATGCGGTAAGTGGTTAAATTCAGTGAGCCAATGGGGAGATCGAGGGGGCAGGGCACAGAGTGACAGAATGGACACGGAGCTGCGGCCCAGCTCAGGTGCCCCCATAGCAAGCTACTTGCTGGGGGGGGGGGACACTCAACAGGAGGGAGGGGCGACCAGCACCAGGGAAGGGACCCGAGAAGAGGAGGATCTGGTCTGCTCTGTGCACAACCAACTGCATAGAGCAGGTACGTATGACATGTTTGTTATTTTTAACAAAAAAAAAAAATGAGACTTTAGTATCACTTTAAGTGAATTCCTTGGGGACACCCAGCTCACCAGAACTAGTGTCCCCATTGGAAGATTTCTCCTCTATTACATTTCTAGGGACAACCCAAAATGTGGAGTTTTCTTTTACTTTCTCTTTCAATGATAATGGTAAACAGGACAAATAGAGTGGGTGAATCTCCATAATAATAGCACAGACAGCAATAAAAACTGACAGGTGTTCTAATCCATCTCTACTCTATATAAACCTAAAAAAAGAATTTTGCCTTTAGTTATGCTTTAACCAAATAATGATTGCGCTCTATGATGTAGTAAAGTAAGTCAGTGGTCATTATATATTGTTGTCACTGGATAACAAACTTGAAAGCAAAGCAATCCAAACTGCAGTGTTATAGATTACATATCGAAAGGTTTTGGTTCTCTTTACTTACTGAAATTGTATACTCACCATGGCACACACTATTCGACTTATGTATACTGCACTATTTCTACAAGATAAATCCTTGAAAGCATCTTTCAGATAGTTTAAGTTCTTGTCCAACAGCTTTAAGCTTATATCCAAGATGTCTTCTTCAAACTATAATGAAAGGTCAGCTTAATATTAGTATATGGTGCAGCATCATATATACAGTATTAGAAGTCTTATTGCAAGAGAACACGAAGTATCTAGTTTTCTAGAATCCATTTGACAAATAAAGGCACCAAAAGAATATTCTGAAATCCAGTGGCGTAGCGTGGGGGGTGCAGGGGGGCCACTGGCACCGGGCGCAACATTTAGGGGGGGGGGGGCGCATCCCACGCCCGCCATCCGCAGGATCATAGCGTCCCTTTACAGACATCTCAAGTCTCCCGCATTTCGCCCTGTACTCATGGACACCCGCGAGCGCAGGGCGATATCCCGGCAGGGCTGAGGACGGCAGTGTCAGAGGTGAGCTGAGCTGTAATGACTAAATATGGAGCCGCTAATTGCCACATAGTACCATATCTTCATGCTACACCGGCTCACAGGCGGAGTGATATCAAGTGCACTCCGCCTGTGGGAGGAGGAGACATACAGAGGAAGCAGGCTCTGCTCTCTACTGCAGCCGTGTGCTTACTCTGTATGACTCCTCCTCTCACAGGCGAAGTTCACCTTATATCACTCCACCTGTGATCTTCCGGAGTCTCCCCCTGCTGTCCAGGCTGGCCGCCGATACGCAGTCTCTCCTCTCCGCTCCGGATCGCCTCCTCGAGTCGCCAGTGTCTGGACACAGAACAAGGTAAGTGATGTGCTGCCAGCCCCCGGGGGCCCAGGGAAGTGGGGGGGGGGGGGGATGTATGTGTCAGTGTATGGGGGGGGGGTCAGTCAGTGTATGGGGGGGTCAGTATAGGTGTCAGTGTGTGGGGGGGTCAGTGTAGGTGTCAGTGTAGGGGGGGGCTCAGTGTAGGTGTCAGTGTAGTGGTCAGTGTAATGGTCTAGTAGGTTTGTGTAGGGGGCGTAAATTACTTACCTTGCCCCGGGCGCTGACAACCCACGCTACGCCACTGCTGAAATCTAATAATGGCACCTGACCTACTAGTTGCCTTTTTTTACATGTTTGCAATTGCAAATTTTTTTCCCATTTGCTGAAAATCAGGGGGAAGGGGGAGGGGGAGGGGGTTTACGCAAGTGCTTAATGAGATATTACTGTGTTGGTTGTGTTAATTAATTCCTTGATTAAGCCCTCGTTCACATTGGAGCTACTTGTCATGCGATTTGACAGGTCAAATGGCATGACAGGCCACACTCTATTGCCGCCAATCGCACTGTTCAAATCGGTGGGATGCCAACTTTGCAATGCCGCACCAGTTTGAAAAATGAGTTCCTGCATTACTTTTGGGGATTTCTGATACAACTTGCATAGACATCTGTGCATGTTTCAGGAGAAGTTGCACAGTTTCTAAGCTGCAGTCAATGTGAATGGGGGCTAAATTTATTTTCTGCTGTATTTGCTGCACTGCTTAGTTAATGTTGCTCAGCAGAAGTGGTGCTGCTTGGTAGGTAAGGGTTAACTCTGTTGGCCAGACTTACCTAGGGCTTTTCCAAGGAGCACCGGCCTCTGCCATAAAAAGCATATAAAAAGGGGAACTGTATCTAGGTGAAATGTGATCACTGCTTTTTGCATGGGAAGAGAAGGAGAGAGCTGCTGAGGGTGTAATCTCTGCTTGACTACTTTACCACCCTTTGTGGAAGCCCAGTTAGGGTTTCAATGGCTATGGATGTACATGGATTTGTGCTACCAGTTATGGACTCACTGATATTTATGGACTCTTGCCTTACTAAGGACTTGAATTGACTTTATCACTTAATTCAGGTGTGACTACCTCATTGGACACCATTCAGGGGCACTAGAAAACTTTGTGAGAATTGTGATGGAGATGCTATTAAATAATGCTCAAATGTCTCAGTAAAAAATCTTTATTTTTCATCTAAATTGCCTGGTCTTAAGTCTTTCAATGGGTGCATGTATCAAAAGAACAGGGCTTAAAAAAGGGGACAAGAGAAGTTTTTAGAAATACTGTACATGGGTCTGAGAAGCTGTCCTTAGGAGGCTATAGTCCCATTCCTAATGACTATTATGTTTTTCTCACTTGCTAATGCAGTCAACCAGCCAGAAAACTGGTGACCAGGCAGCATTGACCGATACTTTAGTGGTGTAGGGGTGTTGTGCTTTGCCCCTTCACCACTACTAGGACCAACCTTGTCGCACAGAGAGCCTAGGGTTCTAGCCTGGAGTCATGGAGAGAGATGTGGGCCCCCAGGAGGAGAACAAGCATAGAGTTATGAAGAAGTTGTTTCCTGCATCCATTAGTAACATACAGAACATTGTCACTGAGAGTGAAGTGACAGACTGCTGAGTTGGTGGAGACTGGTACAAGCTCCACAGTACTGTGGTCTGCAGTGCATTAGTGGCAACAGTATAAGCATTGCCAAGGATTACAAAATGTTAACTGTGCAAGTGCTCTGCTGGCTTCTAAGTCCGGAGTCAAATAATCGCAGCTCCTGCCTGTATTACAGACATTAGCGAGTGGAGACCCACAGTGTCCCCGCTAGGGTGCCTTTAGCCCCGCCAACAGGGGGGCTTAGTACCAACACTGACGATTTTATCTTAAATTGGAGTTGGGCAGTCAAGGCCCCTTGTAAAGATGAGTTCACAATCAAAAAGGCTCCACAGGAACAATATAATTGATTTAAAGACTAAAGCTGGCCATGCACTACTCGAATTTCAGCAGATTCTTGCTGGCTTGGCCACAATTCGAGCCATGCATAGGCCTGCTGGCACTGTATCATTTGACACATTTTTTAATAGACTTTTGTTAAGAGAAGATCTGTAGAAGAAGGGGAGCCTGCGTGTTATGTGACCAGAGCTGAGAGTTGGGCCTTAAAGAACAAATTAGGTTGATTTACTAAAGGCAAATGGACTATTCACTTTGCAAGGGAATTTTCCCCAGAGCTAAGTGAATGAGCTGAAGCTCTACTGACTTTCATCATTTAATTATGTGCCAAAAAATTTCATTTTTTTTTTTTTTTTATCCTTACGTGTGATTGGGTTTTCCTGAAAAAGTTAAACTTCACCACATTCCTCGAGCTGTGTCTATGTAGGCTCCTTTGACTGTTCCATTGATCACGATGTCTGTACGTCTTTGAGTTGATGTTTACTTTGTATATATCCACTTGACCTCCGAAAGATTTACCCCTGTTCATGACCAGGCCATTTTTTGCTATACGGCACTGCGTTACTTTAACTGACAATTGCGCGGTCAAATAGAACTTTCTTTTGGTGTTTTTTTTTATTTTTATCAACACTGGTTTTTTTTTTTATTTTTTTTTGCGCTATAAATGAGCAAATACTTACAATTTTGCAAAAAAACAATATTTTTTACTTTCTGCTGTAAAAAATTGTAAAATTTAAAAAAATCTAAATCTAAATCTAGGCCAATATGTATTCTGCTGCATATTTTTGGTAAAACAAATCCCAATAAGCATATATCGATTGGTTTGCGCAAAACTTATAGCGTCTACAAACTAGGATGGATATATATATATATATATATATATATATATATATATATATATATATATATATATATATATTGGAATTTCCATTTTTTTTAATACTAGTAATTGAGGTGATCAGCGACTTATAGTGAGACTAAGATATAATGGCGGACAATCTGACACTAACTGACACTTTTGACACTTTGTGGGAACCAGTAACACTAATACAGTGATCAGTGCTAAAAATATGCACTGTCACTGTACTGAAGACACTGGCTGGGAAGGGGTTAAACATCTAGGGCAATCAAAGGGTTAAATGTGTGCCTAACCAGTGTTTATGTGTATACAATGTGTTTTTACTAAGGGATGTGCTGGATTTTATTCTCTGCTTTGTAGGGAAATAAATCCACCATATCCTAACTGATAGGACGGAGCTCTACATTGTGTACATATGCAGAG
This sequence comes from Pelophylax lessonae, assembly GCF_965119305.1. Lineage (NCBI taxonomy): Eukaryota > Metazoa > Chordata > Amphibia > Anura > Ranidae > Pelophylax > Pelophylax lessonae. Next base: position 55,046,293 of record NC_138778.1, on the reverse strand, counting down.
CTCCTTCCTGTGTCTCCCCTCTCCAATCAGCAGGTGCAGGCGGATATCCATTGGCCAGCACCTGCTGACCGGCTTCTGCTGTGATTAGAAGCATCCCCTATGTCAAAGTGTAGATTCACGTATATATACATTATTCTGCATAGAACAGCTGCTCTGTAGCAGTAAATCTGCTATAGAGTGGTCGTGAACTGGATATTGAATACTGTGGATTCTACACCCCCCATCATGCTCTTGCAACATGAACATCCTTTTTGCCTTTAGGAAATCAACTCCAATGTCACCTTAACATTCCTGCTAATGCAGTATATACAGTATTTGCTGGTTAGAAGTAAAAGGAATAATAAAGGAAGTTGTTTCATATTCCTATCAGTGTTTCTTGTTGGAACATATAAGGCTGGGTTCACACTTATGTGATTTGGATGCTGGTTTCCTCGCATCCGATTTGCATGACAGGAGACTGTGACCCGCTCTCAATGGAACCAGTTCACACACCTCTGGGGCGGACGGGGTCCGCACTGGAAAAGGTTCCTGTGCGTCTTTGGCTCAGTTTCAGGTCCGAATTCAGGCAAAAATTCGGACCTGATTCACACTTGAAACGGAGAACAGGGACGCATTGGACCTCCTGCCGCAGCATAGGATTACCCGGCCTTACGGTAACAGCATAATATCCATTTTGAGGGGAAAATCAAACACCATATACCTGCCCAAAGTTCCATGGACAAGGAGAAATCCATTTGTGGTTGCCTTGATAAACAAACCCGTAGTCATTAATGATGTATTCCTGTCGCTTGGGTTCATTCTCCAAGTAGACGTCATCATCTGCCAAGTTCAGACAAGAAATAAACTTACAAATTTCTGGCAGAAACTAAAACAAGTACCATCATATATACATAATTGTCTTGATTTTTATTATTTTGTTTTCAAAACAATCATGTCATTTTCTTAATCCATTCATTTTTGGATTTTTGCATTCTCATCAAGGTTTCACCAGAAGTAATTCAAGTAGCTTTTGTGATGTATTTCTGTTAGATTATTACAGTATTTTTTATTTTTATTGTAAAGCATATCTAAACTTAAGTTCAAAATGTAATATATTGCATCTTACTAGTCCTTAGATATGGTGGCTGCATTTGTTTTCTTTTTCAAGCCCTTTTTTTCACCTGGTCATCTTTCTAGTAAAACTCTTCTTGTCCTAGGGTGACAATGCTTACTCCCCATTCTCTATCTATCTAAGAAGCGCAATCACATTAAGATAGGACTACACACCTCCCCCCTTCTCATTCCCTCCATTACATAGAGGGAACAGGATCTTTAGTCCACAGAGATTACTGGGAACAATGTAATTAAGGAGAATACAGCACAGGCAGAAAGAACAGGAAGTTACTGACTCACATTATTTCTGGCAGAATCAACAGGTATTTTTTGCATGTTTCAAACAGATATAAAAATGATTTTAATGACGTATTTTCCAGAGCAAATATGAGTAAGTAAGAGAAGTTCATTGCTAATGTTTACTACACTTTAAAAAATATTATCCTATTCAAGATTTGTACTGTTTGTAATAAATCACGCTAATGATGGTCATACGTACTTTGGTTCTATTACCAGATCGATCAAAAATAATAAAATTGGCAAACAATCGGGTAGATATAACCTCCCTTTTTAATTGATGTAGAATTGATTTAGATCAGATACAATCAAAACTAAGTTGACCAGCCAGGGTGGAAAATTATCGATCATTTTACATTGATAGGTGACACTGGGATGCTTGGTTCATTAATTGATGCCCTTCTAATTCATTTGTTTATTAGATTGCATGGGAAAACAGAGGTGTGATCAAAAACTTATGATCTGATCTTCCACATATTGATCAAAATCCACTCCCTGTGTGTCGCAAATCGATCAAATTAAATCCTCTTGATAAATTCCATGTGACGAAATGCGCCGAGAAAGTGATGTCAGATGCTGGACCGAAAACCAGAAGTGAGGTATCCTTCATGCTTGTTCATACCAACGTCTCTGTATGATATAGTTGTTACCATTTAGATAAGGGATGGGGAACCTTTTTTATGCCAAGGGCCATTTGGGTATTTATAAAATCATTTGGGGGCCGTACAAAATTATCAATGTGCCTGTTATATTTGGTCAAAAATTTAATTAACTCACCCTAATGTGATGGCTGCAACTGCTTCTCTTTGGTGAGGTGTGTGATGTTACCTGGTATTGATGATGTTGCTACTCGCAACTGGTTTTCCAGGTTTGCGTCGGTCAGTCTGGAGCACAGTCGACTTTGTGGTGGTAAGTTTTGAAAAGAACTGCTGGTGGGTATAGCTGGCTGGTACTGCTGGTGGGTACAGCTGGCTGGTACTGCTGGCTCAGGCTGGTACTGCTGGCTTGTACTGCTGGCTTAGGCTGGTACTGCAGTGGGTACTGCTGGCTGGTACTGTGCTGTAGGTACTGCTGGTTGGTACTGTTGTGGGTACTGCTGACTCTGGCTGGTACTGCTGTGGGTATTACTGGCTCTGGCTGGTACTGCTGTGGGTACTGCTGGTTCTGCTGTGGGTACTGCTGGCTCTGGCTGGTACTGCTGTGGGTACTGCTGGCTCTGGCTTATACTGTTGTGAGTACTGCTGGCTCTGGCTGGTACTGCTGTGAGTACTGCTGGCTCTGGCTGGTACTGCTGGCTCTGGCTGGTACTGCTGTGTGTGCTGATGGCGGGAAATGCTGGCTAGCAGCGGCGCCGCGCTGGTGGAAGAGGTGATGTTTCCTGTATTGGTCACAGGCAGAGTGCATTTGATATCACTCAGCCTGTGACTCACTCAGACTGTCAGAACGGAGCCGGAACTATACAGGAAGCATTGGCTCCGTTCTGACAGATCAGCTGAGAGACACAGACTCAGCTGCACGGGGGGCCAGACCAAATGACCTTGAGGGCCGCATACGGCCCCCAGGACGTAGGTTCCCGACCCCTGATTTAGATCAATGCATGCACAATTTTAATATGTATAAAGCTTTTCTTTTATGACTACTACACCATGGAGTTGGTTTTGTGCTTCCTTCCATGATATTTAATGGAGTGAGCCAGTGGATATTTAGAGAGCAGGCTTGTGGGAAGGAGAGAGACACCCGATGGCCTTTTTATATATTGCATCTTGCCTGATAAGACCCAATAGTATCGAAGGGTCTAAATAACTGGTGAGAGTCCATTTAATATGATGTTTGCTGCATGGTGGTGAATTAGTTGTGGGAAGAACAAATTTCACTTTGCTATGGATCCTTTATGGACTGAACCTTTTTATGCACAAGAGTGTGGACATGAGGACTATCTTTGAAATGATATTGTATGTTCGCCAATTTATTAACACATCTGTATAATTGTATTTATGTTTTTGACTCTATTGCTTTGTGTATTATTGTGATTGTAGCGCTGGTATTAAATTATAAAACGATCAAATGAGTTTTCGATCACAGATCAATTAGTCCTATCAGGAGAGATTGGAAAGGAAATCACTAATTTATTGAAGATTGTATGGCCACCATTAGAGTACATGCACACAGTATGAAAATACAGCAACTAGTAAGCAGGATTTGGCTGGCAGAGGCTGGTAGTAAGACCCAGCATAAAAAGCACTCTATACGCTGTATGTAACGTTTCAGCGACATTTACATTTGTACAGAGAAAATGGCCCTGTTTCTCGGACAGGAGTGGATTTTCATCAATCCTTCAGTTGCTAGGATACAAGTGGCTCTTGCACTCTAAGTGCACTCTAAGTAGACTCTTGCAATGTCTGCTGTACACATGTGAACATTAGCACAAACCTTTACATGCATACAGCATAAAATACGATCCATACATATAACCTCAGACACACATTTTAATGATTGCAGGCCAAAATCACTTTTGACTGGTTTCTATGATCACTGCACCTTTTTATTCATTTTTAATTGATCTATTATGATATTCTGCAAGGTAATAAACCTAAAGAAACTGTATGCACAAGCACACCTAAAATCATGTGTGGATAGCCGGCCAGCACTTGGCAAGTGTTTGATATCCTAAAACTGCACTTTTTTTCTGAATCTTTTATATTCGGTAAATTGGCCTTTAGCTGGTCTTTAGGGCACTATTCCTCCCACTGGCACCACTGATGGGGCGCTATTTCTCCCACTGACACCAATGATGGGTCACTATTCCTCCCACTGAAGAGGAACTATTCTTCACATTAACACCAATTATGAGGTACCATTCCTCCAACTGACACTGATAATGGGGCAATATTCCTGCCACTGACACCAATGATGGGGCACTATTTCCCAACTAACACTAATGATGGGGCACTATTCCTCCCAATGACTTCAATGATAAGGCACTATTCCTCCCACTAACACTAATGATGGGGCACTATTCCACCCACTAAGACCAATGATGAGACACTATTCCTCCCACTAACACTAATGATGGGGCACTAATCCTCCAACTAGCATCAATGATGAGGCACTAATCCTACAACTGACACCAATGATGAGGCACTATTCCCCCCACTAACATGATGGGGCACTAATCTTCCCACTATCAACAATGATGAGGCACTATTTCTCCCACTAACACTAATGATGGGGCACTATTCCACTAACACCAATGACAGGGCACTATTCCTCCCACTAATACTAATGATTGGGCACCATTCCTGCCACTAACACTAATGATGGGGGACTTTTCCTCACACTGACACCAATGATGGGGAACTATTCCTCCCACCGATGGGGACCTTTTCCTCCCACCAACACCAATGATGAGGCACCATTCCTGAAACTGTCACCAATGATGGGTCATTATTCCTCCAACTGACACCAATGTTGAGGCACTATTCCTCCCACTAACATGATGGGGCACTATTCCTCCCATTAACAATAAATAATGGGGCACTAATCCTCCCACTAACATCAATAATGATGGGGTACTATTCCTCCCACTGACACCAATGATGGGGCACTATTACTCCCACTAACATGATGGGGCACTATTCCTCCTACTAACACTAATGATGGGCCACTAATCCTCCCACTAACATCAACAATGATGGGGCACTATTCCTCCCACTAGCACCAATGATGAGGCACCATTTCTCCAATTGACACCAATGATGGGGCACTATTCCTCGAACTGACACCAATAATGAGGCACTATTCCTCCCACTAACATGATGGGACACTATTCTTCCCACTAACATAAATAATGGGGCACTAATCCTCCCACTAACATCAACAATGATGGGGCACTATTCCTCCCACTGACACCAATGATGGGGCACTATTCCTCCTACTAACACTAATGATGGGGCACTGATCCTCCTACTAACATCAACAATGATGGGACAGTATTCCTCCCACTGATGGGCAACTATTCCACCCACTAGCACCAATGATGAGGCACCATTTCTCCAATTGACACCAATGATGGGGCACTATTCCTCGAACTGACTCCAATGATGAGGCACTATTCCTCCCACTAACATGATGGGGCACTATTCTTTCCACTAACATCAATAGTGGGGCACTAATCCTCCCACTAACATCAACAATGATGGGGTACTTTTCCTTCCACTGACACCAATAATAAGGCACTATTCCTCCCACTAACACCAATTATGGTGCACTATTCCTCCCACTACACAAATGATGGGCTACAATTCCTCCCAATAACACCAATGATAAGGCACCATTCCTCCCACTAGCATAATGGGGCACTATTTCTCCCACTAACATCAATGATGGGGCACGAATCCTCCCTCTAACATCAACAATGATGGGGCACTAATCCTCCCACTGACACCAATGATTGGGCACTATTCCTCCCACTGACACCAATAATGGGGCACTATTCTTCCCACTGAAGGGGAGCTATTCCTCCCTATAACATCAATGATGAGGCACCATTCCTCCAACTGACACCGATGATGGGGTACTATTCCTGCCACTAACACCAATGACGGGGCACCATTCCTCCCACTTACTCCAATGATGAGGCACTATTCATTCTACTAACACAAATAATGGGGCACTATTTCTCCCAGTAACACAAATAATGGGGCATCTTTTCTCCCACTAAAACCAATGAAGGAGTACTATTCCTCCAACTGACACCAATGATGGGGCACTATTCCTCCCACTGACAGGAACCTTTTTCTCCCACTGGCACCAATGATGAGGTACCATTTCTCCAACTGACACCAATGATGGGGCACTTTTCTTCCCACTAACATGATAGGGTACTAAAATCAATGATGGGGCACTAATCCCTCCCTCCCATTGACAGAAATGAGTGCACTATTCCTCCTACTGACACCAATGATGGAGTACTATTCCTCCCACTGGCAGCAAGGATGGAACACTATTCCTCCCACTGATTTCAATGATGAGGCACTATTCTTCCTACAAATTACCCACTGACCACAAACCCTGGCACATTTTTATAACAACCACTCATGACCAAGTGGGGTAGGTTGTTTACTCCCACTGATGCAAGGGTCATTTTCTTCTCCCACTTATCGCGATCCTCTTAACCATTTGCCGACTTTACGTCGGCAGTCAGCCCCTCACAGGCAAAGTGACGTAGGTCTACGTCGCTAGCCTGTGAGGGTCTAGAGAGCGAGCGAAGAGAGGAGAGGAGAGTACACTGCCTGCAGCCTGTATAGAAGAAGAGCCCGGCACCACAGAGCCCAGCACACCACAGAGGAGCCAGGAATCAGGATCATCGTCGGATCGTCATCGGATTGCGACCGGAGAGTGCGGGCGAGCGAAGCCGTCCGGCCGGCGGCTGACATACATTGCTCCTCATTCCTGGTCTTGCTGTAAGTTTTTTGATTTTATTTTGTGAATAAATTTTAATGGTTTTACGCTATGGGAGCCTCTCTTTTCTTTACGTGGGTGAACACTGACAATACCTCCGCCATTTGAGGAAATCAGCACCCCAGTTTGAGAGTCGGGTCCTTGGATGCTGGATCACCATACAGGCTTAACATTACCTGTATCTGGTAAGAGGCGACCCCTATTGGTTTATTTCATCATTGGCTCTGGGTTCACACTGAATTGTGATCTGCATGTTTTGCTATAATCCTTATTCCATATGGTAAGAGGCGAATCTAGCCATAAAGGTGGTGGTTCAACACGCAAATCTCACACTTTTTTGCCTTCCGTTTAAAGTTGTCCGGTAAGAGGCGACTTCAGCTACAACACGTTTTATATTTGGTTTATACCTCTATCACCTTTGGTAAGGGGTACCCATCATTATTTCAATTTTTGCACGTTTTTTATTCACTGTCATCAGTGAACAATTTTATTGGTGGAGGTTTATTCTTTTACACAATAGTATTCATTTTTCACGAACACTGGGGTGTTTAATCAAATTAGTTTGTAAGGTTTTACGCTATTGCGCTTTTACCTTTACTTCCATGATCCTGTGACCATTGAGCTAACTGTTCACGTGGACCTGGATCTACTATCAAGGTGACAAGCTTATCCAAGGAAACCGCCTTTACCTTACCTCAATCTGGTAAGCTTATACCCTTTGGGGTTCCTGGTTCCGGATCACATCTTTTCTTTATGTTTGGACTGTATGGACTTTACATCTCCATTGATCATATCATAGCGCGACTTATTATTACAATGTTTACTCCCACTGATGCAAGGGTCATTTTCTTCTCCCACTTATCGCGATCCTCTTAACCATTTGCCGACTTTACGTCGGCAGTCAGCCCCTCACAGGCAAAGTGACGTAGGTCTACGTCGCTAGCCTGTGAGGGTCTAGAGAGCGAGCGCGCGCCGCCGGAGGCGCGCTCCCGCGTGGTCACGGACCCCCCCCGCGCGTGTGACCGGCGGACCTGATGTCCGCCGGTCACTCTGCGATCGCCGCTGCAGAGGGAGAAAGTCAGACGGCTAGTGTAAACAAGCCGCCTGTCATTCTCCACTGTGTAGAAACTGTGATCACAGGGTTCTACTATGTAGGACCGTTGATCACTGGTTCTACAGCTCAACAGACAGCCAATCACAGTTAGAATCACGCCCCTAGGGACACACACAGCCCCTCCCTCTCAAATAAAGTTAACCCCTTCACTACCAGTGTCATTTTGCAGTAACAGTGCATATGTTTAGCACTGATTACTGCAGTAATGTCACTGGTAACCCCAAAAGTGTCAAAAATGTCAGTCAAGGGTCCGATCTGTCTGCCGCAATGTCGCAGTACCGCAAAAAAATCGCAGATCGCCGCCATTACGCGTTAAAAAAAACAACAAAAATGACAAAAATCTTTCCCTTTGTTAGTAAACGCGATCACTTTTGCGCAAACCAATCAAAATACGCTTTTTGCTATTTTTTTTTTACCAAACATAGGTAGCATAAAAAAAAAATGTTAAAAAATTTTGATTTTTACATTTTTTTTGGGGGGAATTTCATATAAAAAAATTTGAAAAATATTGCTATTTTTGCAAAATTGACGCTCTTTTTTTGTTTATAGCGCATGATCAAAAAATCGCACAGGTGATCAAATACCACCAAAAGAAAGCTCTGTTTGTGGGAAAAAAAGGACGTCAAATTCGTTTAGGTACAGCGTTGCACGACCGCGCAATTGTCCGTTAAAGTCACGCAGTGCCAAATCGCAACATACCCCCTGGTCAGGAAGCGGGTAAAATCTTCCGGGGCTTAAGTGGTTAAAGTCTCGAGGCTTGTGACCTGACCCTTTGTTTTGAAGGTTCTGGAAGTTTTTTTTACTATTGCCGTGTTGGTTGTTCAATAGGCGTAGTTGCTCTAACCAGCAATTAAATCCGTGTTATAATTAGGTTCATACCGAACAACAGTTGCCTTTTATTCATTGTTCCTCCTGACACTGCTATAACAGAGGCACTAGATCAGCATGCTACTGCTGTTTAAATAGTGCCACACTGACTCTGTAAGTGACAGAACACTTTTTTTCCAAATCTCTTTTACTCTGTAAGGGCCTAGAGCAGGGGTGCCCAAACTGACCTTTGACAGGTCTTTGGGACACTATTACTCCCACTGACACCAATGATGGGACACTATTCCTCCCACTGACACCAATGATGGGGCACTATTCCTCCCAGTGACACCAATGATGGAGTACTATTTCTCCCACTAACACCAATGATGGGGCATTAATCCTCCCACTGACACCAATGATAGGGGAATTTTTTTGCCCACTGACACCAATGATGGGGCACTATTCCTTCCACAGAAGGGGAACTATTTCTCACATTAACACCATTGATGAGGTGCCATTTCTCCAACTGACACTGATGATGGGGCACTATTCCTCCCACTGATTCCGATGATGAGGCACTATTCCTCCCACTAACACTAATAATGGGGCACTTTTCCTCCTACTGACACCAATGATGAGGCACTATTCCTCCCACTAACACAAATAATGGGGCACCAATCCTCACACTAACATCAACAATTATGGGGCACTATTCCTTCCACTGACAGGCAACTATTCCTCCCACTAGCACCAATGATGAGGCACCATTTCTCCAACTGACACCAATGATCGGGCACTATTCCTTCCACTAACACCAATGATGAGTTACCATTCCTCCAACTGACACCAATGATGAGGCACTATTCCTCTCACTAACAAAATGGGGCACTAATACTCCCACTGACATAATAGGGAACTAATACTGCCAATAACATCAACAGTGACAGGGCACTCATCCTCCCACTGACACCAATGATGAGGCACTATTCCTCCAACTAAAATGAATGAAGGCGCACTATTCCTCCCACTAACATGATGGGGTACTATTACTACCAATAATATCAATCATGGGGCACTAATCTTCTCACTAACATCAACAATGATACAGCACTATTCTTCATACTGAAACCAACAATGAGGCACTATTCTTTCCACTCATGCCAAAAATGGGGAATAATAATTTTTCCCATTGACAGAAATGATGAGTGCACTATTCCTCCTACTGGCACCAATGATGGCGCACTATTTTTTCCTACTGGCACCAATGATGGTGCACTATTCCTCCTACTGGCACCAATGATGGAGCACTATTCTTCCTACTGGCACCAATGATGGTGCACTATTCCTCCTACTGGCACCAATGATGAAGCACTATTCCTCCCACTGACACCAATGATGGAGCACTATTCTTCCTACTGGCACCAATGATGGTGCACTATTCTTCCTACTGGCACCAATGATGGTGCACTATTCCTCCTACTGGTACCAATGATGGAGCACTATTCCTCCCACTGGCAGCAAGGATCAGGCACTATTTATCCTACAGATGACAATTATGAGGCATTCTTCCTCACATTGACACCAAGAATGGGGATTTTTTAACTCCCACTGACCACAAACCCTTCACTTATCACAATCTGATCCTCCTAAAGTCTCAAGTTTTGTGACGTGACCCTTTGTTTAGAAGGTTCTGGAGTTTTTGTTTTAACTATTGTTGTTTGTTCAATAGGTGTACAGGTAGTTGCTCTAACCAACAATTAAATCAGTGTTATAATTAGGTTCATACAGAACAACAGTTGCCTTTTATTCATTGTTTCTCCTGGCACTACTATGACAGAGGCACTGGATCATCATGCTACTGCTGTCTAAGTAGTGCCACACTCACTCTGTGACAAAACGCTTTTTTTTTGCCATCTGTTTAAACTGACTAAGGGCCCTTTCAGACAGGCGGTAATACTGACCTCTGAAAAGCGATACACAGTGGATCACTTTTCAGAGGGTAGTATAGCAGCAACTAGAAGGAGTTCAGGACATGCCACTGCCTCCTCTTGATGCCTTTTTTTTACTATTTCATTTATTTTTCATTTATTTTATTTTTTTACAGGAACTTATATAGATCTGTCAATTTATGCAGCACTTCATATATACATATTGTACATTCACATTAGTCTCTGCCTTAGGGACCTTAGATTGTAAGCTCCTTTAACTTCCATTGATACATACTGTACATACTCTGGGGCCAATTTAGACAGGATCCAATTACCTACCAGCATGTCTTTTGGAGTGTGGGATGAAATAGGAGGACCCGAAGGAAACCCATGCAGGCACAGGGAGAACATGCAAAGTCCAGGCAGGTAATTTTACTTTTTCTGTATCAAATAGCAATTGTACATTGCAAGATCATGTTGCAAGAGTGAGCCAAACATTTGGCTCTTGGTTGCAGTGCATCCCTATTGATCTCAGCCAGCTGTTAAACCGCCCTCCCAGTTGCCAGTGTGAAAAAGCCCTAATTTAGACATTCCCATCTCTCCTAGGAGTACGATAGAGGGTGTGCCCCTCCTCTAAATCATTAAACTGTTTGCAGAACAGCAACTGCAGAAAGAACTTGCAGCAAACTTGAGTTGTTGCATTGCATTTGCCGCCTGCTGTCTGCAAGTGGTAAATATGCAATATCAATATGGATTTTTTTCAGCGGATTAAAAAGAAAAACAAAAAAAAAAAGATATTATGTTTTTATGTTTTAGTATGTAAAGAAAGTCAAATTGTGTTAAAAAAAATTTCCATTTAATGCTTTAGACATACCTGCACACCAGGGGTTGAACAGAAGCACAAACGTCCCTAGCTGATAAACTGCCGCTTTACTCCCCTTGGAAAGCTGAATCTTTAGAGTGTATTGTCCAATAATAGCATTGGGTGACGGCATGATGATGATCACCACTGATTCAGATCCATTGTACTCCAGAGCAGCACTCCAGGCTCTTCTGTTTAATGCCTTTGTTATGGGAAATATGACTTTTGTTCCAGAAGGCTGGTCAGGCCATGGTCCTATTAACACAGAACAGTAAAAGTATATGAATAAGGGTGGATCAAAGAGAAGATTCATTGTTAAAGCTCGGTATTAGTCAAGATGTCATATTAAATTCTTATTTGTCAAAGAATGTTATTGTTTACGTTACCGATCCTTCATGGTTTCATGGAGGGGAATCACTTGCCTGTCTCCGCAATGCAGAGAATGTTGTCTCTCCCTTCTTCAAATCCTCTTGCTTTAAAGTGTAAGAGGAATGAAAACGGCTGTCCTCTGCGAAGGATAAGACGCCTGTCGCTAAATTCTATTGTATGGTGCAAGGTGTTGTTTTTCTGGTATTGAAAGTCTGTATAGGCCACATCCAGTACTAGGAGAAGAAAACATAAACATACTTAGAAATACCTGATACTAATGTGTTCAGAGGATTCATATACAAATCATAACATATGTTAAGTTGCGCTAATAATAATGAATATCCATATTGAATCAATTGTTGTCAAAATTAAATCCATTAAAGTGATGAAAAAAATCCTGGATAGAAAAATCACCACTATCCATCACCTTGAAAAGTAAACTTAGATAACACCGCCACCACCAAAGGCAAAAATGCTCGCTTACCAGCTCTTATTGAGCTAGTAATATAGGAGGTCAATGACGCTTTTGGCCTAAAACCCATCCGGGGGCTTTATGCAGTCCAGGGTCCTCCCGTGACTTCAAACAGCGATATCTCTAAAAGTAACGTTATAGATGCATCCCAAAACACAAAAAGCTCCACATAGCAGTAAATCTGCTATAGGACGGTCGTTAAGTGGATATCAAAGGGCTGAAAAGACATGGATGAGTGAGTTTGGGGTGGAGGAACTTGACTGGCCCGCACAGAGTCCTGGCTTCACCTTTGGTATGAATTAGAGCGGAGACTGCGAGCCAGGCCTTCTCTTCAACATCAGTGCCTGACCTCACAAATGCGCTTCTGTAAGAATGGTCAAAAATTCCCATAGACACACTCCTAAACCTTGTGGACAACCTTCCCAGAAGAGTTGAAGATGTTATAGCTGTAAAGGGTGGGCCAATTCAATGCGTTAAAATGTCCAAATTGGGGCCAATTAGCCATTTTCCCTCCCCTTTGTCATGTGACTCGTTAGTGTTACAAGGTCTCAGGTGTGAATGGGGAACAGGTGTGTTAAATTTGGTGTAATCGCTTTCACTCTCTCATACTGGTCACTGGAAGTTCAACATGGAACCTCATGGCAATGAACTCTCTGAGGATCTGAAAAAAAGAATTGCTGCTCTACATGAAGATGGCATAAGCTATAAGAAGATTGCCAAGACCCTGAAACTGAGCTGCAGCACGATGGCCAAGACCATACAGCAGTTTAACAGGACAGGTCCCACTCAGAACAGGCCTCGCCATGGTCGACCAAAGAGGTTGAGTACACGTGCTCAGCATCATATCCAGAAGTTGTCTTTGGGAAATAGAAATATGAGTGCTGCCAGCATTGCTACAGAGGCTGAAGGGGTGGAGGGTCAGCCTGTCAGTGCTCAGACCATACGCCGCACACTGCATCAAATTGGTCTGCAAGGCTGTCGCCCCAGAAGGAAGCCTCTTCTAAAGATGATGCACAATAAAGCCCACAAACAGTTTGCTGAACACAAGCAGACTAAGGACATGGATTACTGGAACCATGTCCTGTGGTCTGATGAAACCACGATAAACATATTTGGTGTCAAGCGTGTGTCGCGGCAACCAAGTGAGGAGTACATAGACAAGTGTGTCTTGCCTACAGTCAAGCATGGTGGTGGGAGTGTCATGGTCTGGGGCTCCATGAGTGCTGCCGACACTGGGGAGCTACAATTCATTGAGGGAACCATGAATGCCAACATGTACTGTGAAGTAGAGCATGATCCCCTCCCATCGGAGACTAACCCGCAGGGCAGTATTCCAACATGATAACGACCCCAAACACACCTCCAAGATGACCACTGCCTTGCTAAAGAAGCTGAGGGTATAGGTGATGGACTGGCCAAGCATGTTTACAGACCTACACCCTATTGCGCATCTGTGGGGCATCCTCAAACGGAAGGGTGAGGGGAGCAAGGTCTCTAACATCCATCAGCTCCGTGATGTCCTCATGGAGGAGTGGAAGAGGACTCCAGTGACAACCTATGAAGCTCTGGTGAACTCCATGCCCAAGAGGGTTAAGGAAGTGCTGGGAAATAATGGTGGCCGCACAAAATATTGACACTTTGGGCCCAGTTTGGACATGTTCACTAACTTTTGTTGCAAGCGGTTTAGATATTTTTGGCTGTGTGCTGAGTTATTTTGAGGGGACAGCAAATTTACACTGTTATACAAGCTGTACACTCACTACTTTACATTGTAGCAAAGTGTAATTTCTTCAGTGTTGTCACATGAAAAGATATAATATTTACAGAAATGTGATGGGTGTTCTCACTTTTGTGAGATACTGTATATGTTGTGTGTGTGTGTGTATATAAATACTTTATATATGTATATATCTGGGGTGGTAGACAGAATGTTCCTGTTAGGAACGCTCCCTGAGCACACTGATGTGCTGTCTGCCATCCAAAGGGTTAACCTAGTGCAGGCTAATTGTAGTAATTGGCAACAGGCTGCCTTATTTAAACACCTCAGCAGCACTGTGTCTTTGCTGTCTTGTCTTCAGCTTCTCCATGTTCCTGAACCTGCATCCTGTTGATACCTGCCTGATTCCTGTTGACCTTTGGCTCGTCCCTGACTTCGTTTGCTTGCTGCCCGTCCTGACCCCGGCTCGTTTGACTATTCTCTTGGATCCTCCTTGTCTGCTTATCTGCCTTCGGACCTTGACCGGTCCTCCCCTGGTGGGGCGACCCTGAGGACCGCGGCCTGGTATTCACCCGCAGCCAAATCCATCCTCACCATCAGAGTCTCTGGTGAAGACCGGTGGATATTTAGCACCTCAGGTTAGCCTGTGCTACTCACCTCGGGGGTTCCCATCCAAGCTCCGCCCACTGGCAATCGGTAGGCCTTCCTCTACACGACAGACTCCTACTAGTATTATAACAGTTCCATACAGATATTGATTCAAGCAGTCCCAATCATACATTTAATCAGTCCAGGGTTGTAGGACTCCAAAGTAAGATTAGGCAAATCAGCAAGTAACAGCATATGTATCAAACAGCACACATTTCAGGATTAATTCAGTCCTTCATTACGCTACAAAAACCTCTATTAGCAAAAGTTCAAAATAATACATTTATGCAAGTGAGACCATAGTGCATGTGAACAGAGAGCTTAAAAGAGAAGTATGGGGTTTCCTTTTTTCCCCATTTATACTTACCTAGGTGGATGCAGCATCTTTCTCCCCCGCGCCTCTGCACTGAGAACTGAGCAATCAAATGCTGCCAATGGCTTGGTTCTGACAGCTCCCCGAGCAGAGGACTGCTGACTGTCAGTCAGCAGCTTTTTGCTCTGCCCTCTCTTCGCTCATTGGAGCGCTGAGCTGTGGAGGGGCAGGGAGCGGCCGGCTCAGAATCCCAGTGGCTCGCTGAGAGGCTGAGCCGGTTGTATCCGTCCTGAAGAAGCGTGTGTGACGCACGCAAAACGCGTCAATGTCACATGCTGTGCCCCACATGGCCACCAAGCCAAGCCTCAGCTTCTCTATCCCAGCGAAGCCGGACATCGGCAATCGGCAATTCATCTGAGTAAACTTCCGGGTTGAGGACAGGAAGTGGAGCGGCTCCAAAGGACGGCGCAAACAGCCCCAGTTTGAAGTGGATGAGGCGATAGGAACCCAGAGGACAGATACAAGATCATCAAGCCTACATGACCGGACTTGAGGAGTGAGAGCATATGGAACAGGCATCGGCTGGAGCACCTGTAATACACGGAGGGGTCGGTAAGATCATTTATGCTCTGTTAGAGCTATGCAGCTGTGACTATTGACTGTGTTGCAATACCGGAGACAACCTCAGAGTCTCTTCATTACTACCGTACTGCCCGCCCTATGCCCCTCTCTCCTTCCATTACTCTACATTGGTCCTATCATTGCCTCTAGCCTCGATCCACCTTAGCCGCCCTTCCACCCACCCGTTGAGTCTGCAATCAGTGATCACCTGCAGCAGACATTACCACCACCACTTGCTGTATTTGTACCAGATCTTTTTTGCCCATGTCCATGGGACTATGCCTATCATAAGGACTCTTTCAAGCTCTTTACACAGCGCAACAGAGATACCTGCCTGCATTTTCCAAGATTGATACCTGCCACTTGGCTATCTTGTTCCTTCTAGGGGTGTAATACCCCAAGCACATCTTGTTTGCGGTCTTCCAGCTGTTACTGAGGACTGGCACCTCTCTGTTCCCCTAGGAGGAACAGGACGCCTCCATCATATATATGAGAGGGTCACTAACTTGCGCTACATTGCTACAAGTTACAGTTAGTTCTTGTTGCCAATCAGGCCTGTCTAGGGTATGAACATTTTTTAACCTCTACCTTTATCAGTTGTAAACTTACATAGTTACATAGTTACATAGTAGGTGAGGTTGAATAAAGACAATAGTCCATCCAGTTCAACCTGTGTGGGTGTGTGTGCAGTGCTGTATCTTGGCCTAGGCCAACAAGGCCTAGGGCAGCACTTTGCAGGGGGGGGGCAGCAAAAAAGCTGCACCCCGCACAAAAAAAAAACAGCCTTCTCCCGGCTCCCGCATAAAAATGGTCCCCGCCGACTTGTGCTTCACTTTTAGTATAGGGCCAGTCGAATTGGGCTGGAGGGCAGGGTCCGAAGGAAAATCAGTCTGGCACCCCAATAAAGCGGTCACACAGCTACTAGCCTGTATGATAATACCGGCTGGTGAGGACATTTGGACAGACCGCAGGCCGCTGACCACACTTAATACAACTAGCCCGACGTCCGCCAATGCTAATATGTGTGGTACTGCAGCCTAATGCTCCGCCCCCAGGTATGGCAGGCATTATGTCAATAATATAATTTAATTTCTTTAAACATCCTTGTCCTTGAACGAGCATATTGAATTGCATCATATACAATTAGGACTTTTAATTCTATATGATTGCAATAATATTTTGGACCTGCTCACCTCATATGTGCTATCGCAATATATCACTTGATTAGTAAGATTACTCCAATCTTATAAGATATTTGGACTTGTGTTTGCTGCCACTGATTATTTGTATAATGACTAAGGACTTCCTATTTATTATACAAATAAGTGAAATAATCCTATGATTACAATTAGTGTTGAGCGAACACGGACTGTATTATTCGTGTTCGTACCGAATAATTGGATTTTTTTTACCCGAACACGGACACGGACACTTTACTGTATGTTCGGGTAAAAATCCGTGTTCGGTCGTTTTATTTCCGGGTTTTGCATGCTTTGGCGCTCTTTTCATGGCGGGCTTTCAACAGCCAATCAACAATCGTTTAACTGGTGTGCCTTAAGCCATCCCAGCCATGCCTGCAAATGTCTTAGTAGCTGTGATTGGCCGTCTGAAGCATGTGACCAAGTCTTTATAAGTTCGAGGCAGCCGCCGCAGCAGCGTCATTCTGCTGCTTAGCTAAGGGACAGAGCACACATCAATGTGCTGGCTGCTGATTAGGGAAAGATAGGCAGGAAAAAACCATTTGTGTCCGGATAGAATTGAGGGACAGGTCGGAGTGTTTAGGCAGGGCGAGTTGTAGGCATTTTAGGGATAGAGTCTGCTGAATTATAGGGTCAGTGTCTTCTACAAACTACAATCGATATTGCTGTGTGGGGGGTGGGGTGAATCTGCACTCAATCCTGATCTACGATCTCTTCTCAATCCTGTTAGGGACAGAGTCTGCTGAATTTTAGGGAAACTGTGTTCTACAAACTACAATCGATATTGCTGTGTGGTGTGGGATTGGAGATAGGCAGGTGTCAGTGATCCACATCCATTTTTCTGTGTGTGAGCTGCAGTGAACACAATCTTTTTGGGCTGCAGTGAACACAATCTTTTTGGGCTGCAGTGAACACAATCTTTTTGGGCTGCAGTGAACACAATCTTTTTGGGGTGCAGTGAACAAAATCTTTTTGGGGTGCAGTGAACACAATCCTTTTTGGTGTGCAGTGAACACAATCTTTGTGGGGTGCAGTGAACAAAATCCTTTGTGGGGTGCAGTGAACACAATCTTTTTGGGGTGCAGTGAACAAAATCCTTTTTGGGGTGCAGTGAACAACATCCTTTTTGGGGTGCAGTGAACACAATCTTTTTGGGGTGCAGTGAACAAAATCCTTTGTGGGGTGCAGTGAACACAATCTTTTTGGGGTGCAGTGAACACAATCTTTTTGGGGTGGAGTGAACAACATCCTTTTTGGGGTGCAGTGAACAAAATCCTTTTTGGGGTGCAGTGAACAAAATCATTTTTGGGGTGCAGTGAACACAATCTTTGTGGGGTGCAGTGAACACAATCTTTTTGGGGTGGAGTGAACAACATCCTTTTTGGGGTGCAGTGAACAACATCCTTTTTGGGGTGCAGTGAACACAATCTTTTTGGGGTGCAGTGAACACAATCTTTGTGGGGTACAGTGAACAGAATCTTTGTGGGGTGCAGTGAACACAATCTTTGGGGGGTACAGTGAACACAATCTTTTTGGGGTGCAGTGAACACAATCTTTGTGGGGTGCAGTGAACACAATCTTTTTGGGGTGGAGTGAACAAAATCATTTTTGGGGTGCAGTGAACAACATCCTTTTTGGGGTGCAGTGATCAAAATCCTTTTTGGGGTGCAGTGAACACAATCTTTTTGGGGTGCAGTGAACAAAATCCTTTGTGGGGTGCAGTGAACAGAATCTTTGTGGGGTGCAGTGAACACAATCTTTGGGGGGGTACAGTGAACACAATCTTTTTGGGGTGCAGTGAACACAATCTTTGTGGGGTACAGTGAACAGAATCTTTGTGGGGTGCAGTGAACACAATCTTTGGGGGGTACAGTGAACACAATCTTTTTGGGGTGCAGTGAACACAATCTTTGGGGGGTACAGTGAACACAATCTTTTTGGGGTGCAGTGAACACAATCTTTGTGGGGTGCAGTGAACACAATCTTTGGGGGGTACAGTGAACACAATCTTTTTGGGGTGCAGTGAACAACATCCTTTTAGGGTGCAGTGAACACAATCTTTGTGGGGTGCAGTGAACAACATCCTTTTAGGGTGCAGTGAACACAATCTTTGTGGGGTACAGTGAACAGAATCTTTGTGGGGTGCAGTGAACACAATCTTTGGGGGGTACAGTGAACACAATCTTTGTGAGGTGCAGTGAACACAATCTTTGTGGGGTGCAGTGAACACAATCATTGTGGGGTGCAGTGAACTCAATCTTTGTGGTGTACAGTGAACACAATCTCATACTTCTGAAGATTTGAGGGTGCTGCCTGTTCCATACTCCCCCTACTCCTAGCCTTTTAGGGGTACAAACAATAGTAATTGGGGCCTAGTGTGGTTGTGTACGTGTGATATACATACACTTTTTTTGGATCATATTTTCTATTCCGCTATTTAATCAAAAACCTTTGGGGATCAGTTAAATTGGGGGATAGTCTGTGTTGGTACGTGTGAGAGAGATCCACCTTTCCAAGTTGTTGGGGTTCATCTCATACTTCTGAAGGTTTGAGGGTGCTGCCTGTTCCATACTCCCCCTACTCCTCATCTAGCCTTTTAGGGGTACAAACAATAGTAATTGGGGCCCAGTGTGGTTGTGTACGTGTGATATACATACACTTTTTTTGGATCATATTTTCTATTCCGCTATTTAATCAAAAACCTTTGGGGATCAGTTAAATTGGGGGATAGTCTGTGTTGGTACGTGTGAGAGAGATCCACCTTTCCAAGTTGTTGGGGTTCATCTCATACTTCTGAAGGTTTGAGGGTGCTGCCTGTTCCATACCCCCCCTACTCCTCATCTAGCCTTTTAGGGGTACAAACAATAGTAATTGGGGCCTAGTGTGGTTGTGTACGTGTGATATACATACACTTTTTTTGGATCATATTTTCTATTCCGCTATTTAATCAAAAACCTTTGGGGATCAGTTAAATTGGGGGATAGTCTGTGTTGGTACGTGTGAGAGAGATCCACCTTTCCAAGTTGTTGGGGTTCATCTCATACTTCTGAAGGTTTGAGGGTGCTGCCTGTTCCATACCCCCCCTACTCCTCATCTAGCCTTTTAGGGGTACAAACAATAGTAATTGGGGCCTAGTGTGGTTGTGTACGTGTGATATACATACACTTTTTTTGGATCATATTTTCTATTCCGCTATTTAATCAAAAACCTTTGGGGATCAGTTAAATTGGGGGATAGTCTGTGTTGGTACGTGTGAGAGAGATCCACCTTTCCAAGTTGTTGGGGTTCATCTCATACTTCTGAAGGTTTGAGGGTGCTGCCTGTTCCATACTCCCCCTACTCCTCATCTAGCCTTTTAGGGGTACAAACAATAGTAATTGGGGCCCAGTGTGGTTGTGTACGTGTGATATACATACACTTTTTTTGGATCATATTTTCTATTCCGCTATTTAATCAAAAACCTTTGGGGATCAGTTAAATTGGGGGATAGTCTGTGTTGGTACGTGTGAGAGAGATCCACCTTTCCAAGTTGTTGGGGTTCATCTCATACTTCTGAAGGTTTGAGGGTGCTGCCTGTTCCATACCCCCCCTACTCCTCATCTAGCCTTTTAGGGGTACAAACAATAGTAATTGGGGCCTAGTGTGGTTGTGTACGTGTGATATACATACACTTTTCTTGGATCATATTTTCTATTCCGCTATTTAATCAAAAACCTTTGGGGATCAGTTAAATTGGGGGATAGTCTGTGTTGGTACGTGTGAGAGAGATCCACCTTTCCAAGTTGTTGGGGTTCATCTCATACTTCTGAAGGTTTGAGGGTGCTGCCTGTTCCATACCCCCCCTACTCCTCATCTAGCCTTTTAGGGGTACAAACAATAGTAATTGGGGCCTAGTGTGGTTGTGTACGTGTGATATACATACACTTTTTTTGGATCATATTTTCTATTCCGCTATTTAATCAAAAACCTTTGGGGATCAGTTAAATTGGGGGATAGTCTGTGTTGGTACGTGTGAGAGAGATCCACCTTTCCAAGTTGTTGGGGTTCATCTCATACTTCTGAAGGTTTGAGGGTGCTGCCTGTTCCATACTCCCCCTACTCCTCATCTAGCCTTTTAGGGGTACAAACAATAGTAATTGGGGCCTAGTGTGGTTGTGTACGTGTGATATACATACACTTTTTTTGGATCATATTTTCTATTCCGCTATTTAATCAAAAACCTTTGGGGATCAGTTAAATTGGGGGATAGTCTGTGTTGGTACGTGTGAGAGAGATCCACCTTTCCAAGTTGTTGGGGTTCATCTCATACTTCTGAAGGTTTGAGGGTGCTGCCTGTTCCATACTCCCCCTACTCCTAGCCTTTTAGGGGTACAAACAATAGTAATTGGGGCCTAGTGTGGTTGTGTACGTGTGATATACATACACTTTTTTTGGATCATATTTTCTATTCCGCTATTTAATCAAAAACCTTTGGGGATCAGTTAAATTGGGGGATAGTCTGTGTTGGTACGTGTGAGAGAGATCCACCTTTCCAAGTTGTTGGGGTTCATCTCATACTTCTGAAGGTTTGAGGGTGCTGCCTGTTCCATACTCCCCCTACTCCTCATCTAGCCTTTTAGGGGTACAAACAATAGTAATTGGGGCCTAGTGTGGTTGTGTACGTGTGATATACATACACTTTTTTTGGATCATATTTTCTATTCCGCTATTTAATCAAAAACCTTTGGGGATCAGTTAAATTGGGGGATAGTCTGTGTTGGTACGTGTGAGAGAGATCCACCTTTCCAAGTTGTTGGGGTTCATCTCATACTTCTGAAGGTTTGAGGGTGCTGCCTGTTCCATACTCCCCCTACTCCTAGCCTTTTAGGGGTACAAACAATAGTAATTGGGGCCTAGTGTGGTTGTGTACGTGTGATATACATACACTTTTTTTGGATCATATTTTCTATTCCGCTATTTAATCAAAAACCTTTGGGGATCAGTTAAATTGGGGGATAGTCTGTGTTGGTACGTGTGAGAGAGATCCACCTTTCCAAGTTGTTGGGGTTCATCTCATACTTCTGAAGGTTTGAGGGTGCTGCCTGTTCCATACTCCCCCTACTCCTAGCCTTTTAGGGGTACAAACAATAGTAATTGGGGCCTAGTGTGGTTGTGTACGTGTGATATACATACACTTTTTTTGGATCATATTTTCTATTCCGCTATTTAATCAAAAACCTTTGGGGATCAGTTAAATTGGGGGATAGTCTGTGTTGGTACGTGTGAGAGAGATCCACCTTTCCAAGTTGTTGGGGTTCATCTCATACTTCTGAAGGTTTGAGGGTGCTGCCTGTTCCATACTCCCCCTACTCCTCATCTAGCCTTTTAGGGGTACAAACAATAGTAATTGGGGCCCAGTGTGGTTGTGTACGTGTGATATACATACACTTTTTTTGGATCATATTTTCTATTCCGCTATTTAATCAAAAACCTTTGGGGATCAGTTAAATTGGGGGATAGTCTGTGTTGGTACGTGTGAGAGAGATCCACCTTTCCAAGTTGTTGGGGTTCATCTCATACTTCTGAAGGTTTGAGGGTGCTGCCTGTTCCATACCCCCCCTACTCCTCATCTAGCCTTTTAGGGGTACAAACAATAGTAATTGGGGCCTAGTGTGGTTGTGTACGTGTGATATACATACACTTTTTTTGGATCATATTTTCTATTCCGCTATTTAATCAAAAACCTTTGGGGATCAGTTAAATTGGGGGATAGTCTGTGTTGGTACGTGTGAGAGAGATCCACCTTTCCAAGTTGTTGGGGTTCATCTCATACTTCTGAAGGTTTGAGGGTGCTGCCTGTTCCATACCCCCCCTACTCCTCATCTAGCCTTTTAGGGGTACAAACAATAGTAATTGGGGCCTAGTGTGGTTGTGTACGTGTGATATACATACACTTTTTTTGGATCATATTTTCTATTCCGCTATTTAATCAAAAACCTTTGGGGATCAGTTAAATTGGGGGATAGTCTGTGTTGGTACGTGTGAGAGAGATCCACCTTTCCAAGTTGTTGGGGTTCATCTCATACTTCTGAAGGTTTGAGGGTGCTGCCTGTTCCATACTCCCCCTACTCCTCATCTAGCCTTTTAGGGGTACAAACAATAGTAATTGGGGCCCAGTGTGGTTGTGTACGTGTGATATACATACACTTTTTTTGGATCATATTTTCTATTCCGCTATTTAATCAAAAACCTTTGGGGATCAGTTAAATTGGGGGATAGTCTGTGTTGGTACGTGTGAGAGAGATCCACCTTTCCAAGTTGTTGGGGTTCATCTCATACTTCTGAAGGTTTGAGGGTGCTGCCTGTTCCATACCCCCCCTACTCCTCATCTAGCCTTTTAGGGGTACAAACAATAGTAATTGGGGCCTAGTGTGGTTGTGTACGTGTGATATACATACACTTTTTTTGGATCATATTTTCTATTCCGCTATTTAATCAAAAACCTTTGGGGATCAGTTAAATTGGGGGATAGTCTGTGTTGGTACGTGTGAGAGAGATCCACCTTTCCAAGTTGTTGGGGTTCATCTCATACTTCTGAAGGTTTGAGGGTGCTGCCTGTTCCATACCCCCCCTACTCCTCATCTAGCCTTTTAGGGGTACAAACAATAGTAATTGGGGCCTAGTGTGGTTGTGTACGTGTGATATACATACACTTTTTTTGGATCATATTTTCTATTCCGCTATTTAATCAAAAACCTTTGGGGATCAGTTAAATTGGGGGATAGTCTGTGTTGGTACGTGTGAGAGAGATCCACCTTTCCAAGTTGTTGGGGTTCATCTCATACTTCTGAAGGTTTGAGGGTGCTGCCTGTTCCATACTCCCCCTACTCCTCATCTAGCCTTTTAGGGGTACAAACAATAGTAATTGGGGCCTAGTGTGGTTGTGTACGTGTGATATACATACACTTTTTTTGGATCATATTTTCTATTCCGCTATTTAATCAAAAACCTTTGGGGATCAGTTAAATTGGGGGATAGTCTGTGTTGGTACGTGTGAGAGAGATCCACCTTTCCAAGTTGTTGGGGTTCATCTCATACTTCTGAAGGTTTGAGGGTGCTGCCTGTTCCATACTCCCCCTACTCCTAGCCTTTTAGGGGTACAAACAATAGTAATTGGGGCCTAGTGTGGTTGTGTACGTGTGATATACATACACTTTTTTTGGATCATATTTTCTATTCCGCTATTTAATCAAAAACCTTTGGGGATCAGTTAAATTGGGGGATAGTCTGTGTTGGTACGTGTGAGAGAGATCCACCTTTCCAAGTTGTTGGGGTTCATCTCATACTTCTGAAGGTTTGAGGGTGCTGCCTGTTCCATACTCCCCCTACTCCTCATCTAGCCTTTTAGGGGTACAAACAATAGTAATTGGGGCCTAGTGTGGTTGTGTACGTGTGATATACATACACTTTTTTTGGATCATATTTTCTATTCCGCTATTTAATCAAAAACCTTTGGGGATCAGTTAAATTGGGGGATAGTCTGTGTTGGTACGTGTGAGAGAGATCCACCTTTCCAAGTTGTTGGGGTTCATCTCATACTTCTGAAGGTTTGAGGGTGCTGCCTGTTCCATACTCCCCCTACTCCTAGCCTTTTAGGGGTACAAACAATAGTAATTGGGGCCTAGTGTGGTTGTGTACGTGTGATATACATACACTTTTTTTGGATCATATTTTCTATTCCGCTATTTAATCAAAAACCTTTGGGGATCAGTTAAATTGGGGGATAGTCTGTGTTGGTACGTGTGAGAGAGATCCACCTTTCCAAGTTGTTGGGGTTCATCTCATACTTCTGAAGGTTTGAGGGTGCTGCCTGTTCCATACTCCCCCTACTCCTCATCTAGCCTTTTAGGGGTACAAACAATAGTAATTGGGGCCTAGTGTGGTTGTGTACGTGTGATATACATACACTTTTTTTGGATCATATTTTCTATTCCGCTATTTAATCAAAAACCTTTGGGGATCAGTTAAATTGGGGGATAGTCTGTGTTGGTACGTGTGAGAGAGATCCACCTTTCCAAGTTGTTGGGGTTCATCTCATACTTCTGAAGGTTTGAGGGTGCTGCCTGTTCCATACTCCCCCTACTCCTAGCCTTTTAGGGGTACAAACAATAGTAATTGGGGCCTAGTGTGGTTGTGTACGTGTGATATACATACACTTTTTTTGGATCATATTTTCTATTCCGCTATTTAATCAAAAACCTTTGGGGATCAGTTAAATTGGGGGATAGTCTGTGTTGGTACGTGTGAGAGAGATCCACCTTTCCAAGTTGTTGGGGTTCATCTCATACTTCTGAAGGTTTGAGGGTGCTGCCTGTTCCATACTCCCCCTACTCCTAGCCTTTTAGGGGTACAAACAATAGTAATTGGGGCCTAGTGTGGTTGTGTACGTGTGATATACATACACTTTTTTTGGATCATATTTTCTATTCCGCTATTTAATCAAAAACCTTTGGGGATCAGTTAAATTGGGGGATAGTCTGTGTTGGTACGTGTGAGAGAGATCCACCTTTCCAAGTTGTTGGGGTTCATCTCATACTTCTGAAGGTTTGAGGGTGCTGCCTGTTCCATACTCCCCCTACTCCTCATCTAGCCTTTTAGGGGTACAAACAATAGTAATTGGGGCCCAGTGTGGTTGTGTACGTGTGATATACATACACTTTTTTTGGATCATATTTTCTATTCCGCTATTTAATCAAAAACCTTTGGGGATCAGTTAAATTGGGGGATAGTCTGTGTTGGTACGTGTGAGAGAGATCCACCTTTCCAAGTTGTTGGGGTTCATCTCATACTTCTGAAGGTTTGAGGGTGCTGCCTGTTCCATACCCCCCCTACTCCTCATCTAGCCTTTTAGGGGTACAAACAATAGTAATTGGGGCCTAGTGTGGTTGTGTACGTGTGATATACATACACTTTTTTTGGATCATATTTTCTATTCCGCTATTTAATCAAAAACCTTTGGGGATCAGTTAAATTGGGGGATAGTCTGTGTTGGTACGTGTGAGAGAGATCCACCTTTCCAAGTTGTTGGGGTTCATCTCATACTTCTGAAGGTTTGAGGGTGCTGCCTGTTCCATACCCCCCCTACTCCTCATCTAGCCTTTTAGGGGTACAAACAATAGTAATTGGGGCCTAGTGTGGTTGTGTACGTGTGATATACATACACTTTTTTTGGATCATATTTTCTATTCCGCTATTTAATCAAAAACCTTTGGGGATCAGTTAAATTGGGGGATAGTCTGTGTTGGTACGTGTGAGAGAGATCCACCTTTCCAAGTTGTTGGGGTTCATCTCATACTTCTGAAGGTTTGAGGGTGCTGCCTGTTCCATACTCCCCCTACTCCTCATCTAGCCTTTTAGGGGTACAAACAATAGTAATTGGGGCCCAGTGTGGTTGTGTACGTGTGATATACATACACTTTTTTTGGATCATATTTTCTATTCCGCTATTTAATCAAAAACCTTTGGGGATCAGTTTAAATTGGGGGATAGTCTGTGTTGGTACGTGTGAGAGAGATCCACCTTTCCAAGTTGTTGGGGTTCATCTCATACTTCTGAAGGTTTGAGGGTGCTGCCTGTTCCATACCCCCCCTACTCCTCATCTAGCCTTTTAGGGGTACAAACAATAGTAATTGGGGCCTAGTGTGGTTGTGTACGTGTGATATACATACACTTTTTTTGGATCATATTTTCTATTCCGCTATTTAATCAAAAACCTTTGGGGATCAGTTAAATTGGGGGATAGTCTGTGTTGGTACGTGTGAGAGAGATCCACCTTTCCAAGTTGTTGGGGTTCATCTCATACTTCTGAAGGTTTGAGGGTGCTGCCTGTTCCATACCCCCCCTACTCCTCATCTAGCCTTTTAGGGGTACAAACAATAGTAATTGGGGCCTAGTGTGGTTGTGTACGTGTGATATACATACACTTTTTTTGGATCATATTTTCTATTCCGCTATTTAATCAAAAACCTTTGGGGATCAGTTAAATTGGGGGATAGTCTGTGTTGGTACGTGTGAGAGAGATCCACCTTTCCAAGTTGTTGGGGTTCATCTCATACTTCTGAAGGTTTGAGGGTGCTGCCTGTTCCATACTCCCCCTACTCCTCATCTAGCCTTTTAGGGGTACAAACAATAGTAATTGGGGCCTAGTGTGGTTGTGTACGTGTGATATACATACACTTTTTTTGGATCATATTTTCTATTCCGCTATTTAATCAAAAACCTTTGGGGGATCAGTTAAATTGGGGGATAGTCTGTGTTGGTACGTGTGAGAGAGATCCACCTTTCCAAGTTGTTGGGGTTCATCTCATACTTCTGAAGGTTTGAGGGTGCTGCCTGTTCCATACTCCCCCTACTCCTCATCTTAGCTTTTAGGGGTACAAACAATAGTAATTGGGGCCTAGTGTGGTTGTGTACGTGTGATATACATACACTTTTTTTGGATCATATTTTCTATTCCGCTATTTAATCAAAAACCTTTGGGGATCAGTTAAATTGGGGGATAGTCTGTGTTGGTACGTGTGAGAGAGATCCACCTTTCCAAGTTGTTGGGGTTCATCTCATACTTCTGAAGGTTTGAGGGTGCTGCCTGTTCCATACTCCCCCTACTCCTCATCTAGCCTTTTAGGGGTACAAACAATAGTAATTGGGGCCTAGTGTGGTTGTGTACGTGTGATATACATACACTTTTTTTGGATCATATTTTCTATTCCGCTATTTAATCAAAAACCTTTGGGGATCAGTTAAATTGGGGTGCTGCCTTGTTCCATACTCCCCCTACTCCTCATCTAGCCTTTTAGGGGTACAAACAATAGTAATTGGGGCCTAGTGTGGTGAGTATGGGTGCTGCCTGTTCCATACTCCCCCTACTCCTCATCTAGCCTTTTAGGGGTACAAACAATAGTAATTGGGGCCTAGTGTGGTTGTGTACGTGTGATATACATACACTTTTTTTGGATCATATTTTCTATTCCGCTATTTAATCAAAAACCTTTGGGGATCAGTTAAATTGGGGGATAGTCTGTGTTGGTACGTGTGAGAGAGATCCACCTTTCCAAGTTGTTGGGGTTCATCTCATACTTCTGAAGGTTTGAGGGTGCTGCCTGTTCCATACTCCCCCTACTCTAGCCTTTTAGGGGTACAA
Source organism: Pelophylax lessonae (assembly GCF_965119305.1). NCBI lineage: Eukaryota > Metazoa > Chordata > Amphibia > Anura > Ranidae > Pelophylax > Pelophylax lessonae. The sequence continues at coordinate 55,018,212 of NC_138778.1, read as the reverse complement.
ACAATAGTAATTGGGGCCTAGTGTGGTTGTGTACGTGTGATATACATACACTTTTTTTGGATCATATTTTCTATTCCGCTATTTAATCAAAAACCTTTGGGGATCAGTTAAATTGGGGGATAGTCTGTGTTGGTACGTGTGAGAGAGATCCACCTTTCCAAGTTGTTGGGGTTCATCTCATACTTCTGAAGGTTTGAGGGTGCTGCCTGTTCCATACTCCCCCTACTCCTCATCTAGCCTTTTAGGGGTACAAACAATAGTAATTGGGGCCCAGTGTGGTTGTACGTGTGATATACATACACTTTTTTTGGATCATATTTTCTATTCCGCTATTTAATCAAAAACCTTTGGGGATCAGTTAAATTGGGGGATAGTCTGTGTTGGTACGTGTGAGAGAGATCCACCTTTCCAAGTTGTTGGGGTTCATCTCATACTTCTGAAGGTTTGAGGGTGCTGCCTGTTCCATACTCCCCCTACTCCTCATCTAGCCTTTTAGGGGTACAAACAATAGTAATTGGGGCCCAGTGTGGTTGTGTACGTGTGATATACATACACTTTTTTTGGATCATATTTTCTATTCCGCTATTTAATCAAAAACCTTTGGGGATCAGTTAAATTGGGGGATAGTCTGTGTTGGTACGTGTGAGAGAGATCCACCTTTCCAAGTTGTTGGGGTTCATCTCATACTTCTGAAGGTTTGAGGGTGCTGCCTGTTCCATACCCCCCCTACTCCTCATCTAGCCTTTTAGGGGTACAAACAATAGTAATTGGGGCCTAGTGTGGTTGTGTACGTGTGATATACATACACTTTTTTTGGATCATATTTTCTATTCCGCTATTTAATCAAAAACCTTTGGGGATCAGTTAAATTGGGGGATAGTCTGTGTTGGTACGTGTGAGAGAGATCCACCTTTCCAAGTTGTTGGGGTTCATCTCATACTTCTGAAGGTTTGAGGGTGCTGCCTGTTCCATACCCCCCCTACTCCTCATCTAGCCTTTTAGGGGTACAAACAATAGTAATTGGGGCCTAGTGTGGTTGTGTACGTGTGATATACATACACTTTTTTTGGATCATATTTTCTATTCCGCTATTTAATCAAAAACCTTTGGGGATCAGTTAAATTGGGGGATAGTCTGTGTTGGTACGTGTGAGAGAGATCCACCTTTCCAAGTTGTTGGGGTTCATCTCATACTTCTGAAGGTTTGAGGGTGCTGCCTGTTCCATACCCCCCCTACTCCTCATCTAGCCTTTTAGGGGTACAAACAATAGTAATTGGGGCCTAGTGTGGTTGTGTACGTGTGATATACATACACTTTTTTTGGATCATATTTTCTATTCCGCTATTTAATCAAAAACCTTTGGGGATCAGTTAAATTGGGGGATAGTCTGTGTTGGTACGTGTGAGAGAGATCCACCTTTCCAAGTTGTTGGGGTTCATCTCATACTTCTGAAGGTTTGAGGGTGCTGCCTGTTCCATACTCCCCCTACTCCTCATCTAGCCTTTTAGGGGTACAAACAATAGTAATTGGGGCCTAGTGTGGTTGTGTACGTGTGATATACATACACTTTTTTTGGATCATATTTTCTATTCCGCTATTTAATCAAAAACCTTTGGGGATCAGTTAAATTGGGGGATAGTCTGTGTTGGTACGTGTGAGAGAGATCCACCTTTCCAAGTTGTTGGGGTTCATCTCATACTTCTGAAGGTTTGAGGGTGCTGCCTGTTCCATACTCCCCCTACTCCTAGCCTTTTAGGGGTACAAACAATAGTAATTGGGGCCTAGTGTGGTTGTGTACGTGTGATATACATACACTTTTTTTGGATCATATTTTCTATTCCGCTATTTAATCAAAAACCTTTGGGGATCAGTTAAATTGGGGGATAGTCTGTGTTGGTACGTGTGAGAGAGATCCACCTTTCCAAGTTGTTGGGGTTCATCTCATACTTCTGAAGGTTTGAGGGTGCTGCCTGTTCCATACTCCCCCTACTCCATCATCTAGCCTTTTAGGGGTACAAACAATAGTAATTGGGGCCTAGTGTGGTTGTACGTGTGATATACATACACTTTTTTTGGATCATATTTTCTATTCCGCTATTTAATCAAAAACCTTTGGGGATCAGTTAAATTGGGGGATAGTCTGTGTTGGTACGTGTGAGAGAGATCCACCTTTCCAAGTTGTTGGGGTTCATCTCATACTTCTGAAGGTTTGAGGGTGCTGCCTGTTCCATACTCCCCCTACTCCTCATCTAGCCTTTTAGGGGTACAAACAATAGTAATTGGGGCCCAGTGTGGTTGTGTACGTGTGATATACATACACTTTTTTTGGATCATATTTTCTATTCCGCTATTTAATCAAAAACCTTTGGGGATCAGTTAAATTGGGGGATAGTCTGTGTTGGTACGTGTGAGAGAGATCCACCTTTCCAAGTTGTTGGGGTTCATCTCATACTTCTGAAGGTTTGAGGGTGCTGCCTGTTCCATACCCCCCCTACTCCTCATCTAGCCTTTTAGGGGTACAAACAATAGTAATTGGGGCCTAGTGTGGTTGTGTACGTGTGATATACATACACTTTTTTTGGATCATATTTTCTATTCCGCTATTTAATCAAAAACCTTTGGGGATCAGTTAAATTGGGGGATAGTCTGTGTTGGTACGTGTGAGAGAGATCCACCTTTCCAAGTTGTTGGGGTTCATCTCATACTTCTGAAGGTTTGAGGGTGCTGCCTGTTCCATACCCCCCCTACTCCTCATCTAGCCTTTTAGGGGTACAAACAATAGTAATTGGGGCCTAGTGTGGTTGTGTACGTGTGATATACATACACTTTTTTTGGATCATATTTTCTATTCCGCTATTTAATCAAAAACCTTTGGGGATCAGTTAAATTGGGGGATAGTCTGTGTTGGTACGTGTGAGAGAGATCCACCTTTCCAAGTTGTTGGGGTTCATCTCATACTTCTGAAGGTTTGAGGGTGCTGCCTGTTCCATACTCCCCCTACTCCTCATCTAGCCTTTTAGGGGTACAAACAATAGTAATTGGGGCCTAGTGTGGTTGTGTACGTGTGATATACATACACTTTTTTTGGATCATATTTTCTATTCCGCTATTTAATCAAAAACCTTTGGGGATCAGTTAAATTGGGGGATAGTCTGTGTTGGTACGTGTGAGAGAGATCCACCTTTCCAAGTTGTTGGGGTTCATCTCATACTTCTGAAGGTTTGAGGGTGCTGCCTGTTCCATACCCCCCCTACTCCTCATCTAGCCTTTTAGGGGTACAAACAATAGTAATTGGGGCCTAGTGTGGTTGTGTACGTGTGATATACATACACTTTTTTTGGATCATATTTTCTATTCCGCTATTTAATCAAAAACCTTTGGGGATCAGTTAAATTGGGGGATAGTCTGTGTTGGTACGTGTGAGAGAGATCCACCTTTCCAAGTTGTTGGGGTTCATCTCATACTTCTGAAGGTTTGAGGGTGCTGCCTGTTCCATACCCCCCCTACTCCTCATCTAGCCTTTTAGGGGTACAAACAATAGTAATTGGGGCCTAGTGTGGTTGTGTACGTGTGATATACATACACTTTTTTTGGATCATATTTTCTATTCCGCTATTTAATCAAAAACCTTTGGGGATCAGTTAAATTGGGGGATAGTCTGTGTTGGTACGTGTGAGAGAGATCCACCTTTCCAAGTTGTTGGGGTTCATCTCATACTTCTGAAGGTTTGAGGGTGCTGCCTGTTCCATACTCCCCCTACTCCTCATCTAGCCTTTTAGGGGTACAAACAATAGTAATTGGGGCCTAGTGTGGGTGTGTACGTGTGATATACATACACTTTTTTTGGATCATATTTTCTATTCCGCTATTTAATCAAAAACCTTTGGGGATCAGTTAAATTGGGGGATAGTCTGTGTTGGTACGTGTGAGAGAGATCCACCTTTCCAAGTTTTTGGGGTTCATCTCATACTACTGAAGATTTGAGGGTGCTGCCTGTTCCATACTCCTCCTCCTACTGCTCAACCATCCTTTTAGGGGTACAAACAATAGTAGTTGGGGCCTAGTGTGGTGGTGTACGTGCGAGATACATACACTTTCTTTTTCATCATATTTTCTATTCCGCTATTCAATTAAAACCTTTGGGGATCAATTCAATTGCGAGATAGTCTGTGTCGGTACGTGTGAGATCCACCTTTCCAAGTTGTTGGGGTTCA